>NW_018744858.1:415000-817500 GCF_001683475.1 Chenopodium quinoa
GGTTAACTGGATCCCGTACGGAGTTGATCATACACGACACGTGCCACCCACTCTATTTATTGGCTGCATCCAGAACCATAGCATCATTGAGCCATACATGCCTGATCGAGTGGTTCGACAACTTGGATTCGTGCAGGACATTCCAAGGACCATTATCAAGCCTGAGAAGGCCAAGAGACCGACGAACTTGAAGATGTATCGGGTAGACTTTCCGACCGAGATGACAACTGTGATGTGGACTCGGTTTGTCCCTGGTTCATCTTTCAATGTTGTTTTAGGTGCCCTCACCACACTTGGTGGTCGAGCTCTTACGGTCGCTCCTGGTTACATGCAGTGGCTGTACATATTTTCTCATCCTCGTCTATCTCCTGGGGGGTCATCAGCTGGGAGTAGCAGTTTACTTGAGAGGACAAACACAGATTATGTAAGTAGTTGTGTTTTATTATACTATTAATACGACTTCAAAAAATTGTAATTTCTATCATATGTTGTTTTCTTATTTGCAGTGGATGGGTCGGTCCATGGAGATTTTTTACAGAGCACTGGATGAGTATCCCAACATGTCGCGTGGAACAAGGGCAATGGCTGAGCAGCTCCGAGATGACTGGAAGGCGATGATGCGGTTGTGAATTACTTGTCTTTTAGTTTTATATTACTTGTCCTCATTGTTTTATATTACTTTGTATTCGGCATGTAATGTAAGAATTGGACACTTTCATATTTGGTTTTGTTGGAACTTTGTTTAATTACTTTTAAATATTTATATTACATAGCTACAACTGTTCAACCTTAGTGAAAGTACATAAATGAGTTCACTACCTAATTAACGCATCCCACATGTTCCTTCTAACTTCATACTGCTGATCCCATCCATCAACACTTGGCTCATGGTGCTCGGTCCACCAACCTGCAATCGGGGGAAGAGGTGATTCTTGTACAAGATCAAGACGGATGAAATGTGACCCACCAACTGTAGCGATCACGAACTCTCGAGTGGGTGCCCTGACCGTGTTTCGTGCCCGCAACGGTAACACTGTGAGGTATGGGTAGTAGCAGGTCGGTACGGTGCCTACACCGAGAATAATCACCCTTGCGTTAAACCAAGTAGCAATGCGAAATAAATCTTGAATTGCTACCATCCAATGCCGTGAATCAACCGCCCCACCATCCCATCAAATACGTTCTACATTCATCCAAACCCCTCCAATCCCATAAATCCTTTCGTATAACATTGGATGAGCGGCGACCTCGTTTGCTATTGTTTCCCGAGTGTCAAACAATTGCACCTGATCACCGAAGAAGAAGTCAGCCACACAATGAAAGCCACAGTTTCCATCACCAATGACATCCTTCCATGCCGTGATGCAAGGCAACATCGGTCCTGGAAGCAAGTGCGAATACCTGCATTGGCTGATGTCACATTGATCTTCTGCACAAAATTAATGTTCATTTATTAGTACGCCACAAGATGTAATACATGTAATTCACAATAGGCGTGTAATTCACAAGGGGCAAATACGTACCTGTTTGTTGTGTACCACGTTGAGTGTTTCGACAGTTTGCATGTTCGAAATAACAAGGATCACGCCTTGTATCATTGTTCCTTCGTTAACCTCGAACATTGTGGTTTACATGTGGTTCTTCAAGGTTTGTATGATGCGGATGCAGCTCCTCTTCAATGATGCGAGATACATTTCGAAGCATAGCAAGATCACTACCAATGACCTCATCAACCAGGGAACAAAAATGTGCAGCTTCCTCGGTTGAATCATTAACGAACACAGGTATATCAACACCATCACCAATAACCAAGGTCTTCCAGAATGGATGAATTTTCCTGATATACAAGCCTGACTGTGCAACTAGTGAATCATGTATCTGGCAAGCACATGGTAAACCATGGGTCACACGCATTGCACATCCACAACGCTCATACACCTAGTAACTCAACTCCCTCATCCTTCTCGTCTCATCATCGAGAACTTTCAAACAATGCTGAGCCACTTATCCATTTATATGTGATAGTGGCAGTTGTCTGTACTTCTCACCAATTTTCGATCTTGATGCCTCCAAACCATTACGAATTTCAATGATCTGATTACCAATATGACAATGTACTCGGGCCCATACGGTATCTAAAGAACCTGTCGTTGATTCTGATTATAAAAACGTTATGATTTTTTAATAAAATGACTAAAACGAAGTAAGAAAACAACTACAAAATTATAACAACGAACCTGTCGATGATTCAAACCATGTCTTCACCGCCGAATGTTGGCTCTCAACTCTATAAGTACTCGTGTTACCAAAGTGAAGAACTTGGTTCGTCCAAAATGTCACAAATTTGATTTTATGACAGAGCCATGTTCTCTCAACGTAAGTAATCACTGCCGTATGACTTGCCCACCGAGCTTTCATTGTATCTATAGCAGCATTATAATCCGCCTCGGTTGCAGCATCCATGATACGTTTCCATTTGCCATTTTTAAAACTCTCAATGATCTTTTTGTTTTTGAACATATTAGTCACCCTAGCCTCCACATCTTTGTTAATGTGCCATCGACAAAGTAAATGCGACGTCCCTGGAAACACTTCTCTCAATGCCGCACAGAGGCCAAGCTCATGGTCTGACAAAAATACCGATGGTTCTTTATCATACCCAAGCAACTCCCTTAATCTCTGCAACACCCACTGATATCTTGCTGTGCACTCGTTGTGCATGAACACATAACCAACGAGGAAATTCTGATTTGTCGGTGTTACACCTACTATCTCAAAGAACGGCATCCCGTATCGGTTGGTTTTGTATGTCGAATCCATACCGATCACATGTGGGTATGTGCGTAGTATGTTTACCGTGATTGGGTGCACCATAAATGCATGATGTAGAACGCCGAGGTCATCGGCCATGACCCAGTAAATATACTGACTCAGTCTTGCCAAATGAAGAAATTGCTGAACAACTCCCCTGCCTTTAGACATCTCCGTTCTCAAATCATTCCGGCAATTGTAAATGTGTCTGATGTTTGGATGTTTATCAGGACATTGCTCTGCAATAGTTGCCATAATGTTACGCGGTGCAACCTTGGACTTTGTCATGTCACGCACAATATTCTTTGCATCCGGGCTCAAGCCACTAATTTTACGATTACCCTCCTGATACACAATCATTGGATGGTTATGGGTCCTAGTTGCATCATATTTTTCCCAGATCTTCCAATTGTCTGTGATGAAATCATAATATATCTTGATGTAGAAAGGACAACCATTAGCTTAGGTTTTTGTGTCCTTTCATATTGCGTTATCAAGATCTCTCGACTTGCTCTTCCGTCCCCGATCACATCTCAAATATCGATACGGCCGACCATCTTTGGTTTTAATGTAAGACATTTTAACCAAAATAAATCCCAGATTTACGGAAACAGCATCCCCATTTAACTGCATCATCAAACGTTGGAAAGAACGTGTTCGGGACAAAATTCACACTATAATTCACACCATCACCGCCGTCTTCAAACTCCAAATCCTATAAAAATAAAAGAAAACACACAAAATTCTCCAATATTATTTTATTAATTATAATATTAATAATAATATTTATAAAAAAATAATAATACTATAATATCACTAATCACAGTAGTAATATATTTAAATAATAATAACACAAAATAACGACGACAACAACAACAACAACAACAATAATAATATCACAACATTAACTATTATCATAACATTAACTAATATTAACTAACATCAACTAACACAACATTAACTAATATTAACTAACAGTAACATTAACTAATATCACAAAAATAATACTCATACTAACATTAACATTAACTAACATTAATTAATAATTAACATTAACTAATAATACTCATACTAATTACTCAAATTATCACAATAATAATAATAATAATCACAATAAAAATTATAATTATCATACAAAGATTACATTAATAAATTTGATTAATAAATTATAAATTTGATTAATTGGTGTAAAAAAAAACAAAAATGATTTGATTAATTAATCAATAAAATACAAAATAAAAAAAAGGACTTCCGCCTAAAATATTTGGATCCTCCATGGTGGATCCAGATATTTTAGGCGGAAGCCCTCTTTTCAGAAAATAAAAAAAAAATTCTTGACGACTTACAGAATCCAACGATTCCTCCGGTGTACAATTGTTGTCGTCATCCATCGTCCTAAACCCGTCGCTAAAGCTTAACAATTTTTTTTTATAAAAATATCGGATTTTTCGTGGTGGGCTCGGGAATTTTGGGTTGGATGTGGTGGGCTCGGGAATCTTTTTAGCCAAGTGGTGGAGCCTTATATAGTCCAACTTATGAAAAGGGAAAAATGGTCCTTTCATGTCAAAATGGGAGCGATCCTTGATAAATTGGGAGATATGGCATTCCAACTTTTCACTAGTGTCATGTCACGTAAGTAACAACTAACCATTAAATTGACACGTATAATTTTTTTGGATAGATAAAAAGTTTATATTAATAATATATTTTAAGCTTTAGCATATAGATAAAAAAAAAAAAAAAAAAACCCTTAAAATTTAATAAACTACTTCGGCATTGTATGGGGCACAAAACTAGTATTAATATATATTAATACTAAAGTTTATTCTATAAAGAGTACATCTTAAGATTACTTAGACCTTGTTTTCCTTACCTGGTTTTAAAACTAAATTTATGTTTATTGTATACTAGTCTTAAATTATATTTTATTGACAATATTTTTACTAAACTAAAGTCATTGAAATGAAATTATTGTTATTGATATTCAGTTATAATTCTTCTTTAAAGTTATTGATTTTTTAATGCAAATAATAATTTTTAGTGAATTGAATATTTTTGCTGACCCAAACTGTTGAATTGAAATTATTACTAAATACTTTTTCTTAAGGAAAAATTGCCAAGAATAATTCAAACTTTGCTCCGTCCGCCCAAAATAGTCTCAACTTTTGATTATTTTTTAATAATCCTAACTTTATACTCCATGCGCCCAAAACAGTTCCAAGTTACCGTTGACCTGTTAAATAGGTAAGGTTTTTTTTAAGGTTTAATATACACATGTCACGTGATTGCATTGGTAAAAAAAATTACTAATTAATAATAAAAATAAAAAAACCACCACCATCCCCAGCACCTCCCAAGGCCCTCCTCTCCGGCCGGCGCTACCCCCTTCCCTTGCCGGCGCCGGACCCAATTACTAACACTTGACCCCATCCCTAACCCTCTGCCGGCCGTCAGCCCTCTCCCTTCCCCATAAACCACCATCCGCCATTTAAGAGATGTGTCAACCGCTCGAAGTTCGCATCGAAATTCGTCACAAAGAGCAACAACATCTCGACAATCGTTCAATCCCTCAATATCTCTATTCAAGTCATCTCCACCTTCAACCATCGTCCTTTCACCCCAAGAAACACCCTCTCAACAATCGAGCTAAACCGCCTCCCTACCGGGTCCTGAAATCGGAGGGTGTGGGAATGATGGTTTAAGGGGAAGGGGGGAGGGTAGTCAGGGCGGCATCGGCGCCGGTGAAGGGAAGGGTGTCTGGGCGGCGGGCGGCGCCTGGAAGGCAGGTGGTTGGGCTGGGCTTGTGTGGCAGTGGGGGTGGCTGGGTTCAAGGTCGCTGGTGGTTTTATTTTTTTATTTTATTTAATTTTTTTTTTGTTTTTGATTTTATTTTGATATTTTGTAAAAAAGTTTAGCCAATTATAGAATGACACGTGGCTAGTAACTTATAATAGCAAGTTGGATTACCGGTTGGACTAATTTGGGCGGATACAGTGTAAAGTTAGGATTATTAAAAAATAATCGAAAGATGGGATTATTTTGAGCGGATGGAGCAAAGTTGGGATTACTTTTGTCAATTTTTCCTTTTTTTAATATGAAGAGAATAGAGTCTTATTATTTTCCACATAATTATTAGTGAAATTGGGAACCTGTTTAGAAGATCTTTTGCCACATGTCGTCTTCTAATTGATTTTTGTTATTTTTATAAAAAAAATACAGAAATAAACAAATTTTTTTTTTTAATAATCCTTAGCTCATTCTTCCTTACCCTACCGGAGCCCCCACCCTTGCCGGACCCAGCCGCCCGCCTGAACAGCCGGACCCAGCTACCCTCCTTGATTCTCTCCCCTTACCCGTTCCCCCTTCCACTTCCCCTTCCCCGAATCCCTCCCCTGTCGGACCGATGCCCCCGAACCTGGCTGCCAATTCTCTCCCCAACCGGACTTAGAATTTACCCTTGGTGTGTAAAGTTGACTTCTCGTTGCTAGGTCGCCCGAACGCCGA
Organism: Chenopodium quinoa; assembly: GCF_001683475.1. Classification (NCBI taxonomy): domain Eukaryota; kingdom Viridiplantae; phylum Streptophyta; class Magnoliopsida; order Caryophyllales; family Amaranthaceae; genus Chenopodium; species Chenopodium quinoa. The sequence continues at coordinate 421,316 of NW_018744858.1, forward strand.
GAAACTCCGATTCGATCCACCGCCCAGCTGGCGTCGTTGATCAAGTTATAGGCCAGTCAAAGGTCTGAATCCCTTCGCCGTCGGGCCCAGACACCATACCTGAACGAGGTTTCCGATTCAGGTGGGTTTTGATTTGGAGGTTAAGAGGGGATTTGGGGTGGGGATTGGACATGGCAGTCCTTTCCCCGAAAATTGAAATTGAAGACGAATCACCAAAAATTGTCAAATTCCGCCGTGGAAATGCTTGGAAAACATAGCAACAATCCATGGAATAACAACAATGACGGAAAAATGGCTTCGAAAATTGAGAATTGGTTACAAACACTGTTGTCGTTTCGAAACCTCGGAGCTTGACCGAAACGGAATCAATGGCGGTTGAGATCTCGTCTTTTCAATCTCTCTCCGCACTACTATGATTGTGGTTGAGATCAGGTAGGGGTAGGGATGGTGGCTCTTCAGGAGAGTTGTGGGATTTGGGCGGGCATTCCTCGGGTGGCAGGGCCGGGCTAGGGTTACATCTCAAGTGGTCAGTTTGGTGGTGATAGTGGGAAGATGGTCAGTTTAGTGGTGATGGTCATGGTGGTTGAAAGAAGGGGGTGAGGTGGAAAAAAAAATTAACCTATAAAACAGGTTGGTGGTAAAAAGGCTTATTTTGAGAATATGGGGTGTTAAGGTATGATTATTTCTGGAATACGCAAAGGTGGGATTATTTTGACAAGATGAACCAAATGTGAGATTTTTAGTTTCAATTTTTCCTATATTTTTTCATCATTAACCATATTAACCCTTCATTAGCCCTAACTAACACCTTAATAAGCCTTTTTTTTATTTATAGCTAACTCATGCAATTTTAGGTGTTTCGTGAAATGCAAACTAAAGCTTTTGGTATTTTATGCCAATTTTATTTAACCTCAAATTTAACACTCATAGCTAAAATGACCCCAAAAATTTAACCTAGCAATTTACCTCATTGAAAATATAGGCAAAGAGTTAAATTTGTGGCATTTATGTCATGAATATTGAGACATTGTAGGGAAGTTTTTATTAAATTTGGCCGTTAAGAAAAAACATAACCCCTCAAATAATTCTTAATAAATCAATTTTCTCATAAACAAATCGATGCTCGTAATTCAATGTGTATCTTAGCGCATTAATTTACAGATGAGACAAATGTCAACGGAAGCTTTGTAACACATATAGTGTTTTTATCTTTTGACCAAAGTGAGCCTATGAAGACATGTATTTATAACGGCTTGCGTTAATTATAAAAGTTTTGAGTGAGATTGATGGCCGGTATGTGTCATATATCTAGTAAATAATGGGAAAGTATCATGATATGGGAGCAAGAACGGATACCACATCAAATTTTGCTATCCGGATAGCTAAAGATCACATGCTAAAAATTTTATATACTGCAACAAATTTGTAAATAAGGTAAGAAATCAACAAGTTTTATTCTAGGCATAAAAAAAGGTAGACATGTTATACTCCCTCTGTCCCATAATATTTTGGACGTTGGGGTAGACATGTAGTATAAGAAAACAATAAATGGGTCCATTTAAAATATTTGTTTATTGTATAAACGATTCACTTTTGTATTATTATATTAATAAAAACAACAAGTGGGGTGAGAGTGGGTTAGTTGTGGAGAGAGAAAATGTGGGAAAATAGTTTTTTATTAGTGGTCCTATTCTATTTATAGTAATGGGTCAAGTATTGTAGGGCGGACGAAAATGAAAACTGTGTCAATTATTATAGGACGGAGGGAGTATGATTCATGTATCCAAAATGATCGTGTGGAGTAAAAACACACTCAATTTTTACTGTCACCATTTTAGAATAATTGACACGGTCAAAGTTAATGAATTCTTTATATAAAATGTACTTGAGCTCCCTCCGTTTCCATATGATAGTCTTATATGGAATAGATCACATAAAATAAGAAATAAAGAAGAATGTTTGGAATCTAAAATTAAAGTACTAAAACAGTTCATAATTACTTTTGCCTTATTTAAATTTTTTAATTTTTTTTTTGTTTTTTTTTTTGGAAAGCATCAACCATAGCTGCATTATTCAAGGGTGGATTTTACTTACTTAGAACAATGTCATTAATCCACAATCAATTAAGTTAACCAATCAGAATTTAATATGTATATAATAGGAAATATATATGGGATACATTTAATATGGGTAGATTTTTTTAAAACGCCCAAAATAGTATACGAGACTAACAAATTTTACATTTTCAAATGCAGTAACAAATTTGTAAATAAAGTTAGATAGAAATGAACAAGTTTGATTATCTTTATTAATTTCCTCGTTCACTTTTCGTTGCAACACATCTAAATTTACATTATTCACAATCTTACACTTATCCTTATTTTTTATTTTTTATGTTGGGCATAATGTAGTCATATGATCGTCTAGATTAATACTTTCATAGTATTTTTAATATTTTTTTAATACATATATATAATTAGAGATGCGAAGGATTCAAATTTTACTTCGACAAGCGTGAAAGTCAAAATGCTGCAACTAAAAGTGAATAAAGGAGGTATATAAGTAAAAAGTTAAGGGTTTGTACAGCTATGAGCTAAAATATCTTTATTATCATCATGACTCAACCAACATTGCAAATTATTATAATCAATCAGGTACATATTTTTAACATAAATCATCTAATTAGCCACTTTTCTTAACAAAGGAGAGTGCCGAATCAAAGTACTTAACCTTAAGGCTTGCATATTCCTTCACCTTCAAAGACTTAAAATGAGGACCTTCACAATTTGGATAGTCCAAATAAGGAGAGAGTTGAAAGTCTAAAGGAAGACCATAGAAGTATGCAAAGGATAGTCTTTGTTTTTGTTCATTGTTGACAACTGCCCTATGAAGTGCATTAGGGAATCTTGCATTTGAAAGTATGTGTAAAAGATCTCCCACAATCACCACCAAGGCACATGGATGAGGGTCAACCGAGACCCACCCGTGTCCATCTTTGTGTACTTGGAAGCCACTTACATTACCACTTTGGTGTAGTATTGTAAAGAAAAAGTATCGGTGTGCGGGGGTATGCCCATTGTTAAGGTCGGGTCAGGGCACGGTGGATATGAGTTTAGATGCAATGCAAAATCACGTTGTTCTTTATCTGTGGCTTCTATGGGTTCGGGCATGTTAAGTGATTTGAAAAAGAGACTCTTGAGTTTGTCACAGCGGTCCTTCATCGCCGTTTGGTACTCAGATATCACTTCACTACATTAACAAAAAAAAAAAACAAAAAAAAAAAAAACTAAGAACAACCACACAAGGATATGTAAACTATAATATTATAAACTGATTGTAATAGAACATTTGACTATTAAAAATCATACCTGAATCTGTCTCTGATTACCAAAAACATCTAAAAATTAACACATTAGGGTCGAAAAAAGAGTGTTAATGTGAATGTGCGTAATATTAAGAACAGAGGGTGAAAGTAGTGTAAAAAAAAAATAAAAAAAATAAAATATTGTATGTTTTTACAATTTTCAAACTTAAAATTTTTTGTCATGTAATCTTTAGGGGTGTTCAAAAATCGGTTTGGATTGGACCAAATCGAAGGTGACCGGTCTAGCCTCCGTGTAAAGAATTTTTAATGATTTCTGATTTCCATTTTGATATGGACTAATTCAGTCCAAAACCCCTTAAAACTTGTCTTATACTAAACCCTTATTTTTGTAATTGTCAAGTCAATTGACCCTAATTGAATATTAAATTTTTGGGAATTTCCACTAAAAAAAATTGATATATAGTTATTCATAATTTGGTAAAAAAAATTATCACTTGAACCCACTGAAACTTATACAACAGTCTTTTATTATAATCCCAATGATGTGATTTGTAGTCTTTTATTTTTAATTTTAAAAATCACGATAATATTTAATAATTGATTAAATTATTTTATTTTGTATTATGAAGTCGTCATATGGCTTTCAAATATAAATAAGCAAAAAAGTTTAACTGACAACAATAGTGCAGTCAAATTATAGCTGTTATGAAAATTATTAAATAGGCTTACCAAAAACCTTGGAAATCATTAGGCCAAAGTTTCTTAGCATGATGTTGATAAGAGTTACCCATGATAATAAACCCTTCAGTCCACAGTAGCTTGCTAAAGAATGGAGCGAGTCTAGGATAGCCATAGCCGGTATCTTCACGTGGGGCTCGTAAAACCTTCATCTTTTGCTCAAATGGAAGATTGAATAAATTTTTGGAGTGAAACTCGACTTGATCAAGCAATTCCTTTGAAATCCCGTGGTTTGTGACTTGGAACATCCCCCAAGTCTCACACGCATCATAAATGAGGCCTAAAGAATTAGGATCTTCAAGATCAATTATTGGAATAGAGATTGAAGACCGCGAATTCTCATTGACATTAGGGTTGATTTTTGAATCGTCATAACATTCTGCCCATGTATGCGATTCAGGAACACTTTTGATTAAGCTAAAATCTGCTGGAACAACAAGGTTTTGTTGCATAGGAAGATGCTTGTCGGTGTTTGAAGGAAAAGACATTTTGCTAAAAGGAGAAAAGAAAATACCTTGATAGTTTCTTGAAATTTTGGGTTTTATTTTTATTTTATGGTGAAAAAGATTTAAGGCTTAATTAACAGATGAGATAAATGTCAATGGAAGCTTTGAAAGACATATAGTGTCTTTATCTTTTGAACAAAATGAGCCTATGAAGACATGCATTTATAGGGGCTGGGTAATATATCAAAGTATTGAGCAAGATTAATGGTACGTGTCATATATCTAGTAAATAATGGGAAAGTATCATGATATGAGATCAAGATCAGATACCATATCAAATTTTGCTATCTAGATAGCTGAAGATCACATGATAACAAACTTTAATGCTGCAACAAGTTTGATTCTATGCACAAAAAAGGTAGATATATTATATGAATTATGTATCCAAAATGATCTTATGGAGTAAGAATACACTCAATTTTTACTCTCACCATTTTAGAAAAATTGACACGGTCAAATTTACTGAATTCTTAAAAATGTAACAAATAAACAACGGAGGGAGTACTATTTTTTTCATTGCATAAAGTTTTATAAAAGTTATGTTTGCTTCATTTTCAGATAATACTATAAATTAACGTTAGTGGTTATGCGTTTAACTCTTATTAGATGATAAATCATATTTATATAGAATTTATAGGCATGTCTATGCTTACTTCAAAAGCTAATTAGGTCTTTTAGCTGCTTTATAGAGTCATTTATGCATAAATATGAATATCGTGCCATATTACGCTACGTTTGTTTGTTTTTTTTTTTAAAAAAAAGTTTCAGTAGTTTTATAGCTATCCGAACGCTTTTGGAGTAACGAAAATCCTAAGTAAAATATTGAATTTAAATGAAGAGCATGGTTAATCTCAAAGGTAGGTGTTTGCCATTTGCTTGTGAGTTCCCCTCCTCCGTTGATTTTTATTCAAGTTTTATTAGCACCGTTTATTCATGTATATTACCGTTTCCAAGCTACCGTCTCCCATTAAAGTCATAAATTGAGTGAAATAAGCCCATCTTTTTCAATAAAGGAATAGTGTATCTCCTTGAGAAACTGCTACCGTATATTAGGTTAAGAAATTTCTATTTTCTCATAAATTAAAGTGATAGATGTGACTATGTGAGAGGAGAGACATAATAAAATAAAAGTAGGTTTGAGATTACGTGTGGAGAAAATTATAATTAAAAAAATAGAAAGTATAAATAAAAGTGATGCACTAAAAAATCGACGTTAAAAAGTTGAGAATAAGGACTTGTTCGCTTCCTTATTTTAAAAAATAATAAAACCTTAAACAAAATTTTGTTGTTAGTTTTCTTGTTACTCGTGAAGTCAATTGGTCTAGAATAATTCTTTATTCTTTATATGACATACTCCGTATATCGTACTCCATCTGTTTTGTAATGATAGTAACACTCACTACAAGAATTAAGCCAAATTTTATACAAAAAAAAAGAATTAAGCCAAATACCAATGATCAAAATCCATTGGTAAATATATATAATTAACCATCAATATCATGTTTACCGATGGATGATCATCGGTATTTGGCCAACGAAAACCAACTTGTCGGAAAAACTAAAAATAACGATGGATTGGCCATCAGTAAACGCAATCACTACTAGAAAACAGACTAGCTATTTCCGACGCAAAATTTCCATCGGAAAAGTGTTTGTCGGGAAAACGCCCTTTTTCGACGGAAACACTTTTTTAGAGACAGAAGAAGAGAGAAGGAGAACGACAGAGAGAAAGAGAAAGGGGAAAGAGAAAGAAAAGGGGAAAGAGAAGGAAAAGAGGCGGAAAGGAGAGGGGGAACATGAGTTCTAGGGTTTTCTTTAAAAGCTTTTTTTTAAGAGTATATTCCGATGGAAGTTCTGTCGGAAATTTTCGACGGAATAAAAATCCGTCAGAAAAGGTAATTTCCGACGGAAAAATCTGTCAGATTTTTTAAATTTATTGGAAATTTCCGACGAAATAAAAAATCCGTCAGAATTTTCGATTTTTTTGACGGAATAACGTGTCCATTGAAAATCAACTTGTAGTGAATTTCGTTGGTTTTATCGCTGGCCCAGGACCATCATCTGTTTTTAAATAGTGATAACTTAAAGTCATTGATTATTTTTCCCATCGATATTTTCAGTTTACCGATATATATGATATAAAAATTTAAAAGAAATTTTTTTTAAAAAAAAATAATGTAAAACCCCCCAATTTAACCCCCACTACCCCCCATTTCATCCCCAACTGCCCCCCTACCAAGCAACCTGGTGCCCACAACACTCACCAACCACCACTGCCCTAAACACCAATAAAAAATCTAGATTAACATGCTAAAAACCAAAAAAAAAACGATAGATAAACAAATTCAACCCACAAAAATAAACAAAATTAACCCACAAAAATCAACCATAAATAAACGAAATCAACCCTACAAAATCAACAAAAATTAATGAAATCAACCCACAAAAAGAAATGATAAGTAAACGAAATTAACCCACACTCTTAAATAAGTCAGACACCCTAAAATAAATAAATAAATAAATATATATATATATATATATATATATATATATATATATATATATATATATATATATATATATATATATATATATATATATATATATATATATATATATATATATATATATCTTCAAACAGATATGTAATATCCTCAATTAAGAAAAAAACCTCAACCAAAAAATTAGAATATGATCCTATATAACAAAACAATTATATCATATTTTAAGTAAATGATATCCTCGGACAAGTAAAACATATCCTCCATATATAAAATATATAATATAATTACAAATGAAAACATATAAAACATATCATAAAATATATATCCATATATAGTTATATATATTACATATATAAAAAAAAACCCTATATATGTGTGTGTGTGTGTTTGACTTTCTGCAAAAGAGAAAAAAGGAAAGATGAGAATTGTAAGTTAAGAAAAAATATTAGTAATATTATGTAGATAAAACAATATATTACCGAATTCAATTCTGATAGAGTTTCATCTGGGTCACCATTATATAGGCCCATAACTTTGATTGCATACTGATAGACTGTCGTCAAGCCTACCAAAGATAAAAACCTAACTTGGTCTCTCTAGTTGGTAGAAAGGGCAAGTAAGGGTCGATCTCACAAGGACTAAGGGGAGCACTAACAAATATCGATTTGTGATAAGCTAAGTCAAGCCTTTTTGGGTTATGAGTTATGAAGAAAAACTACAAACAATAATAAAAAGGATCTTGGGAAGGTATCCACCAATTAAGTCATTCACAAACTACAATTTAACATACAAGACATATCAATTTGGGGATAAATTAGGGGAAGTCATTTAAGGCACCCAACTACTCTCTCAAACTAGAGGGATTACTTGAGTCATGAATATAACCTACTCTCGTGGTTACAAAGCATAAAACAAGTGGTAAAGCATAATCACGATGACATAAACATTCCCTTGACTAGAAATTCCTATTCTCATGGCATTTTAAGTCAATTAAGCATAAAGGAGCTAACTCAAGTTCATCTCTCGATCCTTCGTTGAGAAAGCTTAGATAAATAGTTCTAGCAATGGCCACTTACAAGAACTAACAATGAAACCACTTAATTAAGCTCAACTAATTAACATCCCAAATTAGCTAAATCAACACATACAAACAAGTATTTGTGAATTCATCAATGGTTTCAACCATCCCAAGTAAAAGAACTACTCACAAATCATAATAAATTGCAAAACTAAAGGAATTAACAACTAAGAACATAAAATCAAACACTAATCTAACATAAACAAGTAATTATGGATGAAAAAGTACAAAAATAAGTAAATAGAATAACAAAATAGGAGAGAGAGAGTAAGAAATTCTCATTGATATTGCAAGGAGTATCCAAATCTTCAAGTCCCCTTCCTCAATTCTTCATATTCCAAGCTTTCAACAAGCTTTTCTCACTTTCTCTCTCTAGAATTGAGAGTTTCTCTCTCTAAAAACCCTAACCTAAGCTAAAACTAAACTAAAAAGAGCCCCCCATACAAATGAAGCTAAAGGGATAGTATATAACCCCCAAGTAAAAGGACGGAGAAACCAAAAATCGACCCGTCTACAGGTCGGCACGGACGTGCCAAAGGTTGCACGGACGTGCAGACCTATTAAAATGAGAACAATAGCTACTGCCTGACCTTGCACGGACGTGCATCAATTGGCACGGACGTGCTACTTTTTCTGGCGAAACAAATTCATTTCGGAAGGTCATAACTTCTTCATTACTCATTGGAATAAGGCATGGAAGCAGTCATTGGAAAGCTCTTGAGATGAACTTTAATCTCCAATTTGAATCACTTCAAAAACCGGAGTAGAAAAAAAGTTATGGTCATTTGAAGTTGACCTTAAGGAAAAAATTCTTCCAAATGCTCTTATTTCACTCTTGGACACTTTTCCTTGCTTGTTTCATTCTTCCATAGCTCCCTTATTTCCTCTTCTTGTATCAAACTTCTTTTCTTCTTTGTCCAAAAGCTTCAAAGTGCCATATTTATACCTAAATATGCACCAAAACACTAGCAAACCCGTGAAGCGTATGATACACAAAAAATGCATAAAAATAGAGTAATTAGTGAACTAAGCATTGATTTCCCACAATTCTAGGGCTCAAAATCACTCTAAAATCATACAAAATAACAAGTTATCAAATCCCCCCAAGCTAAGCTTTCTCTCGTCCTCGAGAAAAACAATAATGTCAAACCAAAGAAGGGCCATAACTTGCTAGAATCAAAACAAGGAGAATGCATATACACAATAATCCGCATGGTAGGAACCACAATCACTTTTAGCGCAAGTGAGAAGCAATTTAAACCTCCAAGTCGCCCTAGAGGACGAATTTTTATCTCGTGAGGGTTTCCAATGAGCTTGCCCCACAACTCACGCAATCCACAATACATCGTCAAAAATCACACAATTTCAATTTTTCGCCCAAGTCAACCCATCGGGATATGAGACGCAAGCAAGACAAGCACTAGTATAAAATTTGAATTAGGCACCCCCCCTTTAGCACCGGTTCTTGAAAACCGGTGCCAAAATAAATGGGCGGGATTGGAAATTTGAGAGTTGGCACCGGTTCTAACCTAAACCGGTGCCAAATAGCTTAATTAGCACCGGTTCAAACCAGTGCCATCCTTTATTAAAAAAAAAATATAAAAAAAACAAAAGCAAGGAGTGGAGTTGGCACCGGTTTAGAGAGAACCGGTGGCTATTACAACAATTAGCTCCGGTTTGAACCGGTGCCAGTTTTAAAAAAAAAAAACCCGGGTGTTTTAATTATGCCCTTTGCTTCTAACGTCTCTACCTCTTATTTTCGCTACTTTCCTCTTCTCTTCTGTTTTCGCTGCTTCCCTCTTCTCTTCTCTTTGCATTGCTTCCACTCCATTGAATTCTGGTTTAGACCTTCCATTGGAGCAGTTGCCGCCACACGCACCACCTTCATCTCTCCTCCATTGAAGCATCTTCGAGGTAAGTATACCTAGGTTTCAATTTCTCCATTTAATTCCTTCCCATTCATGGGTTTTTGAGGATTTGCGATTCATTTTAGTAATTGTAAGTTTCTTGTAATATAGGGTTTGTCAACTAAACGCGCAAGGCCCCCCTCCACAACGACCCTCCACACATATACTTAGCTTATATATGGTTATGAAATGTAAGTTCTTGTTTTGATTTTTTAGCTATGTTACTTAATCTGTATGTGAGTATGTTGCTTGAACAGAACAAATTATGCTAATGTTGTATACGTGTGACATTTATTTTATATATATGCATGCTGGTTGGGGGGTTTTAGGGCTGCTGCTTGCTGGTTGTTGGGGGCTTCTACGGCTGGTGGTGGTGTTGTTGTATGTGTGGCTGCTGCTGCTGGTGTTGTTGTATGTGTGGCTGCTGCTGTGAGTTGATGTAGTGATTTGAGGTGATGTTTGGCTGCAAATTAAAGGGTGGAGATGGTCTTGGGTGTTGGGTGTTTGGCGTGGTCGGTGATTAGGAGTAGTATGGCTGCAATCACTAGTAGAAAATAGGTAATGGGAAGCCACTAATTGGAAGCGGTTATTGGAATCCGCTTCTAATTCCATACAAAAACCCGGGAAAAAAAAACCAAGAGGAGAATTGGAAGCGGTTTGGTTTGAACCGCTTCTAAAAAGTAATTAGAAGCGGTTCAAACCGCTTCCCTATCTTAAAAAAAAAACCGGGATTTAAACTCTCTCATTTCCCCTCCTTCATTTCTCACAATTGCGCTCCCTGACTACCTTCTTTGCTTCCTCTTTCACTCTCACACCGTCACTCCACCACAACCACCATTGCTGTTAGCTTCACTTAACCCCACCACAACAACTACACCATTGCCTTAGCTTCACTTAGGTGTTGTTAGGTTAGTTGCGCGCCATCGACGGCTAGGGTTTTTTGAAACAATTTTCATTCAATTTATGCAATTTATCTCCTTTTTCATTCATTTTTTGTGAAATTTCACAATTAATCTTGCTTTCCTTTTCGTATTCTGTAACTTGATGTTTAACTTTCAATTTTTGATTATTTTTGTGGTACTTTGTAGAGGATTGAGATTAAAGGGTGAGGTACTCCTTAATACGAATCATCGAGGCTCAATTGAAATGAGGTAATCCTTTATGTTTAATTCTTGTTTCTGTTTAATTTTTAGGTTTTTATATTGAAGTGTGCAAATTTTGTTTCTGTTGTGCGGATTTGGTGCCCTATTTTGTTTGTAATGGTTATGTGAGTATAGTAGTATCTAATGTGATTCTATCAATAGTTTTAGATGTAAATTTATATGGCTAAGGGGGTTACAACGCACTTGCTTGTGAATTGGAGCTGCTGTGATGTGTGGTGTGATTGTGTGTTGGTGTGGAGGTTGCCTTGTTGCTTAAATTGAAATTACAGGCTGATGTGTGTGAGGAGCAGAGTAGGGTCATTGAGGGAGTTGTGTAACTGTGTTTCGTTTATTTTATTTGATACATATGACATGTATCTCTGGTGGTTTATTTTAGAATTATGAGTAAATTAAACACTTATGTGTTGCTAAATCTGGTGTTTTCCCTATTATCTTATTGTTGTGCTACTCTTATTTTAGAAATTCTTGAACCAAAGTTGCTGTTTATGTGCAAATTTCTGTCTTCTATGCAACAGAATTGTTTTAGATAGTCTCGTGGCTTTTGGGGAGGTAAACAAACTTCCCTGATTACTTGTATTGGGATACCAACATTCTAGATTGTGGCAAATTTTTCTGATTACGTTTTAGTTAAGGTCTAGGCTTTGGCCCTATCTTGGAGTTTGGGGTTTTAGGCTCACAATTAAGTGCCTGAATAACTAAGAAATTTGGGGATGTTGAGCTATGCTTTATAAATATAATTTAAAACGACAATTGAAGGTGATGATGATACGTGCTATATAGCTAGTGGAGAAAAATAATCTCCGATTTTCTGCACAAATTGATTATGAAACTTTTAATTAGCAAACAATAGTATGTACAATAAGAATTGAGAATTCAGCTGGCTTGTTAACAGGTTTGGGGTATCTAGTTTTCGCTGCCTTATCCCTAATCAGGCTTGTGAGCCAATATCTAAATGACATAAATAATCACCATGTTTGAACTTTAATACTAATAATATTAAGGTACATTTAAAACAAAAGCCGTGCACAATATTTTGATCAGCCTTGTAATATATTAAACTCTGTCTTCGTCTTTTGGCCTAATATTTAGGCAATATAGCTAGTAGCTTGATCTCTTTTAGCTTGGGGTGTTAGCTTTCTCCTTTAGTCTATGTGCTATCAATATACTTGACCTTGTTGCTGAAAATGGGGCTGATCAGAAATGTTTGATGTGATCTTTGAAATCTATTGATTCAACTAAAAAATTTATCTATCTAGAAATCGCGTCAGTTTTTTGTTTGAATTTCCTGTTTGGATATCAAATTTCAAATTTTAGATTTTTTTAGAAAGAAGAAAACGTATTAGGGGAAGGAAAAACTTTGATAGTTTTGAAATGTTGATGATTGGTGATGCTGAGGTCTCTTAAATCTTTTCTGTTTCTCTTCACAGTCAAAAAGTTTGTAATTTTTCTACTTACACAGCCAAAAAGAGGGAATGCTTTTAGGCCAGAAACAATCAAGGAGCTGATTCGAGCGTTTGATGATGCAAGGGATGATAGTTCAATTGGTGTTATCATTCTAACTGGCAAGGTAATTTAACTCTGCTGCTTTTCGTTAGTTGTATCATCTTCCTTGTTGATTTACTTTGGATCACCTGACTGTGCGGTTGCATTTGCTTGTTACTGTAATATGTATATTAAGGATTGATAATCATGCATTAATTTTCATGAATTTTGTAATGTAATGCAACTATGCAAGTTGTGTTTATGTTGATTATATGCTCTTCTATTTAGTTCTATGTGATGTATATCTAACCCAACCCGAGTAATCTAACTCAATGAAATCAGGAGTTGCTGATATGGTTAATACAGGGGATTGTCAAGGTGGTTCCATCACAGCAGCTTTGTTGTTGAAGCAGAAAATCGATGGTTGTTTCGAGTTATTCCGTCAACAGCAAGACGCACAAATGACGGTGAACAACACAACCCAAGCTCAGTTATTTGAGGAACTCTGCAACGTCATAACCCAGAGGAACCACGACCAAGAACAAGGGCCACTGGGCTAGCTGTGCAGCCTACCTAGGCTGACTGTGCAGCTGCCTGGGCTACAGTGCACCTGTGCAGCCTGCCTAGGCTGCCTGGGCTGCTTTGCCTGGGCTGTTGTGCAGCTGTGCAGCCTGCCTGAGCTTCTTCTTTTTTTTTTTTTTTTTTTTTTTTTTTTTTTTTTTTTTTTTTTTTCCTTCTTTTTTTTGTCCTTGAATAACATGGACGTTTGCTATTCTTACAGAGTGTGTTTAATATTTTGGTGTAATTAAATATTATTGTTCATGATATATATTAATGATGTTAATTTTAATATATATAATTATTTCGTGTTATATATATCATTGTATTATTGTTTGTAATATTAATATTATTATTAATTAATAATACTAAAATTATTGTGAAAGGGTCACTTATAATATTATAATATTAATAATAAAAAAATGGAGAATTGAAAGCGGTTTGGCGCCAAAACCGCTTCCAATTCTCCATTTTTTTTCATGTTAAAAATGGGAATTGGAAGCGGTTTGGGCCAAAACCGCTTCCTATTCTCCATAAATTGGAAGCGGTTCAAACCGCTTCCAATTTAATTATACAATGGCAAGCCCCCCAATAGGAAGCGGTTCAAAACCTCTTCCAATTAGGGGGGTTGAACCGCTTCCCATTTAGATTTTTCTACTAGTGAATGGAGCTGAGGGAATGCGGGCTGGATGTGTAGTGTTTTGGTGTAGGTGTTTGAGTGAGGTAGTAGGGGAGCAAAATGAATAAATAAAACTTAGCCACTTGTCTCTCGAATTATAAAATTGCAATTACTAAAATGAATAAATAAAACTTAGCCACCAGGGTTAAGTAGTAATAGGTCATATAAAATTGCAAAAATGCGAACCAAACATGTATAAATACATTGTGGTGATAAATTTGATATATAGGCGATATATAGGGTTAAGTAGTGTTATACCTTTTGTGGTGGTTGTGGTTTGTTGCCCCATTTTCTCTCTCATTCCTTAATCATATGCCCTTATCTTTTCTTATTACCCATTTCTTATGCTTACTAACTTTTGTTTATTCTTTTGTTTTTTCTTTTTTGCGTTTTTATAGATTCATATGTGATTTGAAGTTTAATACCAGATTGAAGATTACATATTTAGCTCAAGTGGGAAGTTAGAAAGATTACATCCATTGTGTTGGTATGAATTATAAACTTCTCTAATAAGCTATGTATATTTCTTTCTCTTTATTGTTTGAATAAAAGTTTTTTCATGACAAACTGGCGACAACAATAAATATGTGAAATGCTTGCATCATCATATGCCTAGATACCCGTTCAAGTCTTTCTCATTAGGAAAATTCTTGAATAGTCCCCGGTTGGGACTATTCTTGAACGTTTAATCTCACTTAGGTGGTGAATGTATGTCTTTTTTTTCGATTTTAAGGAACATCTTGGCTTACCATTTCCTCGACCACCATGTTCTCTGGGTACATATGTGGGTAAGTTATTACCTACATCGTGTACTTGGAGAACTGCGGGGAAATGTTGCCGGATTTTCCTTAAAATTGGAAAGTCGACATACATTCACTAGTGAGAGTAAACGTTCAAGGATGGGTTAGGTTGGAGTGATAAGGGCCCTTTGGAAGCATATATGCATATTTGTATCTATATGAATGTTATATGCATGTTGTGTGTTTGAATTTGATTTGCATATATAATAGATGGTAGCAATTATACATGATTCGTAATATGTTGCCATGTTTAGAGACAATTTACTTAATGGAGAAGGATTGTGGCTGGATGTATGGTAGACGTGATACATTGGAATTCTTTAATGGGGTTCAAAAGTTTTGCGAGAGGGCTTCATCTTATGAGCGCAGAATGGGTTTCGATTGCCTCTATTGTCCTTGTGTTGATTGTAATAATGTGAAGGTGGTCAATAGTTTTGATATCATTAGAGATCATGTAGTTTGTCGTGGGTTTAGGGTTAAATACCATGTGTGGATTTGGCACGGTGAAGAAGGAGAGTACAGTGAAGATGTTATTGGGAATGATGTGCATGATGATAGAAGCAATGACATTCGTGTGGACGAGGAATACAAGAATGATGAACATATTGTTGATACTAGTGTTGAGGATGGATTTGAGGATGATCATGTGGATGAGGTCGAGGATGAAGGGGTGGATGAGATGATGCGTGGTTTTGAAGGTGACGTGTTTGAGTCATTATCGGAGGCTTCTAAAAAGCCTTTGTATCCTGGGTGCAAAAAATACTCTAAACTATCAGCCGTGCTAACACTTTTTAACATTAAGTCGAAGCATGGGTGGACGGACAATAGTTTTACTTCTTTGTTGAGCGCGTTAAGTGAGATGTTGCCCGACGGGAATGAAATTCCTAAGTCTTACTATTACGCAAAGAAGCTCATGTGTCCATTTGGTTTGGAGTATAAGAAGATACATGCATGTCCTAATGCTTGTATTCTTTATCGAAATGAATATGAAAAATTGGAGGAGTGTCCACGATGTAAGAAGTCGGGCTACAAGCGCATGAGTTGCAATGCTGATACGAAGGGACCGCCTGCTAAGGTGTTGTGGTATCTTCCCATTATTCCAAGGTTTAAGTGTCTATTCTCAACACCAACAGACGCTAAAAACTTGAGGTGACATGCAGAGGGAAGAAAGAAAAACAGAATGCTGAAGCACCCAGCCGACTCCCCGCAATGGAAGAACATTGATATGAAGTTTGGGGAATTTGGTGATGAAGTCAGGAATTTAAGGCTTGGTTTTTGCACGGACGGTATGAATCCATTTGGCACTCTTAGTACCCAGCATAGCACATGGCCGGTACTTTGAGTGATCTACAATTTGCCTCCTTGGTTGTGCATGAAACGGAAATACGTAATGCTTTCACTTTTGATATCGGGGCCAAGGCAACCATGAAACGACATAGATGTTTATCTTGCGCCACTTGTTGATGATTTGAGAAAGATGTGGGACGAAGGGGTTTCCGTGTTTGATGCTCATAAGAATGAGATGTTCACATTGCGTGCAGCTCTTATGTTGACCGTTTAATGATTTTCCTGCATATGGCAACTTGTCTGGGTATAAGAACAAAGGGAAAAAAGCATGCCCCATTTGTATTGATGATACGCCAAGCAGACGCCTTGATCATTCTCACAAAGAGGTGTATTTGCGGACCAGAAGGTTGCTCAGGCGCGATCACCCGTATCGTAGGCAGAAAAAGGCTTTTGATGGGACATCGGAAGAGGGGAGTGCGCCTAGGCCGTTGACTGGTGAGGAGGTTTACGCTCGAGTTAAGGGTGTACGAACAGTCTTTGGGAAATCAGAAAAAGCGGCGGAGTCAACTGCACTCTTTAAAAAAGAATCAATCTTTTGGTTGCTCCCGTACTGGAAAGAACATGACGTTAGGCACTGTCTTGATGTAATGCATATAGAGAAGAATGTGTGTGATGCTCTTGTGGGAACGCTGATGAATATTCAAAGCAAGACAAAGGACGAAAAAGGGTGCACGGGACGATTTGAAAAAGATGGGGGTGCGTCCAGAATTGTGGGTTCAGCAAAGGGTTAGTAAGGGAAAGGAACAGGAAAAGGAAAATGAATTGAGTTCGAAAACAGGAAAGGGGAAGAGCAAGGGAAAGGGAAAGGCCACGGATGCGTCGAAGAAGAAAAATGAGGGAAAAGCCAAGGAGGGCAAGGCCTATTTACCTCTGGCTTGCTACACATTGTCAAGGGTAGAAAAACGGATGTTTTGTGCATGTCTGGCATTAAGGTTCCATCAGGGTACGCATCTAACATGAAGAGATTTGTATCCTTAAATAGAGAATTGAAGCTGACAAGTATGGAAATCCCATGCTTGTCATGTTCTGATGCAAGTTTTCCTACCAATTGCAATACGTGGTATTTTACCAAAGCACGTGAGGGAAGCTATTACAAGCCTCTGTTCGGTTTTCAATACAATATGCAGCAAAGTGCTTGATCCTTGTACACTTGATGCTTTACAGGCGGATGTGGTTGTGACTTTATGCAAATTAAGATGTACTTCCCACCCTCGTTTTTCGACATAATGGTGCATTTGATTCTTCATTTGGTGCGTGAGATTAAGTTATGCGGTCCAGTGTTCATGCGGTGGTGCTATCCTTTTGAAAGACATATGGGTACATTGCAAGATAAAGTGAGGAATCGGGCTCACCCGGAAGGAATTATGATTCAAGGGACCGTGGCTGAGGAGGTCGGTAATTTTGTGGCCGACTATATAGCCGTTGCTAAACCTATTGGTATTCCTACTTCTCGACATGAAGGGAGACTTGATGGTCATGGCACAATCGGGTCGAAACGAATGTCACCTGATCAAGATAAGTTCTTACAAGCGCACCTATATGTGTTGCACCATGTTGCAGATGTTCACCCATATTTAGACGAGCACATGGCTAGTTTGCGTGATGAATTTCCATCGAAAGGTGAACGAGCACTGATGCAGTTGCATAATAAGAAGTTTGTGAGTTAGTTTCGTGATCGAGTGATGGGTGGAAAGTATGAGAGTGTCACAGATACAGTAAGGTGGCTTGCTTATGGTCCTAGGGATGACGTTCGCTCATTTGAGGGATATGACATAAATGGGTACACATTTTGGACTGAGCGTCAGGATTTGAAATCATCCTCGACCCAAAACAGTGGTGTAACGCTTGTGGAATCGTCAAGGGAGTTTGCAAGTGCTAAGGATAAATCACCTGTTGATGCAGAGTTGTCATACTACGGTCGAATTCAAGAAATATGGGAGCTTGATTATTGTGACTTCACGATTGCTCTTTTCCGGTGTAAGTGGGTTGATAATATCAGGCGTAACATCAAACATGATGACTTTACTCTTGTAGATCTTGGCCACCTGAATGATAGTGCTGAACCATTCATCCTTGCATCTCAAGCCAAGTAAGTGTTTTACGTAAGTGACCCAGTCGACACAAAATGGTCTATTGTGCTAGCCAGCAAAAGAAGAATCCTTGGTGTTGGAGATGTCGAGGATGAGGAAGAATATGATGCGTTTGATGACTTGGCACCTTTCACTGTTCCTAGACCTGTTGTACCAAATGAGATAGACGACCAAGCCAATTACATGCGATCAGACCACGACGAAGGAATATTAGATTGAGGTACTTTTTTTGTTAGTTTGAAATTGTAGTCGTCGAAAATATTATTAAATCACATTTTTAGGTGAAAATGAATGAAATTGTTAACTTACTTGCCCATTTTTCGTATTTTCTTTTAAATGAATGAAGTAACTTAGTTCCCCATTTTCTATGTTAATTTGTATTATAATTCAGCAATTTATATTTGATTATAAGTTTACCTTACAAATTTATTTATATTACAACTAATAATGTGTTATATTTGTAATGACAGGTTTTACATCTCATGGCGGATGATCACTACCGTATTGGAGTGGGGGATGTAGAGGATGATGATGATGATTCATCTGGGGATGGGGACGAGTTGTATGATGTGAACAAGGAGCCTGATTTGGGTGAGGCAGAAGATCAGGCTCAAGATGTTTTGGATCGTATGCTTGATGAGTTTGAAATTGCAGCTGAACAAGCGCCTCCTATCGAAAATGCAATGTCTGAGTCGTTTGATGAGAATCCTAGTGGAGGGGGGGTAAAGGCACCAGCGAACAAAAAGCTGAGGGGTCCGACGATAAGTTTCAAGAAACTTGTCGGTCCAATGGTCCTGGAGTATGACAGGGTAGGCCAACCTACAGGCAAATGGGGTCGTCAGTATGCTGTTCAAGTTGGGATTTTTGCGCGCAAAATTCCTATTACTCTTCGTTGGAGCGAAGTACCTACAGGCTTGATTGACATGTTTTGGAATGATACTAGGGCAAGTGTTTTGTTTTCACATTTACAAATTCCTTCAATTTATTGTTATTAAATGGGCAAACTAATAATGACTGTTATTTGTGCTTGCAGAGTCTATTTAATATTCCAAATGAGTACGCCAAGCGAAGGGTGTTTGAATCCTTACTTGCGGCAAGATTCAGAGGCTTCAAGGCCTCCTTAGTTCGTCGGTTTATCACAAAGAAACTTGTGAGAAAACCAAAGAACAAGAAAGGAGGTGGCAATGATGATGAAGTCATCGATGAAGAGAAACTCCCATGGCAAAAGTGGCCTAGCGTATCAAAACAAGATTGGGATGCTTTCGTTCTCCAAAAAAGAAAAAAAGAAGCAATTGTAAGTTCAAGTAACTCTGATGACAATTGTATAATATATTTAATATTTTGGTAGTTTTGAAACTAATATGTCTAATTATGTAGGAAATAAGGGAGCAGAATTCCAAGAATGCATTGCAGAAGCAATACTACCATCGTATGGGGTGTATGACGTTTGATGAATGGAGGGAGACGTGGGTGAGTGAGGGAGTATACCCCATTGCGCTTCTAGGGTCCTCCACAGTATCCTCTGACTCCACGACCAGTACTTTGGTGAGTCGTGCCGGAGATTTCTTTTATTCTTTACATTCTCGTGACAAGAAAACCGGAAAATGATCCATCAAGGCTCCGGAAACGAAAGAAATGGCAGATAAACTTGTAAGCAACTATGAATTGTAAACTGCATGAATCTTTTGCATATATATCACTTTACATAAACACTAACTTGATGTTGCCTTTTTGTTTTTGATACAGCTTGAGTACACTGAAGAGCTTGTTGAAGGCAAGCTCGTCCCAACAGTGGAGAAGGACCCTTTCACCTTGGCTTTGGGAAAGCCCTACCATCCAGGATGCGTATTGGGTGTGGGGGGGAGCTTGCTAGGATGGGAGAAGGTGATGGGTCAGGAATATACCAAATTAGGGAGATCCCAGGCAAGTGTGAACTCACCGGTCAACTTGGATGCCACGGTGGCATCAATTAAGGAATAAGTGCGCAACGAGATGCGAGAAGAGTTCAATGCATGGGCAAAGAAAATGAACTTGCCGAGCTTGCCTTTCTCCTCGACTACACCGGTCGACTCTTCTAGTCACCCACGAAAACAAGGAGAAGATGAGATACATGCAGACGAGGAGGTACATGATCAAGTGGTTTCTAATGTATAAGTTTTGACTTTTTGAGTTACGTGGGTTCTAATTAGCCTCGCACTATCAATACACTGTTGCAGGTTAGTAATCCTACACATGCGTACTTGAGGGAGCCTGAAAATCCAACACCTTATGACTTTCCAGTTCTATAAGTGAGTTGTTTAGTTATGTCTTTGGATGGTGATATTGGCTCTTTGATTCTGCTGTGAATTTGTGAAGTTTGTTGTGTTGTTTCTTTATATTGGATGAAGTTTGCGGTTTTATGTGCTGTAAATGTTCTTCGTTTCTTCGTTTGTTTTGTGTTTCTTCGTTCCTGTAAAGACCGATTTCTGTGCTGTTTCTGTGCTATTGTTGTCGTGTTTCTGTGCTGTCATGCTGTTTCTGTCATGCTTTTTCTGTGCTTGCTGCCTGCCTGTTTCTATGCTTGCTGCCTGCCTGCTTTCATGGTTGATCTGATGCTGTCGTCTGCCTGCTGTGATGTTGTGAGTTGTGCTGTGTTGCTGTTGTTTCTGTATCGTGAGATGTGTCATCTGTTTCTGTGGAGCTGTGAGCTATGCTGCCTGCTGTGATGCTGTGAGTTGTGCTGTTTCTGTGCTGTGTTGCTGCTGTTTTTGTGCTGTGAGCTGTGAACTGTGCTGAGTTGTGCTGTGAGCTGTGAACTGTGCTGAGTTGTGCTGTGAACTGTGCTGCCTGCCTGTGAGCTGTGCAGGCAGCAGCTGTGTAGCAGCAGGCAGCAGCAGTGCCGGCAGTGCAACTGTTGTTCTGTTATTGCGTTGTTCCGTTGTTTTGCTCTTCCCTTTTTTTGTTTTACTTGTTTGTTACAAGTGATATTCCAAATTGGTGCAGGAAGAGACCCGTTGTGAAATTCTTCACCCGGGCGAATCGCTTAGTGGAGCTTTGAATGTCGTTGCATATGGTAGTGCACAACCGGCCGAACAAGGTACGATCCATTTGCGACCGCTTCGACTGGAGCATTATTCGGTCGGGATCCATTCTGTGGTTGCCGGGTTTGAGGACATCCTAATACCTGTGCCCGTAGAGGAGGATGAGTTTACTACACTTTGGGCGGCAAAAGGTAGTTTTGTGCAATGGCCATGTGCTTGGATACGGTTGGTGAACCAGGTAATTAAGATTTAAAGTTCACACTTTACTCTATACCCGATTTTCATCCTAAGATTTGGATGAAATTCTTTTCTAACCATTTGTGTGATTTGTCTTATTAGCCATCGAGGAAAAGCCAAACTCCAAAGAAGAGGGTGGAGGGGCCAAAAAGCATTGATCAACATATGCCAAAGAAGAGGAGTGAACATGGCTCGGTGAGTGGAAAAGCGTCGAACAAGATCTCTTCACGAGGTTCAGCTATGCAAGCTACTCCACTAGTTGAAGACACGGTGCTTCAATCGCTCTCTAAGGAGTTAACTTATTTGCACAACCGTGTTTGCGTGTTTCCTAGTGACAGCCTCATTCAAGTTCCACTACCTAAGGAAATGTTCCACTACGTTGATGATGCAATGGCATGGCTATTCAAAGAAGATGTGAAGGAATTTCTAAGTGGTGCAATGCTTAACATTTCCCTCATTCAAATATGCATCAGGTAATTCAACTAGTACTCAATTTATGTTATTCAATTTAGTGGTGATTGTCGGTTGGTTTTCAATTAACATTCTATTATCATGCATGCAGAGCACTCCAGGAGCACTTATGGGAGTTTGGTTCTCCATGTCAAATTGGGTGGTTATGCCCTGAGCAGATCTCCACTGCTAGAATCTTAGGCAACCACGCTGACGTGTTGTACTATGTTGAAAGGGGTATCAAGGAATCAGTGCGTGCGGGAGACATGTTTATATTTGCCCCATATTATGAGGAGTACGTCAGATTATGCTTGTCAAATTCATTTATTTTCCCAGTTTTATGTTGTACTTGCCTAATTATTGATTTGTTTGTCTCGTGTGAATGTATGTACGTAGTTATCATTGGACCCTACTGGTGATTTGTGTTTCCAGTAACACAATCTTCTTCTTTGATTCTGCTCGGTTACCTCAACCAAGAAAGCGCCTCGTGAAGTCCATACTGCAAAAGTAAATATACATAGCTTCAATTCTTGTTATTGATTATCATAACCTAACTCATATATATTAATTATACTAATCAAATTTGAACTTAATTTTCTATGTAGTGTTATGAAAAAGATAAACTCTCCAGCTACTTGAGGTCCTACATGGAAATCACCGATGGTAATGCCACATGATATTGTGATTTTTGTAATATACAATGCGTAAGATGTTGCTAATTTGCTATGTATGTTTGATTCATGTGCTTTGTTCCTCATGCTAGTGCCCACAACAAGATAACGGAGTTGATTGTGGCCTATACGTGATGAGATTCATGTTTGACATAGTGAGTCATTGTACAAACACACAACAGCTTGAAGAGGTATGCCAATTTGGTTGAAATTGCGTTCCAAAACGCCTTAATTGCTCTTTTCTAGTAATTTCAAGCCTTAGTCACCAATAACTAAGTGATAAAGACATGTTATGACTAATTATGAGTTCACTAGACAAGAAATGTAGGAAATAGGCATCCTACTAGTCAAAATGGCCTTACTCGGGCCATTTTGGTTGAAAATGCGTTCTAAAACCCCTTAATTGCTATTTTCTTGTAATTTCAAGCCTTGGCCACCTATAAATAAGTGATAAAGACATTTTATGACTATTTATGAGTTCACTTGACAAGAACTGTAGTAAATAGACATCCTAGAAGTGAAAATGGCCTTACTTGGGCCATTTTGGTTGAAAATGCGTTCTAAAACCCCTTAATTGCTATTTTCTTGTAATTTCAAGCCTTGGCCACCTATAAATAAGTGATAAAGACATTTTATGACTATTTATGAGTTCACTAAATAAGAAATGTAGGAAATAGGCATCCTAGTAGTCAAAATGGCCTTACTCGGGCCATTTTAGTTGAAATTGCGTTCCAAAACCCCTTAATTGCTATTTTCTTGTAATTTCAAGCCTTGGCCACCTATAAATAAGTGATAAAGACATGTTATGACTATTTATGAGTTCACTTGACAAGAAATGTAGTAAATAGGCATCCTAGTAGTGAAAATGGCCTTACTCGGGCCATTTTGGTTGAAAATGCGTTCTAAAACCCCACAAGTGCTATTTTCTTGTAATTTCAAGCCTTAGCCACCTATAAATAAGTGATAAAGACATGTTAAGCCTATTTATGAGTTCACTCCTACTAACTTATGTTTTGTGTATGTATTCCAAGTTTTGCAAGGGACAAACGGGAAATCCGTTCACGAGCGAGGAACTCAATGTAATTCGAGACATGTTGGCGGCCTACATCACATTTAATTTGTAAATAACATTTATTTCTGTTTTAACTAGCTTAGTGTACTACATTATTACTAATTAATTATGTTTATTTGTAGTTATGGCACATTTTTCTAATTAATATCATATTTTGGGATTGTTATCAATATTTATGTCCTTGTTATTATTTTCAATTATTATTATTATTAATATATTAATAATACTAATTATTATTAATATTATAATAATAATAATAATTATTATTATTAAAATTAATAATAATAATAATAATTATTATTATTAATTATCGGTATTATGTGCATGATCTCATATTATTATATTTATTAGTATTAATATTAATATATATTATTTCCGAAAAAAAAACAAGTCAAAGGCACCGGTTCATGCTTAAAACCGGTGCCAAATGCTTTAGTTGGCACTGGTTTTGAACCGGTGCCAAATTTTTGAGGATTTGGCATCCCTCAAATCTCCAACGGTTCAAAACCGGTGCCTTAGGGGGGGTTTGAACCGGTGCCAAATTAGGATTTTCGTCTAGTGAAGTGAACAACTTTCAAGAATTACCAATCATATAAATGTACACATGAGTTGAGGGTAGAGAGGAGAACTAAGCAAGGTTGCACTAGGATACTTCCTTAGGCCTTTTACTACTTCATTAGAGCACACCTAGGTATTCCAAAGTTGTAACAAGCCCTCTTTCGGTTATAAAATCTCAAAATGCTAGTCCACCTCCCAAAATGCACACCCAATGCCCCTTAACTACACTCTAACTCGGAAATTTCATAAGAAACAACAATGCAAACAAGGTGTGGGAGGCATCCACGAGTTGACCTCTAAAGAAAAGAAATTTTTTTTATTTTAGAAGTTTTGGGGGAGTTTTTGTTCTCCCCTTTTTCTATGCTCTTCTTTTTTTTTCAATTTTCAATACCCTCGCCTCTTTTAGCTGTGAGCGGCTCTTTCTTTATTGAGAACGTGTGGCTTATTATGCCACTTATTACACATGATACAAGTAGAACTAATTCACTAATAAAGTTTCATTTTAGGGAGGAAAGGGGGCACATCAAGGGCACAAGGGACCGCAAATTAATTCAAATATATCCTACTTGAGCAAATTAGACAATATCCTATACTAGGCGTGCAATTGAGAATTCATTGGCTTTCATTTCATATACTCTAATGCAATCAAGATTAATAGACCTCTAAATGACCCCAACTCTTGCACACACCCTTCTAAAAGAACTTTACTCATCACTCAAGAGTCAAGCAAGCAAAACATATAAGTATCGTCATTTGAGTCTCATCCTTGGGCATTTTTTATTTGCTTAAATTCTTGTTTAAGTTATATTAAAGAAAAAGAAAGAAGAGCATGAATATCCAAATGTACAACTATGAACGAATTCAAGCATCAAACTAACAATCGACCCCCCTTGATGAAAGTGTGAAGCTACCCCCCCCCCCCCCATCTTAGACGAAGCATTGTCCTCAATGCTTTGAAGAGATAATCAAGGGGGAGGGAGGGAGGGAGGGAAGGGAATACAATAAATCTCAACAAAGTACATCTAATCCAACATCCATAACTACAACGAAAACCACAACAATAAAATCTAGCCCCAAACCAAACTCTTTAACAACCAACCAATGAATGACAAAAATAATTATAAAATCAATAGATTGAGAAGGGATGAAGAGAGGAAGAGATATTACTCAATTTGATGCAAAATTCTTCATAAATTCTTCAAAACTTTGTAGAGTATGTTGTGTCTTTCCAATGTAGCAAAAACTCCAAAATTCTTGTGAATTTGAGACTATATGATGTAATTTGGAATGGAGTGATAAAGAGTACCTAATTGAGAATCATTTCATAAACCTCGTTAGTTCAAATCATTATACAATAAAAATCCATGCACATCGTTATTCAAAAATAACCAAATAAAAAAAAATTGCCTTTCTTTTCGGTCTTTGGCTAGACCTTAGCTAGTAAGTAATTTGACAAACTCCTAAGGAGCTTATCATATGCACTTGAGCAAATTTCACAAATTGCAACCATAAAAATAAGAAGAAAATTTAAAGAGAAGAAGAAAAGGATATACATTAACCTACAAAGTTTCCTAAAATAAAAATGAGAAGATCTAAAAAAGGTCCTAGATTGAAAAGAAGAAGGAAAAATAAAGGTATAACTATCAACAAAACACTTTATTGGAGATTCATTTGGTAAATCAAAAACCATATTACATTAAATTCATCCAATTGAGTATCGTTGGTTAAAAATTGATCATGTAAATCATAGAATGAAGTACAAAGAGGCTCATGTGAAGTGAACTTGGGAAGAGAAGGGGGGCAAGGCTTGGAAATGAGACAATAATATCAAGAGTTTTTGAGAAAGGGACATGAGGCTCAAAAAAAGAATGGTCAATTGGTAAAGACTCAACAATCACCTCACTCTTAACTCTGTGGTCCTCAAAAGAGGGACTTTCCTCCACTTCATACCTTTTATCCTTACTTTCCCAAAATTCATCATGAATATCTAGGTTACTCTTTCCAAATTGATAGTTATCCTCAACACCTCTTGAATAATCATCAATATAATCAAATTGAAGAATACCATCAACATTATATTTGGACTTTAGTAGACTTATATCATTAGTGGAATTCAACAAACAATCATCAACTTTGTTATTATTCATAATTAATGGTACATTAGGCTCATTATACAAATTGATGATATTTGGAAAAATTGGGTCATCAACCAAAGGTTTTTCAAGAAGAGGCTTCTCAAAATTTTCATTTTCATTCATTTGAACCCTAGAAGCTTCACTATGATAATTCATGGATGTACAATTGCTCTTTATGTCCATTAGATTCTTAGAAATCTCTTCACAACCCTCCAAAAAACATTCTAGAGCGAGCTCTAAAGAAGACTTGGGTTCTTGAGCATGGGAGAAATTTTGAAAATCACATTGAGAAGAGGTGTTAACATTATGCACATTAGCCACATCATAAGGAATACATGACATAAAATTGTAATCCAAGAAAAAAGTTGGGGAATTTTGACAATTTGCATCACTAAAACTCGAAACATTAGAATCCAAAACATTATCATCACATTCTTCAAATGAGCTCGCATCATTAAAATGGTCATACGTCTCATGATTAGCCATCTCCTAATCATAAGTATCTTTAGCTAGCCATTCAAACATACTCCAATTCTCATTAATGGTTTTAGACATAAATTGACCTTCTGACATAGATTCAACAACAACTCGCATTTCATCATTTAAACCTTCAAAAATTACTTCACAAATATCTACCTTTAAAAGTCTATGACCATAATCATAACCAACATAATCATTAACCCTATGGTAATATCTCCAAAATGTTTTATTCTCGTATTGTGGAAGGGAAAAAATTGCCATTTATTTCAATTCAAGAAACCCCAAAATAAAATATAAAAAAGAAGAAGAAAAGGAAAAAAAAATGTACAAAGACTTAGACTCATCTAATCAATAATTAGACAATGTCAACCGAAGTCCCCGGCAACGGCACCAAAATTTGATAGGCTGTCGTCAAGCCTACCAAAGATAAAAACCTAATTTGATCTCTCTAATGGGTAGAAAGGGAAAGTAAGGGTCGATCTCACAAGGACTAAGGGGAGCACTAACAAATATCGATTTGTGATAAGCTAAGTCAAGTCTTTTTAGGTTATGAGTTATGAAGAAAAACTACAAACAATAATAAAAAGGATCTTGGGAAGGTATCCACCAATTAAGTCATTCACAAACTACAATTTAACATACAAGACATATCAATTTGGGGATAAATTAGGGGAAGTCATCTAAGGCACCCAACTACTCTCTCAAGCTAGAGGGATTACTTGAGTCATGAATATAACCTACTCTCGTGGTTACAAAGCATAAAACAAGTGGTAAAGCATAATCACGATGACATAAACATTCCCTTGACTAGAAATTCCTATTCTCATGGCATTTTAATTCAATTAAGCATAAGGGAGCTAACTCAAGTTCATCTCTCGATCCGTCGTTGAGAAAGCTTAGATAAATAGTTAGCAATGGCCACTTACAAGAACTAACAATGAAACCACTTAAGCTCAACTAATTAACATCCCACATTAGCTAAATCAACACATACAAACAAGTATTTGTGAATTCATCAATGGTTTCAACCATCCCAAGTAAAAGAACTACTCACAAATCATAATAAATTGCAAAACTAAAGGAATTAACAACTAAGAACATAAAATCAAACACTAATCTAACATAAACAAGTAATTAAGGATGAAAAAGTACAAAAATAAGTAAATAGAATAACAAAATAGGAGAGAGAGAGTAATAAATTCACATTGATATTGCAAGGAGTATCCAAATCTTCAAGTCTCCTTCCTTCAATTCTTCATATTCCAAGCTTTCAACAAGCTTTTCTCACTTTCTCTCTCTAGAAAATGAGAGTTTCTCTCTCTAAAAACCCTAACCTAAGCTAAAACTAAACTAAGAAGATCCCCCCCCATACAAATGAAGCTAAAGGGATATTATATAACCCCCAAGTAAAAGGACGGTGAAACCAAGAATCGGCCCGTCTACAGGTCGACACGGACGTGCCAAAGGTTGCACGGACGTGCAGACATGTTAAAATGAGAACAATAGCTACTGTCTGACCTTGCACGGACGTGCATCAATTGGCACGGACGTGCATCAATTGGCACGGACGTGCATCAATTGGCACGGTCGTGCAGCTTTTTCTGGTGAAACAGCTTCATTTCGGAAGGTCATAACTTCTTCATTACTCATTGGAATAAGGCATGTAAGCAGTCGTTGGAAAGCTCTTGAGATGAACTTTAATATCCAATTTGAATCACTTCAAAAACTTGAGTAGAAAAAATTTGTGGTCATTTGAAGTTGACCTTAAGGAAAAAAATCCTTCCAAATGCTCTTATTTCACTCTTGGACACTTTTCCTTGCTTCTTTCATTCTTCCATAGCTCCCTTATTTCCTCTTCTTGTCTCAAACTTATTTTCTTCTTTTTCCAAAAGCTTCAAAGTGCCATATTTATACCTAAATATGCACCAAAACACTAGCAAACCCGTGAAGCGTATGATACACAAAAAATGCATAAAAATAGAGTAATTAGTGAACTAAGCATTGATTTCCCACAATTCTAGGGCTCAAAATCACTCTAAAATCATAAAAAATAACAAGTTATTACATACAAACCACAATATTCATATTCTTTTGTTGACCTCCATTTGAAATTAAGATACTTATTCTCACCCCATGTAGAAAGATTAAACAAAATTGGATGTTTAAAAATTTTCCCACCAGCTTCATGTACGGAATCAATCTACATGGATAATTAGATATTAAAGTTAATAATAGAAAATAAAACAAAATAAAATGTAAGAAAACAAAAAATAAGAAATTAACTTACCAACAGATTGTCTCTATTTTTATACTTTATAATTTTATCCCTTCGGTTATCAATGATCTCAACTGCAGGTCTTCTTTTCTCATTTCCAATTGCATTAACAATAATATTTTCATAATGATTGTGCTTATGAACAAGGAAAAATATCTGAAAAACATTACAGGATATCATTAAAGCAAATGAGGAAATCTTGAATACGAATACATAATTTCATAAAAGCAATAGAGGAAATCATCTATTCACATGCAGGATATCATGAAATCAATAGAAAAAATCTTGAATACGAATACATGATTTCATAAAAGCAATAGAGGAAATCATCTATTCACATGCAGGATATCATGAAAGCAATTGAGGAAATCATCTATCCAATGCAGGATATCATGAAAGAAATACAGGATATCATTAAAGCAAAATAGGAAATCATGAATACAAATACAGAATATCATTAAAGAAAAATAGGAAATCATGAATACAAATACAGGATACCATTATATTAATAGAGGAAATGTTTTATAAAATACAGGATATCATTACAGTAATAGATAATCATATTAAAAGAGTATAGGATATCATTTAAGCAAAAGAGGAAATCATGAATACAATACAGAAAATCAATAAAGTAATGGAGGAAGTCATTAAAACAGTATAGGATATCATTATATTAATAGAGGAAATCGTTAAACCAATACAAGATCTCGTTAAAGTAATAGAGGAAATCATAAATTCAATAAAGGATATAATTAAAGCAATAGAGGAAATAAATCTATCACACCACCTCTTTATGTCTTCCATAACCTCTTTATTGGAAATATCTATTGGTTCAAATGGAGACTTCAGTTTATCCAAGTTCTTCTTTGCATCCAAATAAGCAGCATAATAAGGACTATTACGCATATCCTCCATTACAGACTCTGCTTCTTTTACATCCTCACATCTCTTATAAAACCGCTTCAACTTTTTGTGTTGCCTATCAACTTCATGCTGTTAAAACAAAAATGCAAAAAATGTGAAAATGTAAAATGCATTATTAACAATTAGTTTAAAACAATATAGTAAATTTACTCACAAAAATACTGAGTGTAAACCAAAATTTCCGGATATGCTTTTGCCCATCTGGAGAATTGCCACCATACTGACTCTCAAGTTCCACTTCTTTTAAGTTAAAGTGATAAGCACAAAAATCAACAATAAAGATAATATATCATGCTTTGTTATGGAAATTTCAATGTGTGTTCTACCAAACTCTGCAATTGTATCTAAATCAAGTTCAAAGAAAATATCTTGCTTCTTTTGTCTCCCTTCTGCAGTTTCAACTATCTCCAACAGAGACTTTTCTTCCATAGGATAAAAAAACAAAAAATCAAGTAGCTGCTTCTCTTCTGGAGTAAATGATTAAAAGTCTTGCTTTCTTTCCTGCAATTTCCTAGCCACAAAAAAATCACTATTGACTACAGGTATTTCAACTGGTAAAGAAAGAATATTAGCATTCATCTTTTCAATCCTTCTTTCTTTCAATTCCTTCTTCCTTGTCTCTCTCCACTTAGAATCAGCAGCAATTCTCTTTGCAAGTTCTTCACGTTCTGCTTTATCCAAAGGAGTCTCGACACTAACAATAACAACATCTTGAACAGGTGTTACAGCACCAGTATCAACGTGAGCAGAAGAACTTAGTGTACAAACAGAAACAGGTATTGCAGAAGTATGAACAGATTCAGATATTGTTGAAGCGGAAACTTGAGGAGTATCACCAACATGAAAAATAGGAATAGAACTTATTGGTGTATATACAGAAAGAGGTACTGCAGAAACAACAACTTCAGCAGTAGTAAGAACAGAAGCCTTTGGAGGAAGAACAGAACCAGAAGAAACAGGTATGTAGAACGAAACCCTGTGCTGAAGTAGCAGATAACTTCTTTCTCTTATCAATTAACACTTGCAATATTTCACTAGGGCGCCTTATATGCTTTACCTGTAAAAGATATAATAGATAAAAGATAATCGAATAGATGAAATCAAATAATAAATAAAAGATAGAATCCAGTAAATAGAGGATATCACACATACAAAGAATATAAAATATCAAGAACATATATAATCAATAAAAATAATTTCAAAAATAAATAAAATATATTATTATTCTGAAATAAATATCAATTACATAAACCATTCAAAACCACTAGTATATTTTATATTTATGTTAAACATAAATGTATTACAAGATGTTTTTATGTTGACCTCATCAGGTTTTTGTTGCCCAGAAGAAGAAATAGGATCATAAGTAGTAGGAGGAAGAGAGGTAGCAGGAAGAACAGTAGTGGTAGGAGGAAGAGAGGTAGCAGAAGGAACATTAGTGGTAGGATGATGTTGTGAAGAAACAAGAGGAGGAAGAGAAGGTTCAAAGGTTGATGAAACAAGTGGATTAGTTAGAAGAGGTAGAAAGGATGGTGAAACAGGAGGAGAAGGTTGTCTAGAAATTGGAGGAGGAGAAGGTGTTTCTTGACTATCAATAAGGTTAAAGTTAGGAGATGTAAATTAACACCTATCTGTTTAGATGCAGAAGTAACACCAACTTCTAGAGTAACATCCTCATTTGACTCCAAATTTAAAGCTGGACTTGAAACCAAATTTGGAGTAGCAGATTCATCAATTTTCTTTCCCATATCAACAGAAGCATTCTCAAACGATGTTAATGAGTTTGAAATATCACCCTCCAAATTACCTTTAATTGAACCAGAGTCCTGTAAATAATAATTAGGTTGATCCAAATCAGTTGATGTCTTATTCTTATCAACCATCACAAGATATCCCTTATTCTTCTCAGCAATCTCTTTTTGTTTTAGAAAATTCTCTTCTACAACATCAAGCATCTGAAAAAACTCTTCATTCATGTCAAAATCCGAGTCTGACTGAGAAGCTTCTTGTGATAATTTTTCACCATTTTTCCTAAGGTCCTTAATCAAATCAAGATTAACAGTAGCACCAATTTGAATGTTGCGCTGTATAATTAACAATTTCTTATCAACATCCTGAAAAAAGAAAACAAAGCATAAGCTTAGGATATCATTCATGGAATTGAGGATATCATTTAAAAAACATAGGATATCAAAATAAGTATGCAGGATATAATGAATGAAACTGAGGATATATATAAGAACATAGAGGATATCAAAATATCAATACAGGATATGAAACATTAGTCAGTATCATCAAGCTAAACAACAAATAAAGAAATTATTATAACATCTAAGGAAATGAAACAACGGTTGTAGGATATCATTCATAGAATTGAGGATATCATTTTAAATACATACAAAATAAGTATACAGGATATAATGCATGTAACTAAGGATATAATTAACAACATAGAGGATATCAATACAGGATATGATAATAAGAATAACATAAATGCTAAATAAGACATAGGATATCATTAACAACATTAAGGATAAAATATAGATGATACAAAATATAAAAAGATTAAAAAAATATAAGACATAAATAAAAAACTTACTGGAATATCCATAGAACGGATTTCTCTATCAGAATGAAAACCTTTAGGAATCTTATATTTTACATACAAATCAGATTCATCTTCACTTAAAACCTCAAGTTCATTTTTATACTCAAGACTTAAAAGGACATCCTTCTCAATTTGTTCAGGTTCCTTAGAAGATTGAGCAACCTTAAAAGATTCAGCAAACCCTGTGGTAGAAACAACAAAATCTGGTATGACAATACCACTACCAAATTGAGATGGGCTTTTACTTTGAGCCTTGACTCGAGCATTCAAAGAATATGAATCCTAGTTGCTTATAAAAGGGAATTTAACTTCTGCATGTTCTCCAAAATGCACATTTTGCACAAAACCAATCAATAATGCAGGTAAACAACCACTAATCTTCTTTAATTATTTACCAGGAGTTGTGTCCTTCAGTTTTTTCTTTTCAGCCAAAAACTTTTGAAAATCCTCTATAGAATTGCACATTTCCCTCATAATATATCCACACTGGTCAAAATCTTTGATTTTATTAACATCACTCAAAGATTTAACACAACTTATGTTAAGAGACTTGTCACCATAAGGTGCTAGAAAATTAGTCAATGCATAAACCACAAAAAGTCTCTTAAACTGATCTCCACCATCCTGTAAAGCCTAAAATTTCTCCTTCCAAAGGAATATATCTCTTTTTGGCAACAGATTTATCTATAGGAGCCTTATCTTATTCACATACTTATCTCCATAAGACTTCTTCTCAGTCCTAAAAGTTGAAGGAGCTAGAGAAACAAAAAAAAAACATTACATTAGTATATATAAAGAGGATATGATTAAAGGCATAGAGGATATCAATAGCACAATGAAGGATATCAAAAAAGCTATCAGCATATCAAATAAGAACTAAAATAAAGGATATCAGTAAAGATAATACAGGAAATCAATCAAACAATTGAAGATATAATATAATATAACAAAGAGAAATAGTATTAAGAAAGATAAAAGACATCAATACCTTTGTCACCAACTTTTTCAGCTTTTAAAGCAGTTGTTCCAGATCTAAAATTAGATTTCTTCTTTTAGGGCTTGACAACTTTAGCATTCTCATCATTGTCTAAACCAAAATAGTCCCTCCATTCCTTGATTATATATATCCTTATCTGGATTTTCACCATGCTTCTTTTTTGACAATTCAATAACCGGAGTCCTAGTGTGAGGAATACCAAGAACATTGTGTAAATCAGCACTGTTAAAAGAGATCTTCTGATCTCCAACCAACAAAATTTTTGCAGTAGGATTAAAATTGAGAACAAGAGGCCAATACAAAGATCTAATTAGATCAAAGTTCATCTTCAAAAATCCACCAAACCCAATTTCTTTAACATCAGACTTTTGTTTCTCAAATAAAACACTTATAAAATAAGACATTGAAATTGCACTTGATTGACTAGCAACTTTGACATCTGTCATATTATCTTCAGTTATATCACTAAAAATAAAAAATAAAGGAAAATGAAAAGACAAGGCAAAAGATTTAAAATAGTACATATAATAATTTTTTTACAATGTAATACCTCAAATCAAAAGCTTGTTTTTCCAACTTCCTTCTTTTTTGAGGCTTTGGAACATCACTTTTAACTTTTTTAATAGGAGATTCTTTTGCTGGATTTCTGAAAAAGAAAACAAAGTGTAAAATAAAATAATAAATAATATCATGAGAACAATATAGAGCATCATACATACAATACAAGATATCATTGAAACATAAAAGAAAACATAGTTTAATGTCCTTTATCATTAATATAATAAAGGACCAATATAAGATATAATTAAAACAAAGGAGGAAACCATTTATTAAACAAAGGACATAATCAAGAGAATAGAGGACAGTATACAAATTAAAGCATTAGATACATGACATCATCAAGAGAATAAAGGACATCATACATTAAATAGAGGACAATATACAAAGAATTAGATACAGGACATTATCAAGAGAATAGAGGACATCATAAAGAGAATAAAGGACATCATCAAGAGAATAGAGGAATCATTTATTACATAGAGGACATCAGTCAAAGCATTAGAGGATATAATGTACAGTAGCAGAGGATATCATATTCAGCAATAGAGGACATCATCAAAGCAATATAAGATATCATCAAAACAATATAAAATAAAATCATAACAAAGTGAGACATCAGTAAAACAACAAAGGATATTATATACATAATATAGGATATAATGAAATGAATACACATATCTACAAAAACAAAAATAAGGTACTGTAGCACAATGATAATCAGGAAACAAAATATGATATCAAAGAATACAAATCAGCAAACAAAGCTTTTATATCCTCAATAATAAAATACGAATCATCTATTCTGGCAGAGACAAAATAAACCTAGTTTTGGTGTTTAACTTTCTCTTTGACGTTTTCTTTGGAGATCTTCTGCCAATCAACAATCAAATTTTCAACACAAATTTTGAAACACAAGTTGTAATTGAACTAGAAAATGAAAAATTAACCAAAATAACGTAAAATAAACACAGAAATGAAATTCAATGACAATAATCAACAATCGAAGAAGAAGATTGGAATAAAACATAAAATAACTTCATCAACAATCATCATCAATAATAACTTCATCAACAGTAAAATCAAAGAGCATTTTAGCAAATTAAACAAAAACTGGAAAAACCTAAATGAAAACAGAAAATTCAAAAACAAAAACGTTCAAATGTATACCTAGATGTAGAATTGGACTTAGGAGAAGCATTATCATCGGAAGATAACAGAGGTTGAGTCGCATTCTTCGACCTCATCGTTGTTGCTTTGCGACGATAATAAGTACGACTAAAATCTTTCATAAAACAACAAGAGTCAAGAAATAGAAAAGGAAACAAAGATGACGAAGAGTAAGTAAGACTGCAGAGAAGCGAAATCGAAGTACAAGTGAAGAGAAGAAGAAGAAATATGGAGGAAACTTCAAATTGATGAAGAAGATGAACAAATGACGGTTTATTTTGGAAAAAGAAAAAAAAACGGAAGAATAAACATTGAGAGAATAAATTGGGCTGGAGTAATAGTTTACGCATTATTGGGCAGGACAAATATGTTTAAAAACAGGTTGGGCCAACAAAATTGCCTAAAAAGAAAAGCCGGGCCAACAAACCCGCTGGATTGAGAAACTATTGGTCAGGCTTGACTGACCCAATAGTTTGTGATTTTTTTTATACCACGTTGTTCCTCTATTCTTATAAGAAATATTGGCTTTTATAGTTTAAAAGTATGATGTATAATGATTTGATATCTTGTTAAATTTCTTTTAATGTATATATTCACTTTTGTTTTTATATAATGATATTTAGAAATATACATCTCCATTTTGGAAATTTGTTAATTACTACCCCTAAAAAACGCCATTTATGAATTACTACCCCTAAAATTAATTGATTCTAGCAACTACTATTTATTTCCCTAATAAGCCTACTTAAGCTCTTAATGACATCGTTATTTAGGCCCTGTTTAGTATTAGCGTTTGAGGTAGCGATTAGCGTTTTGACCAGTCAAAACACTACTAGAAAAAAAATAACAGTGTTTGACAAGGTAGCGGTGTGAGTAGCGATTAACGGTAGAGGTAGCGTTTAGGTAGCTTTTCCCAAACGTTAAAAATAGTAGCGTTTAAGAGTAGCAGGTAGCGTTTGTTAATTTTTGCTTACTTTTTTCAAACAATTTATATGATTATTAATATATTTTAGTATTGCAACCGCTACTTTTTCCAAACACTCATACTATCAACCGCTACTTCGATAGCTAACCTCTACCCACTACTAATTGATAGCTACTCGCTACCCTAACAGCTACCCGCTACTTGACCGCTAAAAGCTACCCGCTACCGCTAGTTTTTAACAGGGCTTAGTCAAATTGTATTTTGTACTTGTTATTATTATACATTAAAAAGAGTTCCTAAAAACATTTATGTGCCACGTGGCACCCTCACCATGTCATCTTTCAAATATGAGCATATTCTAATGAAAAGTGTCTATCATGAGATTCGAACTCACAACCACAAAAATATGCATTAGATGTCTTACCATCTCATCCATATAGATTATTCATGCTTTTATACTCAACTCATGAATACATATATGAATTGGATGGAGATCTGAACATTTAATAACTGCAATTCTTAAAAAAAAATCAATCCCATAATTTGCTAATTATGTTCATCGAGGTAATACATACAAGCAAGAATAATTAACTATTGTTATAAATTAACTTTAGTTATTTAATGATTTTGATAATAATTATGTCTTTATTTTCATTATATTGTAAATTATATACAAAGCACATGTTTATATAATTTTTTGACAGGAACATGTTTATATAATTAGTCAATAGTTGTTCCATAAATAATTTATTCAAAGGTTTAATGAAAAACTATTAAAAATCATAAACAAATAATGAATGAATTAATAAACAAATAAACCTATCTATTCAATTACAAGTGTTCAAAGAAACAACCCGAAGCATCACCCGAGCCACACGCTAGTTAGTAGCTTTAAATCCTTAATTAATTAGAATAACTCTTGTACCACTTCTACACCACCTCCGTCAGCCCCCCACTAGGAAATCCATCCCCTCTTGCTTATCCACCACAAAACCGACCCCTCTCGTTTCCCCACCGCGAAACCGACCTCTCTCTTGTTCCCCCACCGAGAAACCCATCTCTCTCGTTTCCCACCACGAAATCCGACCCCCCTCCCATTTTCCCACCACGAAATCCACTCTCATCTTATTCCCCCACCGCAATTACCGCCCCTTCCCTTGCCCTAAATCTCAAAACCCATTTCCTCCGCTTTCCCTAACCCCGTTACCACCCTTCCCCTTCCCCCAACCCTCAGAAACAGCCCAGCCACGTGATGGTGTGAGTTTCGATGTAAGGGAATGGAAGGGGGATGGTTTCGTGGTTGGGGAAGGGGAAAGGGAAAGGGGTGGGATCGTGGTGGGGGAACGAGAGGGGGTGGGAATCATGGTAGGGAGAACAGGAGGGGTAGTTTTTGTGGTGGGAGCCGTACGGAGGTAGTGCAATGGTGGTCCAAGGGTTTAGTTAATTAATCAAGGTTTGAAAGCCACTAATTACAATTAGTCAAACAATGATATCATTAAGTGGTTAAGTAGGCTGATTACGGGAAAAGGTAGTAGTTACTAGAATTAATCAATTTTTAGGGTAGTAATTAACAACTTTATTTTTTAAGGGTAGTAATTCACAAATGACATTATTTAGGGGTAGTAATTGACAAATTATCCCTCCATTTTAAAATATATGCAACACAAACCAAATTTGGGGTTTATTTTATTTATGTATGCATTTATTTTTATTATTTGCATTATTCACTTCCACTATTAGAACTTAATTTATTTATTATTTTATATTTTCTAATTTTGTATTTGTATCACTTCATCTTCTTTACCTCCCCTTCCTTTTCTTCTTTCTTTAATATCCTAACTAATAGAAATGTTTGTATCGCACATAAAAGGCGCGAGGAATTGACTGTTAGCCTGGTGTATAGCACAAAAAGGGCGTAGGGTATTGACTGGAAATCTTTAGATACTGATGTTAAGATTGCTTCTTTTGGTCTTCAAACTCGACTTGATAGATGTTTCTTTACCACTGTACGTGAGAGAGAGGAGAAAGTGGCTATGGCCGAGGCTGCATTTCTTTATTCGCGCCAGCGGGCTAAGACTAAATGGGATGCTTTTGGTGATCTCATTCCCATTTATTATTTTCTTTGGTCTAGGCTCGATGTCGTTGTAGTTCTATCCTCGGGTTAAAAAATAGTTAGTTCTGGTTCCTAGATTTTGACCCCTCCGCGGTTAGCTTCATGATTTTGATATTCTATTCTTCCTTGTACTGTCCCCAAACTCTTGCTTCCCCTCTCTCTCAAATAACGTGGGATTAGTTGCATCTTCCTTCCCCCTCTCTCCAGGGCAATGGATCAAGGGTTTGATGAGATCTTTTTGTCTTCTGAAAATTAAGGAGGCCATGTTCAACATAGATGATGGTAAATCTCCTGGTCCTGATGGTCTCTCTTCTGCGTTCTTTAAGACCTTCTAGCTAATTGTTA
This sequence comes from Chenopodium quinoa, assembly GCF_001683475.1. Lineage (NCBI taxonomy): Eukaryota > Viridiplantae > Streptophyta > Magnoliopsida > Caryophyllales > Amaranthaceae > Chenopodium > Chenopodium quinoa. The sequence continues at coordinate 460,031 of NW_018744858.1, forward strand.
GGGAGCACGTGATTTATGCAGTTGAATATTTCTTTGCTTATCATCCAACCCATTTATACAATCGTGTTATGCGTGTCGATTTCAGGTTGAAAATTTCAACCTAAATCTAACCCGTTAAATTTCGTGTCGGGAACGTGTCGACCCAATTATGTAAACGGGTCGAAATTTTTTTACCCAAACCCGCTCATTTCATATAAAATTCATGTCGGATTATCAAGTCGCTTTTGACACCCCTACTTTTGATAATAAAAGCATACTAACCTTTATAATTTTCGCTAACTTGTTGTTTAAAGGTTTATTAAGTAAATTAAGTGAACAAAATGAGAATTAGGGAAAAGGACATTGATTTGAAATTCAGAGAACCGCAAAGAAGATATTAGCTGCAAGAAAACAGAACGTGTGGCAACGGCTTCTTCCGTGAAGAACTTCACCCAATTTTCTCTCTCCTCTTCCCCCGCTTAAAATTCAACTCTTTCTTCAACTTTTTAATCTAATTTGAGCTTTAATCAATGGCACAGTTCATTCTACAAGGGCGATTGAAGCTGCTATTGAACAGTGAAAACTCAGCTCAATGTAAGCTTATTGGGGTAAATAGAAGTTGTGGGGTGTTTGGTTTTGGTGATTTTTGCTCGATTTTTCCACTTAATTTCAACGAAAACAATGTTAGAAGAAATGGGTTGTCGAAAAAAGTGACAATAATTGCTTCTGCTACAAAGGGTAGTTCAAAAAATTCTGTAAATGGGAATGTTAATGGAGTTTTTAATGGTGATAGCAGTGATGATTTTGATGATTATGAAGATGAAGATGGTGATGATGATCTTTCTTGTTTCAGGGGTTTAGTTCTTGACATTTCTTATAGGTCAGTTTAAATTCCTCTTTTTTTTTTTTTTTTTTTTTAATGAATCTATTAATAATTGTTTCAAAAGCATTTGGTTAATGTTGCTTGGGATTGCATTAGAATGAAATAATGTTCTTATAAATATGTAACTGTGTTTTTAATTCAGGTATTATAATGCTTGTTTATTGAACTGTATGGTATCTTGGTAGTTGGTATGTATGTTTTGAAAATTTGTGTGTAGTTATGTAGGGTATGTGCAAGTCATTTTCTTTGTGAAGAAAAATGTCTATATTGATTATGTAATGTTATGCCAAAAGATTTAAGATTGAGATGAGCATAATATGAAAAATTACAAGGGACAATCATGGAGGACCTACCCCTAGGTGCGTGCTCATAGGTCTAGTGTACGGCATTAAATGCAAGAAGTATGAACATTTTTGCATGAGAATTGGCAACCTTAAAAATCAACCAAACATTTTTTAAAAACGGATAGCTGTTAGATTTGATTGAATGCTACACCTTGTCCCTAAAGAAATAATGAAATGAGAAGGAACTACCAATAAGCTGTTAGATTAGTAGCCGAGGCCAAGTTGTTGGAAGTATTTTAAGTTTCAAGTCTGGAATTCACTCTGTCATGATATTTGGAAAGCTTTCGTGTTGCCATATTTGCCTCCCTTAGACAAAGCTGAAATAGAAAACATTGAGAGGTTAGCCTATTTTTTAGAAGTTAAACTCTGTCTCACAACTTGGAGGTCATCAGCATAGAATTTTGCACTTGGATGGGTTTGGTAAATTTCGTTGTTGGCATAATAATTTATAGATTTACATACTATCTAAACCACTGAACTTTCCGGCAAAACTAAATCTTGCTATAGAAGTTAGTGGTGTAACTTGGTGACTTAGATGACAATCCCTCAATTTGCAATGTCGAGGTGGTTTGCATTGTTGGAGAGCTGCACTTTGTGGCTTGTCCGTAAAATCTCACTGCCCTCTCAATGAAAAAAAGGATTATCCAATGAGAATTAACAAATTGGGGCGTGAACAAATTACGACGGTTCCCTTAGGGTGAATGAATGATTAGGGTCCGAGAATCTAATTGCCACCATTTTATTTATTTTTGGGGATATGAAAAAGTTAAACAACTCAACGAAGTACAAATACCTTGCATTTGTCTTGATGCAGTTAATGTATGATGTATCAACTAAATCTGGGCCAAATCCCTTTTTTGCAGTGAAAAAAAGAGTTTTTATTTTTTTTTATTTTCCACCATAAATATAGGGAGTAATTTAAGCTGTTCAAACTTCTGAGGACCCTTCAGTAATCACCAATTGATTTCTCTGAACATTAGTCTCGACATTGTCCAGGAACAAGCTTATTATTTTCCTATCGAACTTGTTGTGTTTATGTCTGTCTATACTGGTTGTAAGCCATTATTGAATACTGGATTTCAGTAAGTTGATGGAACACAAAAATAAGGCCTGACTTGATCATACTTGTTAGTATTTTATTATTTCTATGAAAGCACGTTAAGGTTGCAGACTTGCTGCACATTCAGTTTCTTGTCTTCATTGGCCATACCTTAATCTTATATTTGATTGGCAAGAATCACTCAGTTACTTTTGAGCTATGAATTAGTTTTCAACATAACATTGTTAAACAAGGCTTATTTAAAGAAGCTCTGCTTGTCCTTGCCAGACCGGTCAATGTTGTCTGCTGGAAGCGTGCTATTTGTCTGGAGTTCACAGAGAAGGTTAGACTAATGTGGGCTGCTTCTTCTACTGTTGCACTCTTTTTTGGGCTACAACATCTTTTTCCAATATAAAGCTGGCAATAGATATAGAAACTTTAAATTTGCATATAAAACATTAAAAATAAAAATGGACTTTGACCCTCTGTCTGATATAAACAGCTTCACATTTTTATTATTTGATGCCCCATATTAATATTTCTATATCCTTGTAAGGTAATAGTTTTTTTTTCCTCTCAAAAAACAAATTTACCTTTCTATTTACTTTCAATTGTTTATTTAATAATAAACTTCAATTAATCTTGATGCCAAAATCTGATGAAAAGTTAATATTGGAATTTGGTATAGTAGTATTATGTTGTTATCTTTACTCGACTCACATCTCAAGTGGAAGTTGAATATGTGCTGAATGCCTGAAACTTAATACAGAAGGTTTGTTTATGAGACTGAAACACAAAAAAAAAAAAAAAAAAAAAAAAAAAAAAAAAAAAAAAAAATTGATTGTAGTGTATGGAATTTACTTTGATTGGGGAATTTGGCTTCAAGCTTAGCTACGGTTTCATAATTTTTGTGGGTTAGGGTGCGTTTGGGGGGGGGGGGGAGCATGGAGGTGCAAGGAGGGTTCATGAAGAAGGATGTTATGTTCAGGAAATCACTTTGTGTACTCAGTACTAGGAGAGCAATTTTTTTTTTTTGCTATTTCTTATGTCGAGGATTTGTCATTTTATCATGGGATGTTTATAGGGCAGGTAAAGCAGGTTAGGGAAAGTTTAATACTTTAATTGATAGGAATTTTCCATTTCCGCCATGATTAAGATTCTTTTGGGGCTATTACTGATGATACACTGATCTCCATTTGATGGAAGAACTCTAGCCGTATAGAGTGGCAGTGTGCTAGAGTTTCTTATCCTCTTTACATGATTAATTGAGAATGAACAAAGTAACTAAGATACCTGTTATCCTCCAAGATCAGTTTGGGCATAAAATACATAATGTTGATTTTTTTGCACAAGAATTAATGCAAGAGACTCCATACTACAACAAAATATCTAACCCTTGCTGTAACTAAGATGCCCCTGCAAACATAGGCAGTTTCTTCCATGGACATACTCCATCACACCATGGACCTAGCCACAGCTGCAGCAAAAACACGCTCATCACCATCACTCTTGTGTCTAAGATTACAGTTTTAGTATTTCCTTTAATTGCTTCCACCAGGGGTAGCCATCCAGTGTCAGAATATACTTTGATGCATACTCGCAGTAGTCATTTTACCAGCTTCAACAAAATTCCCTTGCTGAATGTGTTATAATTTCTTCCAAACCAAACATCCCAGGTCCATATAATAAAAGCACTAAACTTCTCTGTATCACATCTTTGCCTTGGACATTTTAATTCTATACTTAATACAAACTGCATCGTAATGCCATTTTTCTGTAAAAGCTCTCTGATTCCAGAAAACTGACCCAATTACAACACTCAAAGTATGAGAAGCGGTCTCCTCCTCTCTGTTCCCTATTACATATAGCACTTAATCTATCGGGAATTAAGGATTTATATGACTGTTAATGATGGGATTTTATGTTCACATATTGGATCTTTTGTTGTAGCTTATTTTCGTCTTTTCTTAAAATACTTTTCCTAATTGGTCTGATCTTTAAAGAAGAGTTGGGAAAAGTTCTCCATACAAATATTGTTTTCTGCTAAAGGCATCTTTTTCTCTTTTGGCAATTTATGTTACTCTACTTTATCATTGATTCTTCACTTTCCTATTTCTGATATTCAAAGAATGAACATTCTTTCAATTCTCATATTAATGAACTAAGTATTATTTGAAGTGTATCTATTTATACAAGAGCCACTTACTATGTTCATGCTCATAACTTTCTATTGATTTCCCTGACTCATCTATTGAAAATTTTAACTTCTTCTGCAGGCTGATGTTCTGGAATATTACGATCAGACAGTAAACTCACCTAATGGTTCTTTTAACATACCAGCTGTATTAAGGGTATATATTGAAGGTCTACATTTTCTGCTTGCTTTACATTCCAATTTGTCAAATTATCTAAGCAGAAGTGTTTTCTGCCAGGTTCCACATCTGCTTCAGGTAATGAAGAGAAAAAAAGTCAGAAACATCCTAAGCCGCAAAAACATCTTCTATCGAGATGATTACATGTGTCAGTAAGTTGTGTATTAAGTAAAGCTACTTTCTTGCTGCACTTGTATGCTTTCCATTTCTCCAAAATTCTACTCCAACATAACTATTTAAAGTGCACAATAGATCGGCTTTCCTACTTAATGTAAATGAAATATCTTGCTTTTTGAGCTTGTACTTTTATTTTTGGACTATGCTAGTGAAATTCTTATCTTTGTAAGCTCCCCCATATATCGCAGAACAATAGGATTATACATATATTGCAATGTTTTTGACATTTTGCACTGCACTGCTTTTGAAAAATGTTATCCTGTTTAATCGCTTATGAGCTTTTCTTATTTATGTACTATTGTGCTACAAACGACTTACCAATGGCCTTTTATTCTCTCTAGGTACTGTAAAGTGACAAATAATTTGACTATAGATCACGTGGTTCCGATTGCACGAGGTGGAAAATGGGAATGGGAAAACCTGGTAAGTGCACCTCCTGGACAGTGGTACTTCATTGATGAGTTTACTCATCTGTGCTGTGTTTTCAATGAGTTAAAACTAACCTAGAAGTACAAAGCCTTGTATTTTTATCAATTTTACTGGGTAGCAAGAAGGAAATTGGAATTTATGGGCTTGTACTTGGCTTTTGTGTATCTAGCTTTTTTAAGGCATAACTTTATAACTGTAAGAGTAAATGAAGATAGTAAAGCTGAATTTGATTGTTAAACTTGTCTTTATTGCTATGAATGTTGGATCATGCTGCCACCTCTACTGGCTTGTAAAGTTGATTCTAGAGTACAAGAAACTTTTCTTATTTACATTAATATCAAATTAAAAATACCCCTAGTTTCATTCAATGTGCATCCTTTTCCTTTCTTTGTCTTGCCTCTACTTGCATCTTAGTCTTTTATATTTTACCAAAAAATCCTCCATGATAATTCTTAATTAGATAGTTGTTTCTTGTACTGTCCTGCCCGTAATTGTCACTTTCATGGTTATCAATCGATTAAGTTCTGAAGATTGCAACTAAAATCTATAGATTTAAACCATAGGGTAGTAATTATCATTAGAAAATCTTGTATTTTGACAGTATACCAATATTTTATACCGGTGTAATCAAAATTTGAAGTCATACAGGAGTATGGATAAGAAAACTATTACTGTGCTTTCTGCTGTTCTGGTGGTGCTGTAGTGATTTCCTCTGAAGCCTGATAATTACTATGCTGACTACAGGTTCTTGCTGTTGAAATTTAATTGATGATTCTTTTTCCGGTAACCTATATATTTGAAACAGGTGACAGCTTGTATTAGATGTAACTCGAAGAAGGGCCACAAAACTTTAGAAGAAGCAAACATGAATCTTGTTAAAGCCCCAAAGGTATTATAAATTCTCACTAATCAAACTTTAATCTTTTTATTTTTTAATTCTATAATATTATTTTTATATTTTTAGTTTAGAGAGAGTCACAAAGGGTTGTCCATTGTCATTTAAGGCTATGCACTCAAAGTATTGAATTGTTCTTATTGCATATATATTCAATACTCAGTAGAGTGATTTGTAACATCATTAAGTGTATGCTAATATGGCATATATTGGAATATATGCTTTGAAAAAAGGCTTAATATGCTTATACATGTTATCAAGCAGACTTGAGGTGTATGAATGAAAGTATATTACAAGTGTTATATTTTCTTTCACAGAAAATCTGACCAGCTAATCTGTTCAAGACTATATTGTTTTGCAGGCACCAAAAGATTACGACATACTTGCTATACCGCTGACCAGTGCAACTGTAAGGATGCTGAAAATTAAAAAGGGAACACCTCAGGAGTGGCGTCAATACCTCCCAAAATGACGGCTTCAAATGATTAGTGGCACTGCCTGAACATGTAAGGTGGTTGTATATAATTATCGGTCCTTCATGTACACTTATGCCTTATGGTATTCTAGTTACGCATCAAGTGTGTCTAATGTTACAGGGCATCTGATGTATCCATGGCCATGAGAAGAGATTGGTAGCTCTGTAAATTGTGAATTTAGGAAACGATCTCTTCGGGTTTTCATGGCTGACACAACTAATCAATTAATTCTCTCTAGTATAAGCAAGGAACTGCCCTTTTCTTAACCTTATTTTTTATTATATAGGAATATGCTTCTATGAATGATAATTCTGTTATTAACTTCTCTTATATTTGTGTTTTGCATGAATATCCTTGTTCTGGAATTTGTTACTTAATTCAGTTGGATTTCTATCGGAAATCTAAGTAATGCAATTGCACATTTCTCTATCCGCCCAACAGACGAAGCCGATTTGTGTGGAAGTATATAAGTACTGTACTTTTATACCTTCGCACACGGCTCACCTAATAGGGAGGAAGTAGTAATGGAGTGTTGTTATGTATGTGAAAATGCATAACAATACAACGGGGCCAGTTTGGAGGGAAAAAAACGGGATGGAGCCCATTGCACAGTAAAAAAGCAAAACAAAGCAAAACATGGGTCAGAAATACAAGGGAAAAAAAAAGGAGAATGCATGTATATAAAGTGAAAATGTACGATACATGATTATATAACTATAATACTTAAAATAGAGAAAACTGACCCTCTTCATTTAGACTTTCATCTATAAATGTCGTTTCTAATTTGACTACTTTTGTAAGATGATTACCTTTAAGAACAATATTTAGTGAAGGAAGGAGTACTATACTTTATACGAAGTATTATTAGTTTTTATTTATTTATTTTGAAGATTTTTAGTAGTTACTTTGACAATAAAGAAATAAAAACAAAAGTGAAAATAGGGGAAAACAGTCTAACAGAAACACGTCAAATGCTAAAAATTACTACTACTACTACTAATGTAATATTTTACACAAAAAGAGACATTAAAAAAAAGACCAATTAATTTCACTTATAACATATTTAGTTGAAAACTAGTGCGTGACCCCGAGTTTTGCCCCACGTGACACTTTAATTTGAATAATTTCATTTTTATTTTAAACGCTTTAACAAACATGTTAATTTATTTTTTATTTTTTATTTTTTGTTGGTGATTATTCTACATTATATTACTTGTATGTATTTATATATAAATGTGGATTAAAATATCATGATTCATTTCTAACTAAGATGGTTATACATGTGGTTTTCATTCAATGAGGTTTGGGGTTCAATTCTCTTTGTATGCATTTTTAATTTAGAATATTGAGTGATGATGTGAAGTGATGCTAAAGGTTATTAAATGTTGATGTGACGTGATACATGTGTAAGAAAGATACACATGGCACATATACATAGTTAGAAACGCTTTTTAATATATAGTATAGTATAGATATAGATTCCTATCATTCCCTAGTAACATCAACAAATAACATCCTTTCATCTCCATGAGACAGACCAAGCATTTGAACAAATTCAATAGTGCTTCCAAAACCATAAATAATGGGACAATTATAAAATTAAACTCACATCGCTCTTGCCATTAAGGACTTAATTAGGACCAGCGAAACATATACTAGGCATGAAAATCTTCCATGACAGGAAAATATAAAAAGTTATGGTTGTCACAGAAAAGATATATCGAGAAATTACCAAGAGATTCAACATGCATATGGCTAAACCACTGAACTTTGTTGAGTTCTCTACAATATCCTATAGTGAGTGACTAAAAAAGGAAGTAATGAATAAAATTATATTTCTAGATATGTATACACATCTGATAATCTATACATCCTACAAAATTATCTTTAGCAAAAAGAGTCAATAAATGTTATGGGAGTAATTTCCACGACACAAAATGAAGTCTAAGGGTTGTCTTATTACCAAGACAATCACATGATAGGCGAGTCTTGGTGTTCAAGGTCGAATTAGGTGGAAAAGACCAAAAAGACTAATGTCTATGTCCTAGCAACAACTAACATCAATGACGCATCTGAATGACGCATCTTAGTAATGGACGTTAATACTTGACGCTCGACAACTATAGTGACCTCCGTCGACCTCCAGTGACCTCCGTTGATCTATTGTGACCTCCGTCGACCTCCGACGCAACATCGTCGAACGACGTCAGAAGATGATGCATGACGCTAACGCCCTACATCCAAACAGGATGCGTCTCGTAGTGCGATGCTAGAAAGCTACGGAACAAGTAAAGGTTGTTACTAGTGGTTCCTAAGAAAAAGGAGAGTATTTCTACCGATCTTTAATTAGTCAAGGGGGCTGTAATCATGAATATGATGTAGGTTGAAATACTATAAAATCGGAAAAAAAAGGTCGAAATGTGGGCCGAATTGCTTAATGTATGTATAATGGTGTGACGTGTTAGGAACACTGTCTTAGAAGCAAAATTCGCCCCGACTATGGTGCAATCACGTAGCCCCCCAAGATTTAACACAACGATCTCTCTTAATGTGCACTCAAAAGAGAGATTAGGAACTCATAATTGCTCAGAATTAATTAGAGGAAAACTAATTTTTAGAGGAAGAGGAAGAAGAGAAATTTTTCAGTGTGTCAGAACTGATTGCAAATTCGGTTTTTAAAAGCATTCACAACTCGTAACTGCTGGAGAAAAATCAGGGGGCGGTAAAGATAGAGGGCGGAAATCAGGGGAACGTTTTGAATGAGTAAAACGTATGTTGCGAGCTTTGTAACTGAACGATCTCATAAACCTCGATCGTCAGTTACGCCACGGCCCAAAAAGATAGGCATACCACACCGCGCACGTGCCACGAACTAAACTGAACAAGCTGGATGGCGGCTCGCGCTTGGGGATGCCCCCTTCTACCCCACAACAATAGGGAAAGCACTTCAAACAACTAACCTTAAACCCTCATATAAAAACCAAGTTAAAAGTTTCCTCCTCCACCAATGTGGGACAAAACTCTTTTCTTCCTGATAGGCGGTCGCACACCTAACAAAAATAACCTAACTATTCCTCCTAATTATGTAATAGGGTAAGTCGGGTCGATCCCACAGAGACTAAGGTTCACCTAAATTATCTAGACTCAAGTAATTACCAAGCAAGAATCAAACAATGGTGGAATAAACTAAAAGCTAATGTATAGAAAACTTAGAATAAATCAAACGAATATAATAAATCAATAAACTAAAACATCCAAGATCAAGTATCACCACAATTACGATCGATGCAATTATATATCTACCCCTAACATACAATTCCAATTAACATGGGGAAAAGTAAACCCTAATCAATACCAAGGACCTCTCTCGAGTATCAATGGCTTCCCTAACCTACAATCAAGCCTATTCTCATGGTATCATGCAAATTAGAGACATTAAACACTTTACTTCACTTCCCAATTATCAATTCAACTACTCTCGTGATGAATTTCAAACCCTAAATTAATTTACTCAAATCCGTTAAAACCCAACTCTCGTTGTGATTGAAACTATGGAATAATAACAATACTAATTATCTCTAATCTAGTATTGGTATAATCACAATCAATTTAGCATAACAATTGCAATAGTTATTAGAGAATTTAAAGAATTAAATCATGCATCAATCATAATTGGGCTACCCTAGATCTTGGAATAAAACTACTCACACATAATTAAATCTATATTGACCAAAGCAATTAAAGAAAACATAATAAACAATAATAATAAAACTAAGGTGAAACAATAAAATATACATATTAAAGAATTTAACTCTCAACTAACGAAACTAAAAATAGCTAATAAAACTATAAAAGAACAAAACTAAAACTAAACAAAGCTAACTCTCCAAACTCATAACTCCCTGGCTACGTAACTACCTAATCCTATTTATAAGATAGGAAAAGGAATTTGCTTTCCAGTAAACTTCTAATCCTCTTGAAATTAAAGTTGCATCCAACATCCGCAAATACATGGGCCTTTAACTAATCTAAGCCCAATTAAAATATAACCGACCAAGCACAGCAGCTGCCAAACCAATCGGGTACTGTGCCGTCCGATCAGGCCCGGTCAACTGGGCAACGTGTTGGGCTGCTTTGATCCTTGGATTTGTAACTTGTGCTTTTATATAAATTGGCCCAATTTCCTTCTTTTTCATATCCAAACATTGGATTATTAAAATTAGTCTCCAAACAAATCGAGCCCTTAATCACCGAATCAAATTTTATTAGCTCAATTTTGGGCTTCAAATATACAGTCATAAAACACTCCAATATTTTCGTAGTGGTAAAATAAGCTCGGAAATTGTCATAAATCTGCAAATTCCTACAAAATAATACCAACTCTACCAAAACACTAGAAAACGTATATTAGTAATAAAAATAGCTCCGCAGAGCTCAAATAAGCACAGATATGACCGTGGGACAGGGAATAAAAATATATATAAAATAGACTTATCACTTCCAATATATAAAACAAGTAAAACCAATCTTATCTCACCAATGTGGGACTAGGAGTTTTCCTCCAAAACAAATAACTTGTTTCCTTAGCATTATTACCAACATATGAAACCTTAATCAGTCTACATTTATCAAGGGACCAAGTCTTGAAGTCATCCAACTACTTCCTAAAATCAAGGGATTAACTCTTATCTTCCTCAACCGATTATTTCCACTTAAACCTCTATAAAAGGGGGGCAACGACCAACCATAAAGGTAGATTACACACAGCTTATTTCAAGTATACAACACCCACAAATAATACACTACAAAATACATCATCAGGAGATACATCATGAAGCTCTATTCGACGATCTACACGACGGCATATCTCATCCGATTGTTCTACAAGTCGCAATGATTGACCCAACGTTTATACATCTTTTCAATAACTTTAATGTATACATAATCTCTTGATCTTATGTATTTCTTTATCATCTATGGCCTTAAACGCCCAAATAATCATTGTATTTGTATTAATAATGGCTATAACGCTCGTATCATAGTGAATTAGTGGACAAGTAGCCACCCGCGGTTTTTACCCACCTTCATTGGGGTTTTTCGCGTCACCATATTGTGTATATCTCCTTTTGATTCTATCATTTACATTTCGCAATCTCTTTTAATCTAGTTATTGGCATCCCAACTAAAGGTTATCTTACGATTTTTGACATAAACAATAATCATCCACAGAAGGATACTAATATACAATTGTACAAAATGTGGGGCACGATTATAACAGAATAAAAAATGTATATATACATGCATCCATTGATGTGTTAATTCTTCCAACAAGCTCAAAAGTACTACTCTTTATAGTCTGATTCAACTAAAAACACCCTATACAATTATACAATTCTGTAAAGTTTACATCAGCTATAAACACCCTACACTACCATCCATATCTAAGACCATTACAATGGTTCAATTGTACCTATGTTGCAAATTTCAACTTCTTCCCTACCTTTTACAAATATGAGCTAACTCTTATGAATATTTACTTACAAATATGAGCTACCTTTGTTATACAACTATACCCTCTTAAATATTTATTTACTTAATTGCCCCCATTAATGTTGATTAATTAACACTTTTTATAGGCCCTTTTTAGTTGAAGGGATTTGGATGGAAAAGAAAGAAAGGAAATTGTTTTAATCATGTTCTCATGTTGATTGAATAAATGACATGAAAATCTAAAGGAAAGGAAGGAAAGTGGGAGGAAAGTCTCTTAACAAAATTTTGGCTTTCCTTTCCTCCCAAAATTGGAGGAATTCGATTGGAGAGAGAAAAATAAAAGTAGTACATAAATTTCCTTTCTCTTCCCTTCATTTCCTTTCATTAACCAAATATTGGAAAATAGAATCACCTTCCTTTCCTTTCTTTTCCTTTCTTTTCCCTTCCCATCCTTTCTCTTCTTTTCCTTTACTAATAATCTAATATTGAATCAAACAAAGCCTTAAACTCTTAAGAATAGTGTGCGGACATTTATACTCTTAAAGTGTTTATTTACTTATTACCCCCATTAATGTTGATTAACTCTTTTTTTTAAACTCTTAAGAATAGTGTGTGAACATTTATACCCTTAAAATATTCGTTTGCTGTAAAATTTAATTAACTAACGATTATGATTATATTGTAAAATTGATATTCGATAATTAAAGTAAGGAAATGTAACCTCAAAAGTTGCTTTTATTTAATGGAGGAGAGAAAGCTTAAAAGCTGCTTCAATGGAGAATATGAAAGTACGCTTTAATGGAGGAGTTAAAGGGAAGGGGCAACGACATATGTCGACATAAAAATGCTTCACCGGAAAGTATGCAATACCTCTTTTATGTACGGGTGTTGTTAAACGTTGTTCGCAAATTACTAGGTGATGCTCGCATTTTTTTCGTGAATTTCCTAATTTGCTCCTCGTATATAAATACTCAGAAAACTCACTTCCGAAATTCACAAGTCATTTTACAACCCACTCACTGTCTCTTTAAAATTTTCTCCCTCTAAAAAAAAAAGTCAGAAATTGTAAAAAAAAAAAACAAAGGCAGAAATTTTTTTAAAAAAAATCAGAAATTATTTTTCAAAAAAAACCCCAAACTTTGAAAATCAAACAAAGAACAACGAACACCAATCGAAGGTTGAACCGGGTATGGCGGACCGGCGACGCGTTGGGCTGACTTACGGTGGTCGTGGGGGCGGAGTTAGTGGCGGCGAGTAGGTTGGTTGTTGTTTTATTGTTTCAGATTTTGGAAAAAAAGAAAAACAGTTTCGTAAAACCTAGTCTTCCGCCTGAAATTTCTGGAAGTCTGGGGAAACATCCGGAAATTTCAGGCGGAAGTCTCGGTTTTCTGTTCTTTTTTTTTTGGTCGATTTGTTTTGTTTTTTTTTTGTTTTTCTGTTTTTCGTGATTAGTATTTTTTTTGTATTATTTTGAGTAATATAATTTTATTGTTATTGTTATGTGTGTGTTATTTATGAATTTTGGAATTTTTTTCCGTGTGATTATTGATATGTAATTTTTTTTTGAGTAATATATTTTAATTGTTTTTATTGTTATTCTTATCATGTAATCGTTATGTATTATGGTTTTTATTAATTTCGGAATTTTTTTTCCTTGTGATTATTGATATGTTATTTTTTTACTAATAAATTATATTGTTTGTTGTTGTTATTGTTATGTATTGTTGTTATGTAATTTTTTCGTGATTAAAATTTGATAAAAAATGGATTGAAATTATTGTTGTTGTTGTTATTGATTAGGGGGATTTTCCCTTAATCCACCTCTCGCCATGTGGACCAATCAAGACCTAACAAGTGTCACCCAGTTGGGCTTATCAGGACCTGACACGTGGCGCGGTTCCATTGGTCCACCATGGACCTCCTATGGTATGCCATGTATCCCTCTCAACCTTGCCTAAACAGGTAAGAGATTAGGCCCAATTCCCAAGGAAGCCCAGTCAGTCCTAAGGTTGGCCAAAACCCTAGAACCTGGCACGCTTCCCAAGGCTATAAATACGATCATAAATGCTCATTTATGACAAGAGAGACTGTTCACAAGAAACACTCGGATTTACACAAATCCCAAGACAAGCACACACTACTCGGTACCGCGTGCTAGACCCGTCCTAGCATTCGGCACCCATTTACATTCTGCTTTACAACTCCTTCATCTACTAACTTGATCGTTGGAGGCGGAGCTCCCTACTCCAGGAGTCTCCGTTATCTTTGCAGGTACAGGCGCGTGGTTCCAGCCTCGAAGTTGTAACTCTCCCAAGGGATACAAAAAACCCCGGAACATTTTGGCGCCGTCTGTGGGGAGAGTACCTTTGAGATGGCATCACAATCTGTACCGACTAATGGTGACAGGTGTCCGAAGGACGACTACCAAGAAGACGAGCCTAATGTTGTTTCTGATCAGGACACTGAGCCTGAAGTCGAGACTCGCACGGCTCCAGACGGGTCCTTAAGGGCTCGACGCACTACTCCTCGTGAAAGGCAGGAAAGGCAAGACCAGGCTGGTCCAGGCCAATCAGTTAGGCCATCGACCGACTCTCACCAAGCGGCCGACTGGACAGCTCCTGTCTCGAGAAATGATCTCATGACCATCATGAGAAGTTTCAAGGGTGAGATTAAAGATCTCATCAACAAAAAGACGGTTGTCCCCCAAAAAGGGTAGTCGAGCAAGAAGCCTTCCTATTCAGGAAAAAAGAAGTCATTAAAGGACCGTGAGGCAACCCCCCACCCTCGCCAAGAGGAGAGGCGGGTACCTCTACTCAATTTGTCCAAGCACCGTATCCCAGCCTCATTGGGAAGGAAACCAATCCGCCTGGTCCAACCAGACGGCTCAAAGAAGTCCTACTCAGACGCCCGGCTGCTGATTCAGCAGAAAAGGAGCCAACAACAGTCTGAGTCGGTCTCCACTTCTGATTTTCTTCACAGTGTACAAAACACCTCTATGAATCATTCCAGGTCAAACTATGAGATCCGGACAGGCAGTACACACTCCGGCTCTAGCTTTCACCAACAAGAGTCGGCACCATATGCCACTCAGCCGCCATATGTGCCGCAAACTCACTACTTTCTGCCACCCCCTCCTTTTGGAGGTCAGATGGCTAAGAATGTCCAGCCTTTGGACTGGTAGTTGCGGCTGCTCCAACTGGGAGAACAGCCAACTACCTTCTCAAAGGAAATTTTACAAGCCGCTCAGCCGGCTAAAGTGAAAAATGTGTTAATAGGCGCCTACGATGGCACTGCTAACCCAGAGGATCACCTTATGGCCTTCACCAATCTAATGTACCTTCAAGGATCGGACGATTCCACATGGTGTAGATGCTTTCCTGCCACTCTGAAGGGAGTCGCCCAGCAGTGGTTTGGCAATCTGCCAGCTGGCTGTGTCAACAACTTCAGAACATTGGCTTATTT
The DNA here is from genome assembly GCF_001683475.1 of Chenopodium quinoa. Classification (NCBI taxonomy): domain Eukaryota; kingdom Viridiplantae; phylum Streptophyta; class Magnoliopsida; order Caryophyllales; family Amaranthaceae; genus Chenopodium; species Chenopodium quinoa. The sequence goes on from NW_018744858.1 coordinate 475,577, forward strand.
GTTTGCATCAAACTTTTCCATGAACATACCTGCTAGGAAGACGACTCTTGATCTAGGAGCCGTCCAGCAGGGAGAAAAGGAGGGATTACGCTCCTACATAAAGAGATTCAATCTGATGAGGATACAAATACCCAACTTGCCGGATGAAGTAGCCTATACCGACTTCTTCAAGGGGTTGAAGGACGGGTCGAACTTCAAGTTTGACTTAGTCAGAAAAAGAGTAGCTACTCTTCAAGAGGCAATGATGGAGGCCGAGACCTATATACAGGCAGTCGACCTCTGTCACATGGGAAAGAAAGGGGACCAAAAAAGGTCCGAGAAAAAGGAGAGTCGCTCACAGAAAGCGGCCCCCAAGGAAGATAAGAAGAGAAAAGATGTTTGGATGGCCGACTCCACTGGTCAGACGTCCAGTAAGAAAAGAAAAGCGTTCACTCCATATTCCCCCAAGTATGAGTTTAACAAAGATAATCATGCTATTCTCAAAGAAGTTAAGGGCCGACTCTCACTTGAGAAGCCGGCACCTATGAAGGGTGATCCTAGCAAGCGCAACCAAGGCAAACACTGCCATTTTCATGATGACGTTGGGCATGAGACTAACGAATGCATTAGCCTCAAGCGTCTGCTGGATCAGTTGGCTGAAAAGGGTGATCTAGACTCTTATGTCAAGAAACCTACAGGAAAACAGCCCCCCAAACAAAATCAGACGACCAGGCAAAAAAGACAGAAGCCAGCCGACAACTCTGACACCGATGAAGCCACCATCTATACAATAGCAGGCGGCTATGCAGGGGGAGGCTCGACTGTTCGGGGTAACAAGGATAGCATCAGGCAATTGGATGTCAACTCTGTTAATCGGGGTGAGACCTCTGGTACCTCGTTTCCTGAGGTTATTATTTCTGAGAAATATTCTGGTATGTCTGACGGCCGCATGACGACCGAATTGTCATTGAGTGTAAAGTGGCCAACCAAAGAGTCGGCAGAATACTTATTGATACAGGGAGTTCGTCGGACCTCATCAGCCAAAAGTGCTTGACCAAGCTCAAGTACAGGCCTGAGAGCATACAGCCTGTCTCCCACCCTCTAGTAGGATTTGGGGGGGAGTCGTCCATCCGATTGGTCAGGTTGACTTGCCCGTACGTCTGAGTGAAAGAGGTGAGGGTCGCCACATGGTCATTCGTTTCCTGTTTGTGGAAGAGCTTACTGCCTACAACATGATCCTTGGGCGCCCTACCCTTAATGACTCCAAAGCAGTTATCATTCCATCCCTTATGTTGCTCAAGTTCGAGAAGGACGAAAAAACAGTCGGCTCCATAAGGGGGGACCAGAAAAATGGCCAGAGAATGTTACCTCACTGACATCAAGACAACGGTAACTTCAGACGGCCCAACGGGCAAAGCCATAGAAGACGCGTCTGCCCAAGAAGTAGGCGGCAGGAAGAGAAAAGCCTCCGAGACGGAGGTCCAGGAAAAACATAAGCAATAGCAATCAATGGCTGAGGAGCGGCCAGATGAATTCCGCCCTCAGCCAGCTGGGGAGCATGTTGATGTCGCCCTCGATGACAGTCGGCCAGACCGGACTGTTAAGGTAGGGACAACTGCTCTGACTGAACTTGGCAATGACCTTTGCCAACTGTTGAAAGAATTCCAAGATATTTTTGCATTTGAAGTACATGAGATGCTAGGTATTAGTCCAAACCTGGCGGTACATAAGCTAGCTGTCGACGCAAAAAAGAAACCGGTGTGACAGAAGAAAAGGCATCATGGTGAAGAAAGAAACCAGGCGGCCGCCGCCGAGGTAAAAAAGTTAGTTGATGTGGGATACATTCGGAAGTGTTTCTACCCAGAATGGGTTGCAAATGTTGTTCTAGTCAAGAAGCCGAATGGTTCCTGGCGCATGTGTGTGGACTACACTGATTTAAACAAGGCATGTCCGAAAGACAGCTATCCTTTGCCAAAGATCGACAGCTTAGTTGACTCAACAGCCGGCCATGCCTTGATGAGTTTCATGAACGCCTATTCAGGCTTTCACCAGATCCCTCTATGGAAAAAAGATCAAGAGAAAACTGCCTTTGTCACAGAACAAGGGCTCTATTGTTACACGGTCATGCCGTTTGGTCTGAAGAACGCCCCGGCAACCTTCCAAAGAATGATCAACATTGTGTTCTTTAAACAAATAGGAAGAAATGTTGAGGCGTATATTGATGATATGATTGTAAAGTCAAAACTTCAAACGGACCATTTGGCAGACCTCCGAGAAACATTCGCCACACTCAGGCGGCACCGAGTCATGCTTAATCCAAAAAAGTGTGTCTTTGGAGTCGAGTCTGGGAAGTTTCTCGGATTCCTGATAAATCAAAGGGGAATAGAGGCAAATCTTGATAAGGTGTAGGCGGTCATTGACATACAGTCGCCTCGCACCGTCCGAGAGGTACAAAAGCTAACAGGCTGCCAAGCAGCCCTCGGAAGGTTTCTAAGTCGAGCAGGCGACAAGTGCCTGTACTTTTTCTTGGCAATCAGAAAGAAAGCAAAGTTTGAATGGGGGCCGGATGCTAAGTCGGCCCTCCAAAAGTTGAAAGAACATCTGCATTCCCTGCCGAGACTCGTCAGTCCTTTGCCAAAAGAAGTGCTTTACATGTATCTCGCAGTGTCGGATCATGCTTTAAGTGTCGTCCTCTTAGCTGAAAGAGACGACTGCCAACTCCTAGTCTATTTTGTCAGTCATGTTTTGAAGAATGCAGAGTTGAGGTACCCACTGGTGGAGAAGTTTGGACTCGCCCTGTACGTGGCAGTGAAAAAATTGAAGCCTTATTTCCTGGCACATCCGGTGGTCGTTTACACAAATCAGCCAATCAAGCGGCCCCTGACGACCATGGAGTCGTCAAGGCGGATGATAAAGTGGGAAATTGAGATCCAAAGTCTTGAGGTCACGTTCGAGCCCAGAAAAGTTGTGAAGAGGCAAGCCTTTGCAAACTTTATAGTTGAGATGACCCGGCCACCAGAATGTGAAAAAATTGACCAACTCTGGAAGGTCTATGTTGATGGGAGTTCCACAGCAAATGGTTGTGGGGCAGGTATTGTATGTCAGTCGCCAGAGGGCGATAGGTATGAATATGCTCTTCGTTTCAAGTTTCAGACGTCAAACAATGAAGCTGAGTATGAGGCCCTTTTGGCTGGTATCCGCATGTGCAAAGCAGCCGGGGCAAGAAAAATAGCCGCCTGTTCTGATTCACAACTCATAGTCAGCCAGTTCAATGGGGATTATGAAGGCACTCATCCGGCTATGGTCAAGTACCTAGAGGCCGTGAAACAGGCGGCAAGCTCGCTTGAAGATTTCCAACTAACTCAGGTCCCAAGGTCCGAGAATAACCAGGCGAACGCTTTGTCCAAACTGGCCTCCTCAGCCTCATGCGACACTCCTAGAACTGTATTCTGGGAATTAATGGAAAAGCGGAGTATTGAGGAAAACAACGTTGCAGTCCTTGATAGAAGCTCAACATGGATGAACCCAATCAGGACATACCTGACAGACGGCACCTTACCGAATAATCATCATCAGGCGGCCTTACTAAAGAAGCGAGCGTCCAGTTTTGAAATGGTAAAGGGAAAACTCTACAAGAGAGGGTTCCTTAAACCCTTCTTGAAGTGTGTTACCCCAGAAAAAAGGCGAGAGGTCCTGGACGACCTACACTTTGGATATTGTGCCTCTCACATAGGCGGTAGGTCGCTTGCTCAGAGAGTGAGGCGACAAGGGTACTTCTGGCCGACTTTGGAGGCGGACGCCATGTATCTGGTTAAAAAATGCGACAAGTGCCAGAGGTTCGGAAAATTGATTCATCGTCCAGCTACAGATCTAACGGCTATCCACAGCCCCATACCATTTGCTAAATGGGGCATGGATATTCTGGGACCCTATACGCCTGCATCAGGCGGCAGGAGATACATCTTGGTAGCGGTCGACTACTTCACCAAATGGGTGGAGGCCGAAGCAGTCAGGGGCATCAAGACCAAGGATGTCATCTCCTTCATCTGGAGGAATGTGATCACTCGGTTCGGGGTGCCTATGTCCATGGTTTTTGACAACGGCCCCCAGTTTGAGACGCCTGTTCTTAAAACCTGGTTGAGAGATCAAGGCATTGCTTACTGTTTTGCATCAGTCGGACGACCGCAAGCAAACGGCCAGGTCGAAGCATTTAACAAAATCATCTCAAACGGTATAAAGAAGAAAATTGAAAAAGCAGGCGGCCTATGGGCAGACGAACTACCACATGTTCTCTGGGCCATAAGGACGACTGAAAAAGGAGCGACTGGAGAAACACCTTTCCTCCTAACATATGGGGCGAAAGCCGTCCTACCCATTGAGCACTATGAGCAGACTCTCCGAGTCATGCTGTATGATGAAGATGCAAACTGGGAGGCAATGCGCCTAGCATTGGATTCCCTTCCAGAATGTAGGGGCAATGCTTCCCTACTCCATGAAATATACCGCCTGAGAATGACTCGAATCTACAATAGAAGAGTACACAAGCGCCCACTCAAAGTAGGGGACTTTGTACTAAGGAAGATGGAATCAGTCAGCAGGGCCAACGAGTTGGGAAAACTAACTCCTAACTGGGAAGGACCCTACCGAATCTATGAGGAGGTCAGGGACGGCACCTACCGTCTGGAAACCCCAGAGGGCCGACCCCTACCTAGGACTTGGAATGTAGACAATCTGAAAAAATATTACTTTTGATATAATCAATTAGTTTATTAATGAAAGTTTCAAGTTTATCCTCTTTTTATATGTTTCAAAAAGGAGTACCCTCCGTCTGTCTCAAGACAAGAGGATACTCCCCATCACATGCTTACTAAAGGGCACGCCTGTTTGCCCACCATACGGCTAATCAACCCAGGCACCAAGCCGCTTGATTACGCTTAATTTTTAAATTAATACGACCTGTCCCAATAAATAGCAGGCGTCCGACGACATGCCATTTGGATGAGATTCGTCGCAGAGAGCAGCTCCCATTTGGGTGGAATAATGCTTTATAAACTACTTACACGACCCTTATACGGCTGTCCACAAGGACAACGTATCCGTTTTGAGACAAGGAGAACTCGACACTTTCATGAATGTTAGCAGTTGACATCTGCGTCGGATAGCCGCCTGTATTACTTGGGATAGATACAGGAGGCGCCTACTGAGTTAATAGTCAACCAAAATTGACGAATCAAGGGGATTAGTCGGCCATTAACGACTGATACCTCTACTACTCAGGATTAGGAGAAACCACAATTGGTTGACGCCATAGTTAAACCATAGTTGTTCTCCCATACTTGGTCTGGAATCATAATAAGTTTGAGCAGCCGCCTGGTCTTTGGCAGAAAAGGCACTCAAACAAACATTCCTACTAAGAAATACTAAATGAATCCGAGCAATTTAGAAGGACCTCTCGGTGTCCGACTAGATGCGATAACACCTACTATGTCTCTCGTAACATACTAAGGGACTTATGACAATCGATAAAACAGTGACTAGCCGACTGTTCTCTAAGAACTAGGCGAACCCCTGTGTCTTGAAATGCTCTATAAGTTGGTTAATTCAGTCGGTACCTTACCACTGTGACTAAGTGCATTTCAATCAAGGCTGGTTATGTTTGCTACTAGGATCCGACTGTCTATGGCCGACTAATTACTCTCTTTTCAAGAAGTAACCTAGTCGTCCAGGGGCAAGGGCATTCGACACCAAGGTGAAACATCTTAGCTTAAAAGTTTAACATAGATGCGCCATTCAAGCGGCTATTAAGTTGCGAAGTTTAACATGTTCGGCAAATTCAGCAAAAACGGAAAATCAAAAAACCAAAAAACAGCTTATGTAACAGCAAAAGACGACTCTACAATCGCCAGTTCACATAAAATTAAAGCCAGACAAGCTGGAAAAGTTAAAGTTAAAGCCAGACAAGCTGGCAGATATTCAGAAGCCCGGCCCCCTGGCCGGGTGAAGATACATAAATACACGGCACGCAGGCCGGATCAAGAATGTATATAAAAAGCCTTAAGATTGGGGTAGAGTCTCAGTATTGACTGCCGCCTGATCAGTAAGGGACGCCTGGTTCTGAGAGGCATCCTTCTTACTTGTCTCGGCATCAGGGGCAGCTTCTTTAGATGTCTCCCCCTCAATCGGCTGCAGGGCCACCACCGTTTCCTCCTCTTCTGAGCTGGACTCGGCTGCCTGGTCCTCCTCAGCCGCCTGCTGCATGATTTGCTGGTTGTACTCTTCAGTACAAGCCGCGAATTTCTTCTCCCAGGCGGCGTAGTGAGCTTTTGGAAAGAGAGCCATCCAGGTCATCCTCATGATTTGAGCAGAGTCGTCCATCATGGCCCGGGCTAGCTCCATTTTCTCTTTTTCGGCCTTGGTCGAGAGCTCGTCAGTAATGCTTTTCTCTTGCTGGACCAGGCGCTCTTTGGTCAAAGCCAAGGATTTCTCCAAGGTCTCGAACTGAGTCATCTTCTGTTTAAGCGGTTTCGGCTCTTCCTTTAGGCCCTTGACTGCCGCCTCCAATTCGTTATTCTTCTTTTTGGCCGCCTCCAACTCAGCGCGGATATTGGCAGTAGCCTGCGCCTGGTAATAAAGAATGTCAATTGTCAAAAATTCATTTTGGGCAACTTGAAATATTGCCGTATCAGCGTCAGAATCGGTCATAGTGTTAGCAGCCCTTACCTCTTTGTTTTTGGCGTGGATCGGCCTACGAAGGCCGTGTACTCTCAACATGGTCTGAAAATAGGGAGAACAGGTGTCAGATCCGAGAAAGGCATGCGGTATGACAAGTAATAAAGTTTAAAAACATTCTAAGTCTACCTCAGAGAGGAGACCCATGATGCCATCCAAGTCAAGGGTGCCGACTCCCTTGACCGCGTCCCTCTCCTCTTGAGGGACGGCCTTAATCATAGACTTGGCCATTTGGACCAAGTCTGGCTCTGTAGAACCGCTTGTATCAAAAAGAGAAACATTAGAAACATGAAGAGAGTAAAAGAAAATAAGCAACTCTAGTAGAGCAGGTTATACCTCTCGGCGGCTGTGTCACAACAGGCGGTTGGTTCCCCACACTTTGTGGGGTGGCCGGCTGTTTGTCAGCCGATTGCTTCCTGGTAGATCCAGGCGTACACTCACCAGTTAGCTTTCGAACTTTCGAGTCCGGCTGGTGGGAGGATGATGGTTTGGAAGTGCCCGCCTGCAAAGGAGACGAGTAGTCAGCATTCATCAAACAGTCTTTCAAGGATAAGTTTTAAGGATCGACACTCACTGTGGGCGTCCCCTTAGCAGGAGAGCCAGAAGCGGTGCGCTGCTGGTGCATTATGGAGGCTCGCAACATGGCAGCCGCCTTCTTTGAAGCAGTAATCTGGTCCATAGCCTCGCCTACAAGTGAGAACCACAAAAGTTAGAAAATATTCAAACCAATCAAGTTAAGGTACATATTTTCAAATGGCCTGCTACCTTTGGAGGACCGACTGCTAAGGCCACAGGCGGCCAGGAAAAACTCGTCGCAGAGCCATTGAAACTCTGGGATGCATTTTAAGCGTACTTGTTCTCATACCCCAGTGGTAGAGTTTACCCTAATCTCTACCTTGAACAGCCCTCGGTCCAGGATCTCTTCCCTGGCCTTGAGGGGAACAAGCGGCATGCTGCGACCGCCTGCTAGAAGAAGTGAATCTTTGTTCCACCTATTGTAACGTTTTTTCAACAGGCGGTCGAGGCTGGAAATGATGAGGAAGGTGTTTCTCCAATCCTTCCATTTATTCTCTTTGCCTATTGTCATAAGATAGCCCTTATGACTTGTTATTTGGTACCATCCGGTGCCGCTTACTTTTGGGGTTCGGCTGAGGTAGTTCATATGGGTGAACACCTCGAAATTTGGCTCCACCCCATGCATCTCACATCCGGCTACATAGCCAAGAATGTTGAACCAAGAGTTGGGGGCTAACTGCCAAAGCCCCACCTCGTACCCATCGAGGATTTGCTAGACGGCCGGATGGAATGGGAACCGCAATCCTGCCTTGATGGCCGCCTCGTAACAGCCAAAACAGGATTCCCCGTAACTGGCGTTCTCTGACCCGACGACTGTGTCCTCGCCATCCGGCACGAATACTCGATAATTTGAACCCATTTTATGGTCCGAAAGAAAGGTGTCAAGGCGCTCTCGCATGGCCTTGATTCGGCCCTTGGGTACATGGCAGAAATAAGGAGTGTTCAACTCCCTATGAGAGGCGGATGGTTCCGATTGAATTTCTCTCTCTTCAACCGCATGAGGATCTCTCTCCTCATGACTTTGTCCCTCTTCCGAGCTAGTGGAAGGGCGGCTCGGTTAGCTTGAGCCAGACTCGTCGTCAGAAGAGTTTGACCCTTCCTCTTCTTCGAGGGTCAACTGTCGACTAGCCAAGTCAACAGTGTAATGAGTAGGGAACACCTTAGGTCCCTCCTCAGAGCTTTCGGCTAAAGGACCGCCTTGGGTCCCCGCGGTATTAGGCGGTTGGTCCGATATGTCACTAATCGGAACCCGGAAAGAGGAACCATCAGAGTTTTCTATTCTTTTGGTCTTTTTTGTTCTCGCCATACTGTCCTGCATAGATACAAAGACAGTTGGATTCCGGGACTTGCTCAAAGTTCGAAGTACCGCAGGGCAGTCGGCACCCCTAGTCCTAGACTCAGCCGTCCCTAGTGACCGGCTGATTGCTAACCTAGGTCGTGTCGGATGCTTTTGAGGCCTCATTTTCGAAAAAGAAAAGGGTGTGAAAGCAAAAAATCAAAGAGAAGACGGTTACCTGAAACTTAAGTTCTGAAGCAGCTTGATCAAAGCAGGCGTCCCGTACAACAGTCGTCCTAGCAACTCAGTAGTGGCGAAGGGTCAGAGCTCAAGTTCAGGGGTTCGAGGGATCTTTTACTGAAAACAAAGTGAACAAATGTGAACAAAAGACTTGTTGACCAACCCTATTTATAGGGGAAGAATGAGCAGCAGGGCATTCAAATTCAAAAACTTGGGCGGGAAAATTCTCGGCCAAGCTATCCGTCGACACCTGTCTTTTCCCCATTGGACGACGCCTTCCACAGGTCACACGTGCCAGGTCACGTGCCACCTGTGAGGGGCAAATGATTAGGGGGATTTTCCCTTAATCCACCTCTCGCCATGTGGACCAATCAGGGCCTGACAAGTGTCACCCAGTTGGGCTTATCAGGACCTAACACGTGGCGCGCTTCCATTGGTCCACCATGGACCTCCTATGGTATGCCATGTAGCCCTCTCAACCTTGCCTAAAAAGGTAAGAGATTGGGCCCAATTCCCAAGGAAGCCTAGTCAGTCCTAGGGTTGGCCAAAACCCTAGAACCTGGCACGCTTCCCAATGCTATAAATATGGTCATAAATGCTCATTTATGACAAGAGAGACTGTTCACAAGAAACACTCGGATTTACACAAATCCCAAGACAAGAACACACTACTCGGTACCGCCTGCTAGACTCGTCCTAGCATCCGGCACCCATTTACATTCTGCTTTACAACTCCTTCATCTACTAACTTGATCGTTGGAGGCGGAGCTCCCTACCCCAGGAGTCTCCGTTATCTTTGCAGGTACAGGCGCGTGGTTCCAGCCTCGAAGTTGTAACTCTCCCAAGGGATATAGAAAACCCCGGAACAGTTATTACCATTGTTGTTATTATTATTGTTGTTGTTGTTGTGTTGTAATGTTGCCGATTTTGTGGTTTATTATTGTTTTGATTTGGTTTATTGTTATTGATGTCAAATTATAATTAGTAATTATTGATCCTTGGTAATGTTATTATTATTTTTTATTTGATTTGGTTTATTATAGTTTTGAAATGATATTTTTGAATTTGAATATTAGTGATTCAAGTTTGATATCATAGTTGTGTGGGTAAGTATTAATGAAATCTGTTTTTGTACTTATGTAATGCAGATTGAGGGTTCGGGCGCTCGACATGCAAGATCAAGACGTTTGAATGCATCAGTTAGGAGGGAGTTTAGGTGGTGTAAGACCTTCGGAGGCACCATTTCATCATGAGCAGCAGTACGGGTCTGGTGGTACTTGGTCGGGGCAGCATCAGTCAGATGGGAGCGCCCCCATGTACTCGTCGGGTAGAGTGCCTTCATTTGACGATGAGGACGACGAGCGAGCTAGTCGAGCTAGTCGAGATTCAGAGTACGACCCTCAGGATTATCATACCGTGTGTAGGGCTTAGCATGGGGGATTTGTTGGCAGTAGTGAGCCAGGTCAACCTTCTACCAGCTCCTCAGAGACGTGGGTAGTACAGGAGCCGATGTCAGGTAGGCCTGAGGATGGTACTGTTATTCCTAGCTTTGGGGGTCACGTGGCTGCATATTTATGGGCTGGGCAGGAGCGAAATGTTCTGCGGTGTTTGAGCAGGACACAGTTGTGTACTGAATTGGGTAACTGGCGCGCTCGTCTTCCGCAAAAGCACCTGGAACTGATTGATGAGAGTGGTCTATCTCACTTACCTGGGATCATGTTCCGGCGATTTGACTGACCCTGATTTCTGCTTTTGTTGAAAGATGGCAGCCAGACACGAACACGTTTCACATGCCATTTGGGGAGATCACGATCATGCTGCATGATGTGTATCATATTTTAGGGCTCCGTGTCGACGGTTCCATGGTTTCCATTACTCCTAGCACGGACGTTTTACGGAACGCGTGCTCGATTACCATGGATATGACTGCGGAAGAGCTGAATGAGAAGTGTGGTACTAAAACCGTACGACAGGGTAGTGGGGTGCTCACTGAGAGGATAATGGAGTCGACCTTGGAGTCGCAGAGGCCTTTCAGTGTCCATTACCAGGCGTACTTGTGGTTAGTACTTGGCGAATGTCTGTTTTTGGACAAGAGTGGCAACCGTACTCGTCCTTCCTTCCTCAACGAGCTGTTTGTTGAGGATATTCAGATTACTGAGTACTCTTGAGGTTCTGCTGTGCTAGCATATATGTATCGGCAGTTGGGTACAACATCACGAAAAGATGCTGATTCAATCGCTGGTTGTCTTACGCTTCTGTAGGCGTGAATCTACGAGTACTTTCCCTGTTTTCGGCCTCAGCAGGGGACCTTGACCAGAGAGCTTACTGTTCCTCGTGCGTCTGCCTGGGATGTCGGATCGGGGTGCCCCAACAAGAGCACGGAGCGCCTCCTCGCTTTTCGTGCTAGGTTGGATCATCTGACTAACAATGAGGTGAACTGGCTACCGTACGGAGTTGATCCAGCACGGCACGTGCCTGCTACTCTATTCATTGGCTGCATCATTGAGCCATATATGCTTGATCGAGTGGTTCGACAACTTGGATACGTCCAGGGCATTCCACAAGCCATCATCAGGCCTGAGAAGGCGAAGAGACCGACGAACTTGAAGATGTATTGGGTAGAGTTTCCTATAGAGATGACCTTTGTGATGTGGACTCGGTTTGTCCCTGGTTCGTCTTTCAGTGTGGTGTTAGGTCCCCTCACCAGACTTGGCGGTGGTGGTCCTACGGTTGGTCCTGGTTACATGCAATGGTTGTACCGATTTTCTCATCCTCGTGTTTCTCCAGTTGCGTCTTCACATGGAAGTGGCACACTACCAGAGAGGACTAACACGGATTACGTAAGTAGTTGTGTTTTTTTGTGATTTTATTATTACTACAAATAATTGTAATTTGTTGAATATGTTGTTTTTTTAATTGCAGTGGATGGGTCGATCCATGGAGGTGATCAACAGGACACTGGAGGAGTATCCCACCGTGTCGCGTGACACAAGAGCATTGGCTAAGGTGCTAAGAGCTGATTGGAGGGCGATGATGGGGTTGTGAACTTGTTGTTTTTAAGTTTTATTTGAGTTGTACGCATTTCGTTTAAATACTCTTTATTCGTCATGTACTGTAAGGATTGGACAACTGTTTTTGTGGTTTTGTTGAAACTTTGTTTAATTCAGTTCTTTTATTTACAAATTACATATCTACAACTGTTCACCATAAATGAAAGTACAAAAATAAGTTCATTATCTAATTAACGCATCCCACATGTTCCTTCTAGCTGCATAATGCTGATCCCAACCGTCAACACTTAGGTCGTGGTTCTCGGTCCACCAACCTGCAATCGGGGGAAGTGGCGAATCTGGTGCAAGTTCAATACAAATAAAATGTGAGCCTCCAACTGTAGCGATGACAAGCTCTCGCTCAGGTGTCGTGACCCCCCTCCTTGCCCGCAACGGCAAGATCGTGAGGCATGGGTAGTAGCAGGTTGGTGTTTGGCCTACACCAAGAACCATTGCGTTGAACCAAGTAACAATAGGAAATAAATCTTGAATTGCTGCCATCCAATGACGGGAATCAACCGCCCCACCGTTCCATCGAATACGCTCCACATTGATCTCAAGTCTTCCAAGCCCGTAAATCCTCTCGTATAAAGCTCGATAACCGAGGACCTCGTTCGCTATTGTTTCTCAAGCGTCATACCATCACCCTTGATCACCGAAGAAGAACTCGGCCACACAACGAAATCCATAGTTACCATCGCCAATGACATCCTTCCATCCTGTGATGTATGGCAACATCGGTCCCGGAAGCATGTGTCGATAATGGCTTTGGCTAATGTCGCCTGGATCTCCTGCACAAATGTGGGCTTCAGTTATTAGTATAGTAAATGATGAGTTATGTGAAAAACACAACAGTTAATCGTACCTGTTTGCCGTGCACCACGTTCAGTGTATTGGCGGTTCACATGTTCAAAATAAGAATGATCACGTCTTGTATCATTGTTCCTTTGTCGACCACGAACCCGGTGGTTTACAACAGGTTCTCTGAGGTCAGAATGATCCGGATGCAGCTCCTCTTCAATGATGCGAGACACATTTCGAAGAACAGCAGGATCACTACTGAATACCTCATCCACCAGAGAACGAAAATGTGCGGCATCCTCGGTCGAGTCATTGTCAGTCGCCGGTACATCACCACCATCACCAATAACCGAGGTCTTCCAGAACGGGTGAATTTGCCTGATGTACCCTGCAGCTAGAGAATCATGTATCTGGCAAGCACAAGGCAAACCGTGGGTCACACGCATTGCACATTCACATCGTTCATGCACCTGATAACTCAAGTCCCTAATCCTCCTTGTCTCCTCATCGAGAACCTTCAAACAATGCTGAGACACCTTGCCGTTTATACGTGACAGTGGCAATTGTCGGTACTTTTGTCTTATCTTCGACCTAGAAGCCTCCAAACCATTACGAATTGCGATGATCTGATTACCAATGTGGCAGTGAACTCGGGCCCATACGGTATCCAAAGAACCTGCACATTACAAAGAAAAACCGTTATGATTTATAACTCAAATAACTACAACAAAGTACATACATGAACTACAACAAGCAAACAACAAACCTGTCGAGGATTCAAACCATATCTTCACGGCCAAATGTTGGCTCTCAACTCTGCAAGTGCTGGTGTTGCCATAATGTAGAACTTGGTTTGTCCAAAATGTCACAAACTTCGTTTTCTGGCAAAGCCATGTTTTCTGTACATATTCTATCACTGCTGGATAACTTGCCCACCTATCTTCCATTATATTTACAGCAGCATCATAATCCTCCTTGGTTGCAGCGTCCATGATACGTTTCCATTTTCCGTTTTTGAAAGTCGCACTGATCTTTTTGTTTTTGAACATAGCAGTGACCCGAGCCTCCACATCTTTGTTAATGTGCCATCGACAAAGTAAGTGCGAGGTCCCTGGAAACACTTCCCTCAATGCCGCACATAGCCCAAGCTCACGGTCTATCAAGAAAACCGACGGTTCCTTATCATACCCAATCAAGTCTCTCAACCTCTGCAAAACCCATCGATAGCTTTCCGTGCACTCGTTGCGCATGAACACGTAACCGATGAGAAAATTCTGATTTGTCGGTGTCACACCAACTATCTCAAAGAACGGTATCCCGTATTAGTTAGTTTTGTAGGTGGAATCCATACCGATCACATATGGTTACGTCCGTAGGATGTCTACCATGACTGGATGCGCCATAAAGGCGTGCTGTAAAACGCCTAGATCATCAGACATGACCCAGTAAAGATACTGACTCTGTATCGCCAAATGTTGGAATTGCTGAACAACTCCTCTACCATCAGACATCTCCGCTCTCAAGTCATTCCGGCAGTTGTAGATGTGTCTGATGTTTGGATGATCATGAGGAAATTGCTCCGCAATAGTCGCCATGATGTTACGCGGTGCAACCTTAGACTTCGTCATGTCTCGCACAACCTGCTTCGCATTCGGGCTCAACCCACTAATTTTACGATGCCCCTCTAGATACGCAATCATTGGATGGTTGTAAGTCCCAGTTTCATCATTTTTCACCCGGATAATCCAACTGTTGGTGATGAACTCGTGGTATATCTTGATGTAGAAAGGACAACCATTGGCCTTGGTTTTTGTGTCTTTCCGAATTGTGTTCTCAAGATCTCTCGGCTTACTCCTGCGTCCCCGATCACATCTCAAATACCGATATGGTCGACCATATCTGGTTTTGTTGAAAGACTATTTCACCAGAATAAGTCAGATTTATGGCAACAACATCCGCCCATGTAACTGCATCCTCAAACGTTAAAAAAACCATGTCTGTCACAAAATGTGCACTGTAATTCACAACGTCACCGCCTTCTTCAACCTCCGAATCCTATAAAATTCCAACAGAAACACATAAAACACGGAAGGATTAGTATTTTAAATTTAATAATAATAATAATAACAACAATAATAATAATAGTAATAACAATAATAATAGTAATAACAATAATAATAATAATAGTAATAATAATAATAATAGTAATAGTAATAATAATAATAATAATAATAATAATAACAATAATAATAATAATAATAATAATAATAATAATAATAATAATAATAATAATAATAACAACAATAACTACATAACATTAACAAATAATAACTAATATAAACTAACGTTCACATAAAGTAATACTAACATAAACAAGTAACAATAACAATAATACAATACAAAAAACAATTACAAACAACATAATTTACGCAACCCAATTTATGCGCACCAAAACAATAAAAATTATAAACATCCAACAACAACAATAATCATACTAACAACAACAACAACAACAACAACAACAACAACAACAACAACAACAACAATAATAATAATAATAATAATAATAATAATAATAATAATAATAATAATCATAATCATAACAAAATTTAGTAATATTAACAAAATTAATAATAATAATAATAAGTACATAATATTCACAAATAATACATAATATAAACTAATATAACTATTATCATAATAAAAATTATAAAAAGTCAATTACGTAAAAAAAAATATATTAAAATGGGACATCCGCCCAAAATTTTCGGATGTATAAGTGGGGATCCGCCCAAAATTTCCGGATCACCCACTTAAGATCCGGAAATTTTAGGCGGATGTAGACATCCGCTTGAAATTTCCGGATCTCAAGTGGGTGATCCGGAAATTTTGGGCGGATCCCTACTTATACATCCGAAAATTTTGGGCGGATGTCTCATTTCCAAAAAAAAAAAATTTTTTTTGAAAAACTCGCACATTCTTCCGACGAATCCTCCGGCGTATGAACGTTGTCGTCGTTCATCGTCAAACACCGCTCGATACACTTTCCGTTTGTGCCTCGGGATTTTTAAATTCCTCGGGATTACCGTACAATGGTGGGATCGGGATTTTTTTAGGACAAGTGGTGGGCTCGGAAATATTATTTAACTTGTCGGTATGTAAAGTGACTCATGGTGGACCCTTATATAGAAAAATACACACAAGGGCAAAAATGTCAATTCACCTAAAAATGGGAGCGTCACCCTGTAATTTGCGAACGACGAATAGCAGTTCACTTTATGTACACTCGGGTGTACATATATAAAGCCGATAGAGGTAGACGTATTTATTATTTAAGGGTGGTTTGTTTTTTTCTCTCTCATTTAAGTTTTTTTTTTCCTGACTCTAAAATTTTTAAATGATGAAAAAAAGTATATTAAATGGGCATAAAATACCCTTGGTACACACTAGGATGTATATTAAATTATTTAGAAAATATAAGGGTCAGTTCAATACACGACAGTTTCCATTTTTTTTTTAATTGTTATATTCCTTCTATTTTGTAATAATTACAACACTAAAAAGGACATAAATTTGAGGAAAATTATAATGTGGAGAGCAAATAGAATATTTTATGCGAAATAACATAAAGGGTAGTAAGTGGGATGTATATAATAGTCAGTATGGATGTTAGTGGGGCGGGTCAAGTAGGAAACCCGCCCCATCACTGCCCCAGTGGAGAGGGGGGATAGATCTTGGTTTGGCGGGTGATGGGGCGGGGATAGGGATAAAAACCATACCCATCATGGGTGATGGGGCGGGGGTGGATTTTAGGTTATACCCGTCCCATCCCCGCCCGCCTTACTTCGTACCCGTCCCATCCCCAACCCATACCCACATCCATATATTTTAAAAGACAAAACTATATTATTTTATACTATTTTATAAAAAAAAATTATGTAAAATAAAATAGTAAATATAATACTTTGTAATACACTTATATTATTAACAAAAAAGTGTTAAATATTAACAATAATATTTTCTTTTTTGTACTCTATATTAATTATGTAGGATTGGTGTTAGGGAGGCGAGTATTGGGTGAGGATCAGGTGGGGGTGGATATCCAAGTTGGGGATGGGGGCAGGGATGGTTTTGATATTGTATCCGCCGGGCAGGGTTGAGGATGAATTTTGAACCTGCCACGGGGATGGGGATGGGGATGAGGATGTAAATTTTAGGTGGGGATGGAGATGGGAAGACCAACATCCATTTCGCCCCGCCTCATTGACATTCCTAATTGTTAGGCTATGTTCACCATACCTTACAACATAACATTCCATAAAAAAAAAATCAGTTTAGTAAAAATAATTTCAATTATGTAGATATCGGTTTCTTTTTAAAAAAATTTATAATAGGGAATTTGTAAAAATAATATCAAGTTAGTGAGATAATCTTATTTATACAAAATAATTTCAGTTTAATAAAAGTAATTTCAATTCAGTAAAAGTAATATAAATTTAGCAAAAATTATGACAGTTCAGTAAAAAAAAAAAAGGTGAAGTGAACAAGGCCTTAGTAGGATAAAAAAAAAAAAAAACTGGTATAAGTGGGGTGGTAACTCTGGTAAGAAAGAAAAATATTCCCTTTGTTTTTTTTTAATTATAACATTTCTTATAATCAACCCTTTTTTAAGTGCAACACTTCCTTAAATGGAAATTCTCACACTATTTTGTTACTTCCTCTATTTTTAAATTTTAAATACTTGCAATACACACTTTTCACAATATTTAAGAAAATTGGGTCTCACATGATTAACAAATTTAAAATGGTGTTGAAAGGTTGTTAGGAGTATAATTAAGTGGGTTATGAGTTTTAAATAGGGGTAATCGTTCAACTTTCACTAGAAAAATACTTTCCATTATAATGGGTTGCAAGAATTGTGACATTTCCAATTTTTAGAAGGAGCCGTGATAGCTAGCCCACTACGTCAAAGCTAAGGGGTAATAGTTTAACTTTCACTAAAAAACTTTCCATAATAATGGGTCGCAAGTATTGTGACATTTCCAATTTATAGGAGCCGTGATAGCTAGCCCACGAAGCTAAGGGCTATACCTATGGCAAAAATATACTTTCACGCAAAAAACTTAGTCTGTAATTCATTTAGCTACTACGCTGTAAAAAACTAACCTCAAAAAAATCGAATTTGGGAAGCCACTGCACGAGCACGACGCTAACAAACTCACAGACGGATTGACAATTTGACGGACGCCTCACTCACGCCTGACGGAGAAGCACGAAAAGGCTGCCGGGCTGCCGGCGATACGGTGAACGGCGACGGGGCTTGGGTAATTGGGTGACTTTGAGACTTAGGGTTTCAATTTGGGGGAATTGGGGATTTGGGGATATTTCTGCCTTCTGACTTTTCTAAAATCGTGAAATTGTGAAAATGAGGTTGTAAAGCCAAAAAAAAAAAGTTTGAGAGTAATGGGATTCGAACCCGTATCTCATATGTGGTAGGATGGGGAAAAAACCACTAGATTACAAGCTAAAACTCTTGATACTTAGTTTTTTTTTTTTTATAGAAAATAATAGGTTGTCCGCGAACCCAATATGACTACACGTGGGTCCGCTACTGGCTGCACATGGGATCCCATCTTCTCCTCGAGATCTTCAGTGAAACTTTGCGTGGGACATTTTGCTCGATAGCTTAGTAGTGGTATTTCTTCAGCGGTTTTCCGACGGTTAGCTCATGGGTTTCATGGATTTCGAGCTTAGTAATGGTTTCATAGATTAAGAGCTTAGTAACGGGTTTATGGTTTTTTACCTAGTTTATATATTTAGTTTAATTATTACCCCACTAACTCTCTTTTTCCTATCTAAATTTCATTCTCCTTTTTAAAATCACAAATAAAATATTATATTAGTGGTATGGACCAAAACTAGTATTGGGCTACCATTACTCTTATACAAGTATTGTAATTATTAACAAACAAAGGAACTATATATGTTGCTTTTCATAGTCCTCATTCCAATCTACTTACACTTTCTTTTTTTTTTAAATATTTTACTTCTCTCACATTCATTACTTTTACATAAACTATTGACTCACCAACAATTTCTCATCATTTTTATTTCCACAATAAACCTCACTTTCATAATATTTTAACAAATTTAACTCAAGAGACTATGTGCCAATCAAAGTATTGCAACTAAAAAAAATAGAGGGACTAATAAAATAGAAGTAACGGTCCATACTAAATAAGGAAGTGTTGCTATTATTACAAAACAAATGAAAAAATAAAGTCACAACAAGAATATGCGCATTCACCGATGGTTAATACCGATCAAACGGTTAAAATATAATTTGCCGATGGTTTTATAAAGTCGTCGGAAATTTTGCAAATATCAATGATGGTTAGGCTATCGGAAGTAAAACTTCCAATGGCTTTTGTCCATCCGTTAAGTTTTTTTTTTTTTTTTTGGAAATATGTTTTAAAGTCATCGGTAATTTATAAATGTGAAATTTGTTAGATTCGTTTCAGCATGTAGTTATAGTATCACCTTTATATAATTATTATTGTATTTTAGAATCACCTATTACAAGTATATATAGAGTCTTGGGAAGGAAACTCCCCTCGAAATATCTCCAAATACGTATTATAAAATATTATAAATGTTTACACTATCGGTATTTTACCGATGGATAAAACCATCGGTAGATATTATACAAAGATTAAAAAAAAGGGGAACAACCCTGGTCCCTGGCCTAGAAATTAAACCCCAGCCGCCCCATCCCCCCTGATATATTCTCTTTCTTTCTTTTGTCACCATCTCCTCTCTCTCTCTCTTTCTTTCCCCTAGTCTTCTCTTTCTCTTTCCTCGCCCTTTTTCTCTTGCCCTCTTTCTCTTTCTCTTTTTCTTTTATTGTCATTTATGGTCAGCGGTGGTGGGACAAATTCATATCTTTATTCGTGGTGTTGTGGTTTTTCTGGTTAGATTTCGTTGATTTTTGTAATAAAAATCTTATAAGAGTGATTTTAATAGGATATTAGTAAAGCAATATAGGATATGTTTTATTAAATGAGGATATCATATATCCCTTAGAGGATATCAATTATACGTTTGAGGATGTGTAAGGGATTTAAGAGGATATCATATATCCCTTAGGGATTCAATTATACGTTTGAGGATGTGTGAGGGATTTAAGAGGATATGTATCATCTGGCGTTATGATATCATTAATACGATACAAGATATGCTTCTTATAGACTTATGATATCAAAAATATAATAGAGGATATGTAATTAATCACCGCTGATATATTTTTAGTATATATGATATTAATAATGTGATAGAGGACAGATGATAATATAATTGTTAAGTCATATAGTCTACAAAATGTAATAGAAATATTATGCAAAACATATCTAAATTAGTTGTGGATTTGGAGTTTTAGTTCCAAATTCATTAGCATGTCTAGTAGCTGTCTTTCTCTTCTCGAAGTGACCTCTGATTCTCTTGTTTCTTCCAGGTGGCCTTCCTTTGGTTTTTAGTCGTAAAGGATTAGGTATTGTTTTTCTTCATTCCTCTTCTTCATTGATTTCCTTAATCTTTTCCTCATCAGATTGAATTGATTTCTTCACTGCCTGATACATCTTGTCAAGAGACTCATCACACACCTTATTAGCATAAGTGTTTGTTTGACAAATGTATACTAAACTGTAAAAATTTCTTGCAATAGTGTGTCTCCATGGAGTGTCTAGCATTGTATTTTCTTTTGCAACTTCTTGCACACTTCCTAAAAAATTTCAAATACAATATGTATCATTTGAGTAACCATATTAAATATTTTTTACTAACTTTAAACTTATACTGTATTATCCATACCTTCTCTGTCTTCCCAAGTTGAAGATTTTGCAGCTTTTTTCCATCTTTTCATAATGTAACTTGGAGGAATGATGAACACATTATGCATATGCATTACCTTGAGTATAGGACAACAAATTATACCCGTTTCATTGAAACATAGGCAAGAACAAGCAAATTCCCTCATAATATCACTGTAAAACACACTATGGTTGTGTTTAAACTTTTCTACCAAAGACACTTCAAACATCTTTAGGACAACTGTCATTTCATTTGGCACATCTCGAATATACGATCTCATACTTGTGTCATATTCCTCGTAAATTTCAGAAGCCTGTTTCAAGAGTTTGCATTTTGCTTTGGCTTTTCTGTTCTACATTTGAAGTTATTTGCCTTTTTAGTGCTTCTCCACCTTTGTACAGTAGCTTCAAATATATAAAATAATTCATATAATGAATTTTTTTTGTTGGGTTTGAATGATACTGCTCTATTTATAATTTCAGACCTTTAGGACGACAAAATTCCAGCAGAAAATATGTTTTTGCTATACACAGGACACCATTAATCTCTTAGTTCATACAGTCTATCAAACCACTCTTTCTCTTCTAATCCATACTTTTGAATCATAACATTCCTATATTCATCAAATTATTTCTCATCATCACAGCCATATAAGCATTTGTCAAACATGTTCTTGAAATCTTCATTGCTTTTTAGCTGGCCAAATCTTGAAACAAAGTTTTTTTGGAGATGCCACAAACACAACCTATGTCTTGACTTTGGTAAAACCTAAAAATTTTATTTAAAAAATATGAAATTATAATAATAAATTATATGGTATGAATGTGTGAGGATATAATCTTTACTTTAGAAGATATCATACAGCCTTAAGAGGATATCATCCAGTCTTTGTAGGATATCATCCAATATTTGGAGGATATCATCTAATATTTAGAGGATATCATCCAGTTTTTGTAGGATATCCTGTAGTTTTTTGAGGATATCATTTTTCTGTTGGATGATATTTCCATTCTTTTTGTTTTCTAATATTAATCATTGAAATTAAAATACTATAATTTAACTAAAAAGTATTACTGACCTTTGCTATTGCATTGCTCATCGCTTGATCTTGATCAGTGAAAATTGTCTTTGGTTCTACTCCAGCCATAGACTTTTTGAAAGTTTCAAATCCCATTCGAAAGTTTATGTAGTTTCATTTGTAATAAAAGCATACCCAAACATTGTTGTTCTCCAATGATTGTTTACTCCACAAATGGTGCACATATTAAACCATATTTGTTGGTTCTATATGTGGTATCAAATATTAATACATCTCCAGATGCTTTAAAATCTTCCAACATCATTGAATCATGCTAAAAATAACTTACTATATGATTTGTTTCACCAAACTTTAATCTGTAAAAGAAAGAAGAATATGATTATGCCCTTTCTTGTAGTGTGTCCAGTACACTTTGCATATCACCTCGTTCAATTATCTTAGATTTATACCTAGTTACATAGTTTAGTAAATCTCTTTTTGTGTGTCCTAAAGCTTCCTCTGATCCTACTTCTATTTTAAGATACTCATAGAAATCCATTGGTTTAATTCCACTTTCTACCATCTTTTAAATCACCCATCCCATCTCTTCTTTTACATTTCTTTCAGATTTCAAGTGATGTCTTTCTGAAGGATTAACCAAATCATGATTGTGTTTTATATTGTGTTGAATAACACACTACTCTCCAGATTCTTTCCTCTTGAATCTTATATTAGCTCTACAACCAGTTCTAGTCTTATTAACACACCTTACTTTTCTCTTCTTTGATGGCTCTTTTTTCTCAGTTATGAATTCTGAATTTGCTATCTCCTCTTCTTTTTTCTTTCTCTACTGTATGACCCTATTTTGAGCAGCAAAAAAAAAATTCAGATACTGTATTTCCATCTGTTTTATCTCTCCTAAGAGTATTTTTTCTTACACTGAATCTAATTGCTCTTGAATGAGCTTTGCACAAACGCAACGCATCCTCACGATCATCAACAATTCTTCCCATCGAAGATAACTTGATGTTTTCATCATTATCATATTTGAAATATTCCAAATCTGCAATTTGAAAAAATATTTAATAAGTTATAGAGAATAATTAATATTAATGATATCCTCTATGCAATTGATGTATCCTCTATTCTACGCATCATATCCTCAATTTATGTGAATGACATTTTCTATTCTATCTATGATATCCTCTATTCTATGCATTATATCCTCTGTTGTATGCATTTTAATCTCTATATCTATGGATGGCATCCTTTATTTTATTTTATTACATAGTGATTAGGGTTTTATGATAACATTATTATTATTTAGGTTATCATGTATTGTATGGAGGATATCAAAAGTAGTATTAAAGTTATATTTGTCTTACGGAAGATATTTTCTATTCAATGTATTACATGATATGGCCTGTACGAAAGATTATATCAAACATATATCATATATATTTAAGATGATATCATCTGTTTTGTCACAAATTATATGATCTATAATGTTCTTTTTTTTACCCAAATTTTTTGTTCTTATATATATTCAAATGCATATGAATGTTAAAATATACTATTTTCAAATTGGAGCAAAAAATTTAGATATGAATACCTATTTTTTCAGATGTTACAGTAGATTCATTAGGAGAAATTGATACTTTTCAGGATCATTCTGTGCTCGTTGAGCATTTGATTGAATTTCTAGAGCATTTGCTTCATTTTCTTCAATCGAGCTTCACCATTTTTTGACATTGATGCAGAAAAATTCAGTGAAATTGATTCATTCTGTTGATTTTTTTTTTTTTTTTTTTTGCATTTTGTTCATCATTTATTCATTTTGTCGATAATTTGTTCAGTTTTCTTCCATCGATATTGCACTTTTCTGTTGATGTATTTTGAACAAAAATGAGTATCGACGTGAAAACCTAGGTTTTTTTTTAATATGTATATATATATATATATAAGCCCCCCGAGCTTTTTTTTTGGTTGGGCTTAAAACCCTTGCTTTTTTTTTCTTTCTAAATTGAGGTAGGTTTGTAAAAGTGATTTAGATGATATAGTTTATTCATAACAGGATATAATACATATGTGTGAGGATTTGATTTTATTGATTGAGGATATCTAATATGTGTTTTTGGATTTTCTTTCAATGATTTTAAGTTGAGGTAGATTTGTTATCACATGATATAATATACACCTCTGAGGATTTGTTTAACTCTATTGAGGATATAATATATTTGTTTGTGGATATTCAATAATCAAAGTATATAATTTATCTATGAGAGGATATGATTTATGCGGTTTGAGGATATGATATATGCCTTTCAGGTTTTGTTTTTATTGATTTTAAATTGAGGTAGCTTTGTTTAATTTTCTCAGAGGATATGATATAAGGGTCTGAGGTTTAGTTTTTCTCAATTTAGGATATCATATATGTTTTTGAGGATTTGGTTTTTTAATTTTAAGAAGGTTTGTTAGATTTTTTCAACTAATCAGAGGATATGATTAATTTATAAGAAAATATGATATATACGGTTTGAGGATTTGTTTTTCTCTATTGAGTATATGATATATGCTTTTTTTTTTAAGTTGAGGCAAATTTGTTTTTTATTGTTTTGAACGATACAACTAATTCATAATAGGATATAATTTGTATGTGTGAGGATTAGGTTTTCTTAGTTGAGTATATGTAATAAGTGTTCCAGAATTTTTGTTGATTTGTTTAAGTTTATCAGAGAATTTGATATAAATCACTGAGGATTTGTTTAAATCTATTGAGGATATAATATATTAGTTTGAGGATATGCAATAATCAAAGTGTATAATTTATTTATAAGAGGATATGATATATGCTGTTTGAGGATTTGTTAATCTCGATTGAGGATATGATATATGCGTTTAAGGATTTGTTTTTTATTGAGGCAGAAAACAAGCTTTAATACGAAACAAAATTTTATTTGCAAGTATATATATATATATATATATATATATATATATATATATATATTACATTTTTCTAACATCTTTCATAATATGAAAATACATCAAAAAGCATTAATTTTTAATCATGTTCTTATTCTCATCAGATTTCAATAACTAACTACTATAGTGTAACTGTATTTTTCCTACTTTTTCTACTCCAAACAAAACATCCTTTAACTTTGAGGCTGCAAACAATACCTACAAACACACCCTCTCACTTCCCAAGTTCTCTAAAACACCCCAACTTTTAATATTGGGATGTCTTAGAGAACTTGGGAGGTGAGAGAGTGTTGTTTATAGGTATTGTCCTACAGGCTCAAAGTTATAAGATGGTGTGTTTGAGGTTGAAATATTAAAAGAAATGCAGTCACCCTTCCCTAGTGAGTTCTCAAAATCAGATGACAAGAAGAGATACAATTATGGTGACTAATTTGAGGATTGTCCAACCACCCTCTTATCCTTTTGCATCTCCTCCCAATTTTCTTCAGAGGCCTCTACAGCAGTGGCAATATCATCTTCCCACGCCTTCTTCTTCTTCTTCTCTTTTACAAGATTTTCAATCTTGTTCACTTCCTTTGTTAAATCAATACAAATCTTTTCCTAGCATTGCATCGATCAATTGCTCCCTGTAACTTACCCTTGAGAAAGCCCAATTGGATCTCCAATGATTTTATATCAATTCCTTCGGTATCAATGGAATCCTACTTTTTTTTTTTATTTCGTGATGAATTTTTGTTTTCCATGTTTGCAGAAAAATGAGGTTTAGGGTTGTTGATACTGAAGGATAGATTTGAAGAGATGAAAGAATAGTGTTGATTTGAAGAGATAAAGAGATAGATTTGAAGAGATGAAAGAATAGGGAAAAAAAGTGTACTATATATAGGGGGGCGTCAAGTTTTAGGTTTAGGGTTTTTTTTTTATTTAATTTTTTTTTATTTTTTTGAAACAATGTGTCGTTTGGTTTAGGATAAGATACTTTGAATGATATTCATATTTTATTTAAGATATTTTTAACAATAATAAGATTTTATTTAAGATATTTTTAATAATTTGTATAATAGATGATAGAGATGTACTCTGTATACATATATCCTTAATTGATGTACTTATATTCTTATTTCACATACTTATATCCTTAGTTCACATACTTATATCCTTAGTTACATACTTATATATTGTATTGTGAGAAAACTTATCCTCTTATGAATAAGTCATATCCTCTAATGTATAAATTTCCTTTATTGTGAGATAACATATTTTCTAGTGAATAAGTGTTATCTTATATTGCGAGAATTATATCCTCTAATATACAAAAGATATCCTCTATTGTGAAAATCTGATGCCAATAAGGATACAAATTATATCCTCTATAGTGAGAAAACATATCCTCTTATGAATAAGTCATATCCTCTTATGAATAAATTATATCCTTTATTGTGAGATAATATATTCTCTTATTAATAATTCATATCCTCTTATGAATAAATTATATCATTTATTGTGAGATAATATATCCTCTTATTAATAAGTGATATCCTATTTTGCGAAAATCATATCCTCTAATATATAAAAGATATCCTATCTAATGACAATAAGGATACAATTTTATTAATTGAAACACTTTAAAATTCATTAAACATACGAATATCCTCTATTGTGAGAATCATATCCTCTTATGTGTTAATCGTATCCTCAAACCTTTGAATGATATTCTATATGTGTAATTGGTATCATCATTTACATTCTTAAATCCTCGTTTCACATTATTACATCCTTTTTTTTACTAACATATTATTTTCAAAACATTATAGTGATATTTTTTTATTAATTGAAACACTTTTGAATGATATCCTCTATTGTGAGAATCATGTCCTGTTATGTGTGAATCATATCCTTTGTGTTTTGAATGATATTCTCTATGTGTAATTTGTATCCTCATTGATGTGTGTCACATCCTTGTATGTGTAAATCATATATTTGATAATTGAAACAGGTAATCTAGCATTCATATATTTTAGAATAAATATCAATATAGTTCAAAATTGTCAAAGTTGTGACAATGAAATACATTTGCAAAAGCTCATTGTCACAAATAATCTTTGACAATCACAAAAATATAGAATTAACTACAAAAGCATGTCCTGTACTGCCTCCAAAAAATTCTTACAGGACATCTAAAAGATGCAACTAATCTCATCCTACTCTAGTTTCATCCTTTTTGGCTCCTTGCCTAGGTGGCTTGCCTCTTCTCTCTTTCTCTTCTTGCTGTAAATGGCTTCCTCTTTTGCTAATGCACCATGCCATTGTGGAAACCATATCCTTTGTGCCTCATAATGTCATAGGCAACCCACCATCTATTCGAATTTTGATTTTTTTTTACTACTTCTGGAATCCAAAATTTAAAGTACCATAGTTAATTCCAATAATTTACAGGTACAATTAATCATACCCTGGGCCTTGTAGGTGCACCTAGGGAATATGTGCATGCACAGTATCTCTTTTATGGACAGTGCTGGATGAGCATCTTCTAAAGCATCAACAAGGTGTGGTTGTTGGTTAGCCATCTAGCCTAACAAGATAACAAAAAAAAACACGTAAAACATTACAGAAAATAATCTAAAATAAACTACCAAGTATATGATCATTGAACAACCAAACAATATACCTTTTGCAGTAGTAGTAGTTATGATCGTGAAAATTCTTGCAAAAAGAATTTGAATACTAAGGAAAGAAATTTATTTTATTTTTTTGGTTTTTTGAATACTGTCTGTTCTTCTCTTTGCTTGAATACATAGGATTTAGAGAAGAAGAGGAGGGGGTTCCAGCGCGCAAAATGGTGCAATGTCTTGGAAGAGGAAAAAGACATGTCACTCAAAGCCGTCATTTCGCATGTAATTATCCTCGATTATGGTAAGTGCATTTAATTCTTAAGATCTTATTATTGGGTAACTATTATTGATTGATTTTCTACAATCTATAATTATCTATAATTTTTTTATGTTATGTTTGGTTGATGATATCATTTTAGGATAGCTGATATAGGTAAAGCTATAGAGGAAATATAGTTATTGTTTTAGGATATATAGTTACTGTTTCAGGATATAGAAGTTTTAGAGGATTTCTTTTTCTTGATTAAGGATATAATATGTTCTTTTGAGGATATGTTATGTGTATTTCAGGATATTATATGTCTGTTTGATATTTTTATTTTTCTCAATTCAAGATAATAAATGTTTTTCAGGATTTGTTTTCCTTTATTAAGGATATAATACATTTCTTTGGGGATATCATATGTGTGTTTAAGGATATGATATGTGTGTTTTGAGGATTTGTATTTCTTCATTGAGGATATGATGTAGTTTTTTGAGGATATCATATGTCTATTTGAGGATATGATATATTTATATAAGGATATCATATGTGTATTTGAGGATATGATATATTTGTTTGAGGATATCATATGTACATTTGAGTATATGATATATTTATTTGAGGACAGAATGATATATTTATTTCAGGATATGATATATTTAGGCTTTTAATGATATCATCTTAACTTAGTAGTTATTTTTTTTCTCAATTGAGGATATCATATATTAATTTGCGGGTATGATATATTTGTTTGAGGATAAATAGCTAATCTATAATATTATCTATTGTATAATACATATAAGTCAAAATCAGCTAATCTATAATATTATATATTGTATAATATATGTATAAAAATAACAAGTTTTCATTAAAATTCATTTTTGAATGTCATATATTCGAAAATTTTAATTACTATATAAGATAATTTTTATATATTCTAAGGAATTTTCATAGATTACGAAATTATAACATTAAACCTAGAACTTAAAAGGGGAAAAAAAACCCCTAGAATCTTAATCTTCTTCTTTGTTTTTGAGATTTTAAACTTCTTTTTTCTTCTAATCTCCTTCTTCTTCTTCCTCTTTCTTCTTTTGTTGTTCTTCTTTCTTTCTCTTGTTTTGTGCTTTCTAGAATTTG
This sequence comes from Chenopodium quinoa, assembly GCF_001683475.1. Lineage (NCBI taxonomy): Eukaryota > Viridiplantae > Streptophyta > Magnoliopsida > Caryophyllales > Amaranthaceae > Chenopodium > Chenopodium quinoa. The sequence goes on from NW_018744858.1 coordinate 504,102, forward strand.
TCCCGTTCTCTTTTTCTCTTCCTCAGTTCTTCGATTTCATTCTTTTGCACTTTCTCATAGAGTTTCATCTGTTCGTCTTTCACTCTATCTCTTCTTTGGAATAGATCATTTAATCTTTTTTACCAGTTATCCATAATATTTTCTTCTGGATCATTTGATGAAGTAGAAAACTGAGAATTGTTTTCCATTTTTGAGAGTAAAAGAAAAAGGTTTATTTTAGGAGAGAGAATATGTAAAACATGCGAAATGTGTAAGAAATCATATGGTTTTATAGGCAAATAAAAAAAAACATTATTTTTTTTTTTATGATTATCTGTTTTGTTGGCTTATACTATCGTTTTCATGGCTGATATTATTTTTTTGGTTTAAATTAGTTTTATTTCATTTTTATAATGCTATCACGTGCTTGTTAAATTGTTATAGATTAATTTTCTTTGATCTATAATTTGTTTATCTTATGTTTGGTTGATGATATCATTTCTAGGATAGTTGATATAGGTAAAGCTATAGAGGAAATATAGTTATTGTTTCAAGATATAGAAGCTTTAGAGGATTTCTTTTTCTTGATTGAGGATATAACATGTTTTTTAGAGGATACGTTATGTGTATTTCAGGATATTATATGTTTGTTTGATGTTTTTATTTTTCTCAATTTAAGATATTATAAATGTTTTTCAGGATTTGTTTTCCTTTATTGAGGACATAATACATTTCTTTCAGGATATCATGTGTGTGTTTAAGGATATGGTATGGGTGTTTTGAGGATTTGTATTTCTTCATTGAGGATATGATGTAGTTTTGAGGATATCATTTGTCTATTTGAGGATATGTTATATATATTTGAGGATATCATAAGTGTGTTTGAGGATATGATATATTTGTTTGAGGATATCATATGTATCTTTGAGGATATGATATATTTATTTGAGGATATGATGTATTTGTTTGAGGATATGATATATTTTGGCTTTTAATGATATCATCTTAACTTAGTAGTAATATTTTTTCGCAATTAAGAGTGTGATATATTTGTTTGAGGATATGATATGTGTGTGTTTAGGATATGATATATTTATTTGAGGATATCACATGTATCTTTGAGGATATGATATATTTGTTTGAGGATATGATATATTAATTTGCGGCTATGATATGAGTGTTTGAGGATATGAAATGTCTATTTGAGGAGATGATATATTTGTTTGAAGATATCATATGTATGTTTTAGAATATGATATATTTATTTGAGGATATCATATGTATCTTTGAGAATATGATATATTTGTTTGAGGATATAATATATTTAGCCTAAATGATATCATCTTAGCTTAGGAGTAATTTTTTTTTCACAATTGAGGATATCATATATTAACTTGCGGATATGATATGTATATTTGAGGATATTAATTTTCAGATAAAGCAAGTTATAAGATATATAATACAACACCATTTATTTATTTTATTATAATAATAAAGAATAATACATAATATATATAACATTTATAGACTGAAATAAAATAATAGTACTACATCTTAAATACCATTTTTGGCTTCAATAGGAAGCCTTTCATTACCAACATTATCAGAAACTCTAATATAAAAAGCTCTATTCTTATAATACACATGCAGAAATTCACCAACAGCTAAGTTATTTCTATCCACAAAGTCCTGCCACTCTTGATCAATGAAAAATCCTCCACTATTGCCTGTATCGTCTTCTACACTCAACACATTGACATTCGAAGTGCGTCCATTCTTCCCTCGATACACTCTTGTTGTATCCTTAAATGAAAGCAGCAATTTCCTCCATTTGGCAGGAAGAGGCTGAAAACAAAACTAACACAAAATTAATTACTAGTAAGATATTAAAACTATTCTATTAGATATAAGAATATAATCTTACAAGCGAAGTTCTGCAAGATGGTCTCTATTTCACAATGCAGTGTTCCATGTTTTTGTGAAAATTTTTAGTCTCCATTTTAAAGATGAAGGTTTTTTTTTTTTTTTTTTTGAAGAATAAGAAGAAGAGTATGTATAATTTTGATAGACTTAAAGGTTTATATAGATAGATACAACCAGTATATAGACTCAAGCTATACATAGGCAAAGGTTTTTTTAAAGGTAAATGTTTTAAGTAGCTATTTACGTGTGAAACAATGAAATGTTAAGATAATGCAATTTGAATTATTCATATATGATTTCCAAAAAATAACACTCCAAAAATCTAAAATCTGCTAAAAAAAATGTATTTCTACTATTTATTATTCTTTTAACAAAATGACAAACCAAATATATACAACCTATATGATTAAAGTGTTCTTTGTCAATGGTGATAGCTGTATATGATAATTTGGTCTTATATGATCTATACGTTTGATGATATAATCTAATCTTTGAAGGTTATCATTTAGTCTTTGTCTGATTTCATTAATTCCTTTGAGGATATCTTCCAGTATTTTACATGATATAATCCGTTCTTTAGAGGATATCTTCTTTTTGTTGTATAATATAATATAATATAATTTAATTTTGATTAAATAAATCATCAATATATATTAGTTTGACAAAAAGATGATATAAACATGAGTTTTAGCTTTAACGTTTGAAAAGATAAAATTTTATTTGACTAATTCAAAAATTACACATAGGAAATATTAAGATTTGACTAATATAATATGTTTATGATTTCCAAAAAAACAAAAAATAATGCTGTGAAAGACTAAACACTGCCAAAAGAAAAATTTACTTTTACTATTTAAGATTTTTTGAATAAGATGACAAATTAAATACATACAACTTAAATGATTAAAGTGTTGAATAATACATTACACAAAAAATAAGATTCAAATTTTTTAATTCTTGGAAGATATCATCAAGCCTTTGGATGATACATCATATCTTAGGAGAATATCAACTAGTTTGTGGAGGATATCATTTAGTCTTTGGATGATATCATTTACTATTTAGAGGATATCGTATAATATTTGGATTATATTAGTCACAGGTTTGGTGATAAAATCCAGACTTTTAAGGATATCATCTTCACTTAGTAAGATATTAATTAGTATTTAGTGTTTGTATGATATCATTTACTCTTTAGAGGATATCATCAAGTCTTTGTATTATATATCTAGTTTTTTAAGGATATCGTGCACTCTTTGGATTATATTAATATCTGGGGTTGGATGATAAAACTAGTCTTTTAAGGATATCATCTTCACTTAAGAGGACATCAACTAGTATTTAGTCTTTAGAGGATATCATACAGTCGCGGGAGGGTATAGTCCTGTCTTTTAAAGTTTATATTAGTAACAGGTTAGCCGATATAATCTAGTCATTTAAGGAAATGATCTTCACTTAGGAGGATATCAACTAGTATTTAGTCTTCGGAGGATATTATCCAGTCGTTGGAGGATATCGTCCTGTCTTTGGATTATATTAGTAACAGGTTGGATGATAACTTCTAATCTTTAGAGGATATCATGTAGTCTTTTAAGGATTTCGTCCAGTCTGTAGATAATATTAGTATAGGTTGGATGATAAAATATAGTCTTTAAGGGATATCATCTTCATTAGGAGGATATCAACGAGCATTTAGTCTTTAGAGGATATCATTCGGTCATTGAAGGATATCGTCCTATCTTTGAATATTATTAGTAACATGTTGGATGATAAAATCTAGTCTTTTAAGGATATCAAGTAGTAATTATTGTTTAAAGGATATCATCCAATCGATGGATTATATCGGTCTGCGAAGCCTGATACAACCGGGCCTCAAACCTGCACCTTTTTTAATCGAGCCCGTGAAGCCCGATACAGCCGAGCTTCAAACCCGCGTCTTTTTTTAATTGCTGTGTTTTTGTTTTGACGCACGAGTTCTCAAACAAAATAAGTCATAAGTCAACCCAGCTTCCACATAGAGAGGATCAGCTATTAATATACCTCATATGATCGACAGACGTTAGCACTGACATCAATAGCTATAAGAAGCATAATTTATATTTGTTGCCGTTACTCCAAATATAAAATAATCAATACTAGTTCATAAAATTACTTCATAATCTCTTATATATGGCAAACACAACACAAGCTCTCCAATCTCAAACAAATCACTACAACAATTCACCCACCAAAACACACGCACACCCAACCTCCAAAAGCTGTTAAAATGGCAGCAGACTCAAATGCATCATCTTCCAGCACCCTTTCTCTACAAGACAGAGTAGCTATCGTCACAGGAGCCTCCCGCGGCATTGGTAAAGAGATCGCTCTCCACCTCGCATCCCTTGGGGCTAAAGTTGTAGTCAACTACACTTCAAATCCAACACTAGCACAAGCTGTGGTATCCCAGATTAACTCTCATGGGTCTGAAACCAGGTCTGTCGCGGTCTAAGCAGATGTGTCTGATCCGGATCAAGTCGAGGCCTTGTTCAATGCAGCAGAAGAAGCCTTTCTGGCACAACCCCATATTGTTGTGACCACAGCAGGCATCCTTGACCCAAAGTACCCTTCCATTGCTGAAACCACTATAGAAGACTTCGACAAAGCCTTTGGTGTAAATACCAAGGGAACATTTTTGTGCTGTAAGGAGGCATCCAAGAGGGTGAAGCGCGGAGGTGGAGGGCGGATAATTACATTCTCATCTTCTCTGACAGCAGTTTACAGGCCAGGGTATGGAGCATACACGGCATCCAAGGCGGCAGTTGAGGCAATGACCAAGATTTTGGCGAAGGAGCTCAAGGGAACCAGTATTACAGCTAACTGCGTTGCTCCAGGTCCCATTGCTACTGAGTTATTCTTTGCTGGTGCCACAGAGGAGAAAATCCAGGCAGCAATTAATGCTTCACCGATGGAACGTATTGGTGAGCCAAAGGATGTTGCACCGCTTGTAGGATTCTTGGCTGGTGACGGTGGTGAGTGGGTCAACGGCCAGATCATTTGAGCCAATGGTGGATTTGTATAATACAGAGCATGGGATGCCTTCTTGATCTGACATGTTTTGTGTAGATGATGAGGTTTCCTGCTTGAGGATCCTTACAAATAATACTCTGTTTTATCATAGTACTCACACTATTGAATCATGAACAATTGCCAAATAAAGATGTTCACAATCTGTTTATTGCCAATTGTAGAGCTATTGAAAATTTGATTCAAACTTGAAATACTACTACCTTGAATTCAAATCAACCAATTACAATATGCACAACCTAAACTGGCTTAAAAGCTGGCTGGCAGGTCTGTCCTCGGAAGGCTGGAACCAACTACAAACTTTTGGGTTTATAAAACATACTTCTTTGACCCTAAGACGAAATGACTTGATCTAAACCTTTTTTTATCAAATAGAGAAAATGGGACATTGATGCTAGGATAAATCACAGATCCCGTCAACAAAATAAAAAAATAAAAATCACAGATTATCTTGATGACACAGAAACAACAGATATTTAACATTTCAAGCATGTTTGGTAAGAGTGTTTTTTTGGGTTGGGAATGGATTCAATTAAACCATTACCGCTACGAACTGTTTGGTTAGAAGGTTTGCGTAACAATTACCATCCATCCTAGGGGTAATGGTTTCCACCTATTTGTTACCTCTCTAAAACCTAAGGTAACAATTACCCTTACCCTCCTCAAACCAAAAAAAGAGTTAGGTTTAAATGATTTATTTTCATGGTTACACCAAATAAATGAAAAGGTAAGAGTTAAATGATCCCTTTCCTCCCTCTTATTTGTTTCCTTTCCACTTCATTTCCAAATCCATACCAGTTGCCCCCTAGTCAACCAAAGGTAAAATTACCCATGCACTAATATATTGAGTTCAGCCCAGGATTTCAAGCTACTGCAGTGGTTTTCCTATTTGAGAGCTTAGTAACGGCAAAATATAGATGATGTATAACTCTATCACTCTACGAAAGACAAAGACATATTCATCACGAAAATCAATCAATTTGATAAAAATATAAAAGGAAATGCATCTACCTTTACTGAGAATCTGAGATTGTTGAACAACCTATTTCACAGCTCTACAGCATAATGATGTACATACTGAATTATTCTTTCTTCTTTGCAACGTCGGCCTTTACATGATCAGGTATCCAGGACGACAAAAAGAGGGGTATTATTGTGCATGCTGCTTGTATCAAAAGTCCAAGAGGTAACCCAGAGAAATTGGTTCCAGTAATACCAACATAAGATGCAAGTGCAACACCAAGATACCCACCAACAATCATTGCAAGAGCAACGGCAGACATCACAAATGCCATCAGAGAACCCTCACACCCAGGTGGACAGAGCTGTGCAATCAAAACACTAAAGGGTAGTATCTTGAAGAAAAAAAGAACCTCCTGTAGACCAGAAAAAATTACAACATACACGGAATCTGGAAGCCCCATGTTCTGGTAAAATTTGGTAACAAACAGCACATCAGAAACCATGAAAACAGCAACTGTTGCTTGAATAGCACACATTACTTTCCTCGGGGAAGCTGATTTCAGGCTCTTGTTATAAAAAAAACTCCACAAAAGCATTCCTACTTGGCCAAACACCTTGGAAATCCCCAATACTGATGAATCAATACCTAAAGCCTGAGTTTGATAGTAGAACATTGTTCCAACAAGGGCAGGGGTCATGGCATAAGAGGCCACAAGCCAACCAATGGAGTAAGCAATTTCAGGCTTGTGCAGTGCACTTGCAAGCTCAGCAAGCTTGTCTTTTATCCCACCAGCAGAATGATGTTTGGGAAGGTTAAGAGATCTCTCATTAACCAATATAGTTATCAAGAACTGGATGATAAGGATTGCACCATAAGTTAGGAGCATAAATCGTGAGCTAAACTTTTCAATGGCAATCCCTCCTACTAAATTCCCAAGAACTCCCCCGACAGAAGAAGCCATCCAAACAAATGATTGAAGCTCCCCTGAAGAAGATGATTGCCCTTTCTTTGCTGAATTGGGCTGTTTGCTAATCTCAGCTACCATAGCATCATTAGCAACCTCAGCAATAGAGGCACCTAAGTTGCTCAGGAGGAGATAGAAAGTAATGGTGGAGATTGAGATGCTTGATGAAGAAAACATTGCTATTGCTACCCATGAAACAGCTTGCAGAATAGCTGCATCCATAAACATGAATAAATAAGAAATTTATCATTCTATTGTACCAGCAATATGAGAAAAACTAGCAAAAGATAATAAAAGCCACACTCCAATACTTAAACGAGAGTTAGAGCCATTTTCCAAGGAGCCTAAGCTCATTTTCAGTTCAACCGCAGAGCATCAAAATTAGCTACACCTACAAATTGAAACTTAAAAATAAGTTTAGAAAAAACTAGTTGAAGTAATTCAAACAAGCTTCAGTATGTTTTTAATTCCAATATGTTTTGATGAGTTGCAAAAAAAATCATAATTCGTATAAGGACTACCCAAGTCTGATTCACAATTAAAATACCACCTTTTCTTCTTATAATTTCACCTTATTCTATCTTTCACAAACCCCTTATACTACCTTACACCGTAATATTTACTCCTTTTCACTTACACTCTCATATCTTATCCACATTTTTCATACATTTACCTATCTATATCCGCCCTTTCTTTACCTTCACTCGCTAATCAGCACACTCTCTTCTTCAATTGCTTCAATTTGGAAGTGTTAAAGAACTTTCGAAAACAGAGGTAAACACTTTCCTAACTTCAAAAAAGCTCATAAAGTTCAAATAAGATCTACTGTATAATATATACAAGTCAGCTTTTTCAGGTTCAATAAGCTAAGGATGAATTTTACACATAAGTTTAAATAAGCACAAATAAGTACGACTCCTTCTAGCGAAAAGAGGGACATACTGCCGTACTGTACCCAAGTATACATGGCATTTAATCACATCAAATTGTAGTCTTTCTATTTCAACTGAACTTTCACAATTTGACTTTTTTAGTGACATATACAAATCTTCCACCCCTATCATTTTCTAGCTAAATTATTCCAAATTCGATATTCACAAATCACAACCTTAAGTAATCAAGTGCAAGTACTAATAATTTGAAAGAAAAAAAAAGCCAAGGCCATACAAATAACACATTAGAAAACCCATAAAATAAAAGTCAACCACGATAAATTGACAAGTGAGTAAAGTGACAAAGTGTTCAACATAACTTTACTTGCACTGTAGCACAAACCAATATTCCATATAAAAACTGAAAAGTGCATATAGTAGCTAGCTAGTTTAGTTGGTAAAATTTTCGGGGTTTAAATCACCTACGATCAAATTCCGACTACATCACCAATTTATAATAAAAAAAATAAAAATGATAAAAACAAAGAGGAATTACCGCCCAGGGAAATGTAAGGAAGACGATGTTGGCCATAGAAATAGACAGAATCAGAAACGACACCGTAAAGGGGTTTACCAACCATAGGAAGATTAGCAGAATTGAGAAGAATCTGAAGGGTAGAAGGGTCAATTTGAAGACCATCTTTAAGGAAGAAAATGATGGCTAACCATGGAAAACAGCGGAATCCTTGTACCCAGTATCCCATTCCAAGTAAACACTTCATCATTCCCATTCCCTTTCCCTTTTCCCCCATTTTTATCACCCAAATAATGGAATTATGTAATTTGCTTAAATTCAGCTGAAATTTGGAAAATTTTCAGTTTTGGTTGATGATGATTGGTGATTTGAAGCGGTTTTTTAGGAAAGAGGGGGAAGGTTCAGGAGAGAGGCAGATGTGAAGGGGTGACTTAAGAGGAAAGAAAAGAAAAGAAGAGAATGTACGTGGTGACAGGTGAACTACTAAAATAAGACCAATGAACAATGATTAATGGTAATTAAGGTCCTTTTGATTTAATTAATTTTTTGACTAGATCGAATCTGATTGAGAATCGAAAATTTAAATTTCTCATAAATTAGAGACCAGACTAGTTTTCTTCGGTCTGAAGTGGCTTTGTTTTTCGGTCAAAGAGCGAACCATTATATAGGGAGAATTTCTCCGGGTCTAGGAATTTTAGTTCCCAAGGACTCTAGAGAATTGTGGGCCTCACTTGTGTGTAGCAGTCAACAATTAAAAAGTTTTTTAGAAAAAGGGAATGTTAAAAACAAAAAGGAGGATAAAATTGTGGGTCATGTGTTTTATAATTTGTTCCAAATGTATTGTTATTCTCGTCAAAATTAATTGATAATTCTTCCCCCAATTCACAAAATTTTTAATTCTCAAATTTTTTTTGGCAAACAATAAAAATCAGCAAAATAATTTGATTTTCCATTGAATTCCTTCTAATTCTTGTTAAGAATTTTGTAAATTAATGAGATATTAAGGACCTAAAATCCAGCTTATTCTTGTTGTTACCTAGGTATTACATCAACTATCATTCATACAATTTAGGTTCACTTGTTGGTATTACTTACTGTTTTACAATTATATATGTTAGTATAACTATCTCTATTAATAATACGACTGTACTTATTAATATTTACGTTGGTATGAGTTTACATACTGTTGGTATATCTATCTCTATTAAGAATAACAATAAAAAAAATTAACATGTACGTCGGTATGGGTTTACTTAAACAGTTCATTCAATTGGTATGAGTTTACTTATTGTTGGTATATCTTCTCTGTTAATAATACCAATAAACAGATTAACATGTACATTGGTATGGGTTTAATTAAATAGTTCATTTAATTGGTATCATCTAATGTTAAAAGTTTGGTGTATTCTAAAAAAATGCAATAAATCACTCATAAATTGTTATTGAAGACAAATTTAATATAAAACTAGCAAAATTTAGCAACAATTCATCATATTCACTTTCAAAAACGTTGAAGATATGAAGAAACATTAGAATAAAAAATAGATGCCATGGAAAAAAGATATAGATCTAATCAAAATAACTATAGAGAATGCAATGTTGTAGAATATTTAAATATTCAATGCTAAAATTCAAAATATAGGGAAAAAATAACAAGGAATCTGGAAAAAAAAAAGGAAGAAAGAGAAAGCAAGGAAAGAGGAGGAATAAGGAAGGAAAAAACAGAGTACCGTAAAAAAAATAGACAAAATAAAAATAAGTGAAATAATGAAGGAGGAAAATGAAAAAGGAAAAGAAAAAGAAAAAAAAAAAGGCGCAGGGCGGTTCATGGTGAATTGGTGATTAACATGGACTGGGGTCCATCAGTCCATGTAAGAATTTGCGGAATATTAGTTGTTGGAAGCGTTGTCTTAATTAGTACTCTCTCCGTCATCTATTTTTTGCCCCTTTTGAGTTGTGTATGCGGGACAAGGAAAGGAAAAAAGGTAGGAGAGTGTATGTGTGGGCCCCATAAAAAATAGAGAGAAAATAGTTACCATAAAAGAAAATGGGGCAAAGAAATAAAGACAGACAAATAAGGAAGATGGAGCAAAGAAAAAAGGGGCGGAGGGAGTAATATATTGTGATCAATGTTATTAATGGGTTCTAACTTTTAAAACATCAGGAGGATTGTTCCGTATCTCGACCAAGAATTTTAGCCGGCCACTTAAAGTTCATGCAAGTGTAAGTTATGGCTTTTAGTGGCATTTTTTATTTTTATTTTTATTGTTATTTTTATTTGTTTATTTATTTATATTTTTTTTAATGTATTGTGTGTACACCTTTCATTTTATGTCATATACTAGCACAAATCCTGTGCGATGCATGGATTTTTCAAAAAATAATTTTGAATTATAATATTATTATACAGATGCGATGTCCAATTGCCCACAATATATATACTTCCTCCGTTTTCTATTTAGTGTTACGCTTTAAATTTTGCGGATTTCTAGACAATTTTTTGGGAGGAAAGAGATAAAGGGTCTGTTATCTTCAGCTTAATTTCAGTTCAGTTCAATTCAATTCCTAATTTCCTTCTCTCATAAATAATTCAGCTCAGTTCAGTAAATCAGAACACGCCCAAAGAGGAAAATAAGGTGGGCCCCATATGAGTATATATATAAGAAAACACTGAATGTTTTTACACACATAAAAGATATAGTAGAAAAATTCTAATTAAACATTAATTAATAATACCAATCACATAGTTTGGTAATAATTAAGTTTCCATTTTTGTTTCCAATTAAGTTAATGTAATAACGGAAATGATATACATAGTCCTTATTGCCCCATATCAAATGACTGAATACACAAGTGAAAATATTAAGCTTAATCGAACAATAATTACCCAGATCAACATACAATTAGCATGTATTCCAAAATTATTATTACGGAGTACTGATTTAGGACATATATTGTCTCCGTTTTATAACGTTCTGTGCATTTACTGTTCATTACGCAACCCAATGCACATTTTCTATCATTAATATCTAGAATTGCATGTTTGTAAAAATTATAGCGAATGAAAATTAATAATGTACTCATTAAGACGAATCAAACAAGACCTCACATGACTATATTTATTCTTATCTATGGATAAAAATATCAATGATTCTCTTTACATGTTAATAGTGTCAAAAAATCACTTTGCACAAAACATTATGAAACGGAGGAAGTATATAATGTTATATGTTGCCCTTTAGTTACATTTATTCATTACAATCTTAATTATCTTCCATGTAAAATATGTGTGTGTGTGTGCGCCGCGCGCGCGCGCGTGTGTGTGGGTGTGCGTGTGTGTGTGTGTGTGTGTGTGACCTAGTTATAATGAGAATCAATCCTATAATAGGAATTAGGAACTAATCTGGACCGTCAGATCTAAGAGAAGAGGCGCACGATCTAACGGCCCTAATTAATTCAAACAAATTGAATGAGGCATGAAAATTTCAAGCGCCATTTTCTCTCTCTTCTCTCTCTCTCTCCTCCGTTATTTTCAACTACTCAAAATCTTTGAAAAACCACCATAACTGCAATTTTCAACTGCTTAATTACTCTATATAAGCACAATTCAAGTTGTATAATCTACATTTCTTCAGTTTCGAAACAAAAATCACGAAAATTAGCAAAAGTTGGCGAAAATTAGGTATTATTTCGAAACTTTAAAGTTCATACTCTTTTGTCTAATTTTGTTGCAATTTCTTACTTATTTGTGTGTTTTTTGCTTGAATTTGTTAAATTTGAAGAAGCAGAAGTTGAATCGGAGTAGTTCGAAGTTCAATTTTGGTGTTTCGAAGTTCGATATCAGGTATTTTCAGAATTTTGTTTGTTTTTGTTCAAATTTCGTTTGATTTACTTTAAATTTCTGATTAAATTTGTTGTAATTTATTTTAAAATTGATTAGAAGATAATTAGAAGTTGAATCAAAGGTTTCTTTATTTATTTATTTATTTATTTTTACGAATTTTTCCATAAAATTAGATCTGTTTTTTTTTTTTTTTTTTTATGAATTTCGGTATAAATATATATCATATTTTTACAGAATATAGGTAAAAATTTGAGTAAATTTGGTTCTATTTCTACTAATTTCGAGTAATTTTAGTTAATTTTTGAGTAATTGTTGCTAATAGTTAAAAGAAATCAAATAAAAGTTGATATAAAAATAATTAAAAGTCAACAAAATAAAAGTTAATGAATTATTGTACGATCTATAGCTAATTTAGAGTACTTTCCTTTGAGTAATTTTAAGTGGTTTATTTTTACAAGTAGATAGAAATTGGCTAAAAGTAACTTTAAATTGATTAAAAGTTAATGAATTATTGTACGATCTATAGCTATTATGGCTTGTGTAAAAATCAAGAAATTGATGTGGTTGAAATGAGGATTGGTTTTTTTTTTCGAAATGTTGCATGTATAGAAATCATTTGTTGCTGTTATTATAATAACAAGAGTTGATTTGAAAGTATATATATCAGGCAGTGTAAAACCATCAAGTATAAATCAAGAAAGCATGATTCATTTTTGTTTTGAATTGCATGCAGATTAAAATGATGAAAACTACAAAGAAAAATGTTGCAAAAAAATCTCAAAATGAACCTCTTGCAGAAAAGAAAGCTCCTGCAGGGAAAAAAGATGCTCCTGCTGCTAAGAAAGCTCCTGCAGCATAGAAGATAACTCCAAAGAAACCTGCAAATTCAAAGCAATCTCCAATTAAAGGTATATTATCTTGAAGTAAAAGATTCATTTTATAAAGTAAATAGAAACAGATATAAAGTAAACCATTTGCCTTTATAAGTCTATGATATCAATATAAATATTATGATGGATACTACTACATGATGGTCATAAAAGTAAATGATAAGTTAAATTAAGTAAATAAAAATGCTTATAAAGTAAATATATATGTTTTTAAAGTTATTTAACATGTTTTACATGTATATATGATATGTTCATTTTATATAGAGATTTATCCCCGTCTCTTGGTCATATTTAGGAGTATTATTGGCTCTTTGGAGCCACTTTTATTACTAATATGCGTTTTCTAGTGTTTTCGTAGTTTTGATACCGTTTTATAGGAAATTGCAGATTTGGAGCATTTTCCCGGACTTATGATAAGCCATTACGAGCATTGGAGAATTATGACCATATTCCGTAGCCCAAGACCGCGTTGGATTAATCAAATCGGTGATTAAGGGCTTGGTGAAGAAGAAGAGTTCGAGGCAATGGACCGTGTTTCAAGACCCAAGAGGAAATTCGGATTGGGCCAAGAAAATAGCCCAATTGAGATGTACATGGTTGCCAGAAGAGCTCGCCCGACCGGGTAGGCCCTCGCCTTGAGGCGCGCATGGTCGGGCGAGGCATAAAGAAGAAAGGCGCCCATCGCCCTGTCTCGCGCCCGACCAGGTGCGAGTGAAGAAGCCACCAGCAAAAAGGCGGGCCCGACCGGGCGCGTGTTTCTAAGAAGAAGTTTTGACGATTTAATTTGTTTTATTTTTAATAGGATTTTGTGCTTAAGTATAAATACGTTTTTAAGCTAGATATGATTACTTCTTCTTTTTTAGTGAGTTATTTCAAGATTTCTAATTTTAAGCTTTGGTTAATACTCTTATTTTCTCTACACCTTTGACTTATGCAATTCATTATTTTCCGTTTACTTTGGTAACGATTTCTTCCCCCTTTATTTTCAGTAATTTAATTGCTTTGATTTAATATTCTTTGTTTAATTGCTTTGATTAGTTTAGATTTAATTATGTATGAGTAGTTTTATACTAGGGTTTATGGGGATCCATAAATAATATGAAGGGGTAATATATTATTGTTGATTGTTAATGTTTCAGATTAATTTCCTATTGATTGGTTTAGTGCTATGTAATTAGGTTAGCGTTGGTTTAATTGTATGAGTTATGCAATATTAATTCAAGATTCGAGAGATGAGAATTGATGTTTAAGCTTAGTTTTACTAGGAAGGTTAATTTATAAATGGTTAAGTCAAGATTTGAGAGATGCGATTTAATATCGGTAGACTAATTCTGCGATTGTAATACCTAGCGAAAGCCCTTTAATATCTGATTAATTTATGCATTGATAATTGATTGTTATGTTTTTACCCTAGAATATTATTTATTGGTGAACCTATACCCTATGCCTTTTATATTGTTTTCCTCCCTTATTCAACTTGATTTAGTTTAATTATTAGTTTAATTCTCGTTAAAAACAATTCGGTTACTTGATAATTTAGATTATTTTAATTAATTAGAAATAGAAAGACTTGTTTCCCTGTGGATTCGACCCTACTTCCCTATCTACTTTAGCTACAGGACTTAGGTAATTCTTTTGGTTAGGTGATACGACTTTAGCCTGTCAAAATTTGGCGCCGTTGCCGGGGAAACAATTTTATTTTTATTTCTAATTGTTTTTGTAGTCTAGATTATTCCCTTTCGTCTCAGAGAACGCAAGTTCTTTGAGACAGTTTCTCATATTTTTTTGTTTAGTTCTGTGTTTATGCCCAGGTGTTCTAGATCAGGTTACATTCCATTCGATCCTGAAATCGAACGTTCTTTTCATAAGCAGAAGAATCTGTTTAGACAGGTATGAGCTACTTTCGAGGGTTGTTTGAATTCTTCAACGTTCACTAGTTGTTAGGCTTCAAAACTAATGTTCAAAGGCAGCAAAGATTCCAGCCTTATTTTAAGAGAACTGAAAAACAAATTTGAATCTGAAGATAAAGCTATTAGGATAAGATAAACATGCAACAAACTTGTTAAATTCAGATATTCAAATCATCATTATCCCTTATCATTAGTAATCTGCAAAACAGATTTTGTTAGTGAAAGATAAATGTTTAAACTTTAAGATAAACATTAACTTCACAAATCCAATATATTCAGATAAACATTGCAACTTTAGAAAATTATAACATTATATATTAGATAAACAAGCAATCAAAGTGGGCTTAAATAATCCTGCCAAAATAATAATGGACTTCAAATATTAAATCTGCACTTTGACATACGCATGGTGGGCTTAATTAAATATACCAATTCGTGCAGCCTAATTTAACATGATACCTGTGTCACATTTGGTTTGACTTCCATCATAAAGTTAAATAAAAATATCATAATCATCAAGGTGGAGTCTTCAATCTCCCCTTTGATGGAAGTCAAAACCACAATTAAAGAATGAATAAATATGCAGCAAAATAACCAAACATCCAGCATTAAAATATACTAGTCTTTTTCTCCCCCTTTTTAACAAGGGAAGAAAAAAAATGTTTGGAACAAAGATTAAAAATAAGTTTTAATACAGACCAACAGAAAAAAAAAATAGTTCAAAGAGTAGACTAAAACAGTTTGAAAATAACTTCAAGGCCTTGACATCAAACATTAGATCGCTTGTAGCGAACATCATCCCTAGCTTTCTCTGCCCATCATCCATGAGTCTCTCTCAGGATCTTGTCCTTCCTCATCTCATCAAGCCTCCTCTGCTCTTCCGCATGCCTATACTTCTTCACAACCCCAAACTCTTCAATAGTAAGGATAGATGGCTCGGTTCTCAAAGGTCGAAGAATAGGCCGGTTCCTTACATTTCTCTCACAATTGAAAAGAACATTGGCAGACTTTTCACGAGCATGTTCAGCAGCATCCTCATGTAAAGGCATGATGCTACCAGTTGCTGTGAAGGTAAGGGAATTGAGATAGAACATCTGATTAATTTTGGCATTAACAATTGCCAGAAGTTCATGTGTTTCATCAAGTTTGGTTTCAAGGTCTTGGAACTGAGTCATGGTATCACGACGGAGTTCATCAAGACTGAATTCCAAAGCATCAAGCAATACAAGAAAACAGGCCATTTTCGACGGAAAAATTTCGTCGGAAACACCCTAAATTCCGTCGGAAAACACTATTCCGACGGAATTTCCGTCGGAACGTGTTCTCGGAAAACCCTTTGTAGGAAAAACAGCCATATCCGTCAGAAATTCCGTCGGAATTGTTCCATTGGAAGAGGTTTTCCGGCCACCGGAAAATCCGTCGGAAATTTCCGACGGAATACAAGTCCGCCGGAAATTTCCGACGGAAATTCCGTCGGAAGTTGCAAAAAAAAAAAAAAAAAAAAAACCCTGCACCACCTCTAACAGCCCCAACCAAACAGATCCACCATCACCGTACCTAACCCCCACCTACACCAAACCGAAAACAGGGGCTACCACCCTGCACCACCCCAACAACAGCCACCCAAAACAGGAGCTACCACCACCTAAAGCCACCCCTACCAAAACCCCACCCACACCAAACCAAAACTACCCTACCAAAACCCCACCCACACCAAACTGAAACCACCCTGCACCAAACTCACACCAGCCCCTACCCTACCCCACCACCACCGACACCACCACACACCACCACCATTCCAAAAATTCTGTCAAAACCAAAATTAACCCAAAAAAATAGGAAAATCAACCCCAAAAAACTGAAAATTAGCCCCAAAAATACGAAATTAACACAACATAATCAAAAAATACCACACAAAAAAAATCAAAACCAATAGATTTACATATTAATCAGAATTTCATAAATTTTTTTTAAAAAAAAACGATAATTAACTAACGAAAATAAAAGAAATATATAAGATATATATAAGTACACAATTTTATGATAAATTTTATAAACTAAAATTACAATTCCATACAAAATTAACTAGATCTACAATAAACCTAAATTACAAGATCTAAGGCGGGAAGAGGAAGTAGAGGGGTCAGCAGGGCCTTTTCCTTTGGCCACAGAGGATGGCAGAGCAGAAAGATCGTCTGAAGATAATTCAGAACGAAGCTTCCAAGCTCCGTCAGGAAGACAAAAGATCCCAAGTTTATTAAAAGACTCTATACCAATCTTTGGAGTCATGTTTCTTTCAATTTCCTCATTTTCCAGAGAAATATCAAAGTACTCAAAAATTTTTGGCAGAAGATTGACGTATGGAAGAGGAATTGGCCTGGAGGAAGAAACACAATGAACCATGTAGTTCAAAATGATATAAGGAAGATTAATGTCATAGCCATTTAGAAGCAGAAAAATTAATTCAAGAGTCTAATCAGTGAGAAGTTCCCTGGAATTTGTATGGGGAACGATGCAACGAACAAGATAAGTAAAAATTATTTTTGGTTCAAGCTTCAAAGAGGAATGGGTCAATTGCTTGGATTTTGGAAGGTCATCGAACAAAAATTGTTCCCGGGCCTTAGAAATGCAATCTAGGCGAGAAGGATAAGAATCCCTAGAAAAATCAGGAGATGTATTTAGAATGTGAGCCAAAGTAGAGACAGTGAGAGAAATTTCTTTCCCTTTGACTGATGTTTCAAGGGTAATCTCCCCTCGATTTTTCTTGACAACCATATTGATATAAAACAAACGAGTAATACGGGGATAAGCTATATCCGAAAGAGATGACATTTTAAATATGGAAGATTGAGGAAAAGCGTAAAGCAATTTAGGGAAGCAGAATTGATCAAATCGATATCCATCTTCTAAAAAAAACAAAGTTTACGGGAATGGAAAGCATCCTTCCATTTTCCATGAGTTTGATTATTTCTAAACCAAGAGGAGGGAATAGATGAATGTACCTCGACTTTAGGATTAGGCTCAGGAACAGGGGGTTCCGGGACGAGAGAATCCGAAGGCTAGAATAAGAAACTTGAGGTACCTTTTGTTTGGATGAAGCACGAGTTCGAGCTTGTTTGGAGGATGAAGGCTTTGAAGCAATCGATTTTCTTTTAGGTGCCGTTGTTGAAGGAAGGAAATAAATTTCCAAGAAAGTGAGAAAGATGAGTTTAGAGAGAGAAAAATTCAGAAATTTTGGAGGAGAGATGAAGAAAAAGTGACAGATGAGAGTAAGAGAGAGAAAGAGGAGAGAGAGAAAGTGAAAAGATGTGGGAAGGTGAAAAGGGTAGAGGTGAAGTAACGTGATGCAGGTTTCAAGGAGGGGGTATGACGGTTGCGTGCCAGTCATTAAATGAGGGAAGGTAGATAAAATCAAGGCATTTTGAAAAAGATAACTTTTTTTTAAAAAAAAACATAAATAAATAACAGTTGTGAAAGAGTATTACAAGAATATAAAAAATATTTAATGTTTATCCACACGGATAACCACCAAATATTTATGTTCCAAAAGAATTAATATACAACAGTTTTATCTCAAGGCTTTGACATGCAGGTCAAGGTCTTGAAATAAGTTGCAGTTTCACATACAGCAAATATTAAAGCTATAAAACACTTACCTTAGCTCCCCCTACGAAGATGCTTCCTTGTTCAACATTCCCAACTCAAGCCGAATAAAATTAAATCTATCTTCACTTAAAGGCTTAGTAAAAATATCAGCAAGTTGAAAATAGTAGAAATAAAAGAAATAGATACGTCATCATTTTCTACATGATCTCGAATAAAATGATGTCGAACACTAATATGCTTATTACGAGAGTGATTCACATCTCGAACTCACTAACTTATGACCAAACCAAGTCCATTATTATCACTTGAAATTTAAATTAAAGCAGTTAGGCAGTAAACAAAGAGAAAGCATCAAGCACTTATGTTTTATTACAATGATTCTGATAATGTCTAGAAACAAGAAACCTTGACTTCAAGCACATCATTGAAGTCCATTATTATCACTTGAAGTTTAAATTAAAGTAGTTAGGCAGTAAACAAAGAGAAAGCATCAAGCACTTATGTTTTATTATAATGATTCTGATAATATTTAGAAACAAGTAACCTTGACTTTAACCACATCATATGTGAAACAATTGATTTCTTAGTTATCAGCATCATCATCATCATCAACAACAGTTAACACTTGAATATGGAAAACTTCCTGACCAACATAACGCACACTCAGAATATCACCATGCTCAACATGATTGTCAGCTTCAAAGTTCTCCCAACCAGAATACATGAATAGACCATGAGTCTCACTAATATTAGCACCGAGCAATTCCACATTCCACGCTGGCCCTCTAGGACCACGTTGAATTCGAACAGGAGCCGAAAAAGCCGTCGAGGGGGAGCGCGCATCGCGCGCGCTCCAACGCTAGTGATAACAAATATTTAATGTTTATCCACAAGGATAACCACAAAATATTTAAGTTCCAAAATATTTAATATACGACAGTTTTATTTCAAGGCTTTGACATGCAGGTTAAGGTCTTGAAATAAGTTGCAGTTTCACATATAGCAAATATTAAAGCTATAAAACACTTACCTTAGCTCCCCCTACAAAGATGCTTCCTTGTTCAAGATTCCCAATTCAAGCCGAATAAAATTAAATCTATCTTCTCTTAAAGGCTTAGTAAAAATATTAGCAAGTTTATAATTAGTAGAAATAAAAGAAATAGATACGTCACCATTCTCTACATGATCTCGAATAAAATGATGTCGAACATCAATATTTTTAGTGCGAGAGTGATGCACACCTAATAGGTATGCCTGTAAAGTGCAAACCAAGGTCTCGAAGTTGTTAAGATATCCACAGGATTTGAAAGCAACAAGCACCTGCTTCTTTAAATTGCGTCATATTGAACTTCTTGCAGCCCAAATAAAAATGGTACCTGTGTTAGACATTTGGTTTGACTTCCATCATAAAATTAAAAATATCATTACATCAAGGTGGAGTCTTCAATTAGGTCCTAATACATAACACATTAATACATAACATAGTACGCTTCAAATTCAAGATACGATCAAGTTTATACAACACAAACCGATCAAGTTTAAACAACACAAACCATAGTCCTACAATCCCATGAGTCTCC
Organism: Chenopodium quinoa; assembly: GCF_001683475.1. NCBI lineage: Eukaryota > Viridiplantae > Streptophyta > Magnoliopsida > Caryophyllales > Amaranthaceae > Chenopodium > Chenopodium quinoa. The sequence goes on from NW_018744858.1 coordinate 524,235, forward strand.
TATTACACGTTATTTTACATATATTAATACGAGTAGCAATACAGATATTCTAACTGGACACAACATCCTTCACCATTAACAAGCAGTACTTTATGCACTTGGTACCAGTCTTCACAGTAACTAGAAACTTCTTTTGAACATTCAAATTAAAGGATTAGTGAGTTAATTAAGTAACCTAATAATTTTATTTTTTAAACATCATTGAGGGAGTTCAACCTCAAATGCATTAACTGTGAGCATCGTCAAATCCACCCTATGAGGATCCCAGAAAACCACGATCCCTCCAAGCAAACCTCCACCCGCGTCAAATCGCCAGGACATAGTTGTGCCTAGTTTTGCTAGAATCCTTTCGCAATTCGTGGATGTTGTCCCCACCTCTGTCACTATCATCAGAATTAGGTTATGGGTTGCAACAATTTCTTCTAAGTGGTCGACAAAATAAGGTCAGGTGATCCTACGGCCATTCCAAAGCACAACAGTAGCTCCAATGTCCAGTTTTTTCTTGTTAGCTCTAGCTCCGGATGAAGTTTGACAGCTTGGTAATGGCTTGTCAGGTCGTCTTCGATGAACTGGTCCCTAAACACGGAATAATTGATCTCCGTGATAGGAGACCTCACCTAAACAGATGTTTAGCAAACTATGAGCAAATTATGTTGTGGTCCCTTAACTGGCAATTTTGTTAAACATAGAAAATCATGTGATCAAGGTCTAAAGTTATTTTATCAAAAATTATCGGATAATTGGGCCACTTATCATGATTTATCACAATCACGAGTCATGATAACTTTAAAATTACCATGATTAACTTAACTTTAAAACTTTAAAATTATTATGATTAACTTAACAATTATCATGATTAACTTCACTTAAAAATTATCATCATTAACTTAACATTTAACTTAACTTATAAATTATCATGAGTTATCACAATTAAAAATCATCGTGATTGATTTTTCATAATTAAGCAATCCTGTTTTCAGAAATTAATTTATTTAATCATCACTTGTATGCACTCTATTTCATTGAAAAATTACTCAACCAACAATGGAATTAATCAAGCAACCCCACTACAATTGGCTAAATTAGTCAACTTCCAAGGTTAAACTACCATCCGAACATAATATCAGACATAATTACTATATGTGATACTCAATTACTTCTAATTCAAAGACAAATTGTTATATTTAGTTCAAAAATTCCAATAATCGATAATAGAACAAAAATTTTCATCAATTAACATAACTTAAATTTAGGTCTCTCAACAAGAAAAGATTAAATTAGCTCAAATTGCAGCTAACATGACAAGCCAACAATTATCAGCAAAATTACGCTATAATAATTATACGAGGGTACGTATTTTACTTACAAGAACAGAATATGATCCGTGTAGCTGCCGAATTCCGTGCTGAAGCCAGCCACTCCAAGGGAGTATATATGGCCACTTGTTGGTATTATTGGCTTCAAGTCTATCTTCTCCACCATCAATTTCGGAATGATTTTGGTTGTACCCTCGTACTCGACATAATCATCCATTTCCAGCTCACGAATGGCAGCTTGCACCTCCGGCTTACCAACGACATCAACAATATTGGGTAAGTAAGCTGGATAAATCTCACTAGCCTCATTGACCATCATTAATTTGTCCATGCGGTGTTGCTCTTCTTTAGGGTTGGCGACAATTTTCATCAGAATATTATATTCAACGACATGCAAGGCCAATTTTCCATTTTGGCTATGAAAATAGACAAAGTCGTTGAAGTTCATTTCTTGTTCAGGGTTCATGTTGTACTTGATATAGTGTTTTGCGTTCTCAGTCGCCGTAGCCGCGAAGAACCCAGGAGGGTAAGACACTTCTTGGTTAGGTTCTATGGTGGGAATGAAGATAGTACTCTGGGGAAGAAAAGAGAAAAGAGGGTAAGTTCATAGGGGCGAAACATATCACGACAAAAGAAGCTAGTAAGCCAACTTTCTGATGGTTTACTGCTCATTGTCAAATTACTAATTGACTACATCAGTCCAAATAGTACCACAAGTTGATAAGTTGAGTTGTGTTCAACACGGCAAATAGTATGTCCTCCAATATTTTATTACCATTCTACTGCCAAATATTACATCAGTCCAAATATTATGATTATTTTCCATGAACTTTGGCAATGTATTGTCATTGTCAAAAATATTTGCATTTGAGGAAGTGTGGCTTATGAAGTATAAAGTGAATTAAAGTGCATTGGCGTATCTGTACTTTTACCACACTCATGAATTACCATGGTGTCCTTTTACTACACTCATACTTTCAAATATCTCACCCGCCCATTTGAAAATCGTATCTGTAGTGTTGGTAATGCAATTGTCACATTGGTAAATCAATGGCTATAATTTTGATCAATCAACGGCTATAATTAATGGAACTTAAACATATACCCTACAAAATGGTTGATTATTTTTTTGTAAAAAACAAAAGTGAACCAAAATCGAAGCCAACTCAAGCTAAGTACTTGATAGAATTATTTGATAGAATTACTTGATTTTTCCAATTATTTGATAGAATTACTTAAAGAAAAATGTACGAATTTGATTTAATTCTATTCAATGGTAAGATTTTAGAATTATTTGATAGAATCACTTAATGAAAATGTACGAACTTGATGAAATATTGATTATAAAATTTGTTTTAATTTTTAGTTTAATCTATCTGAGACATTCGATGATCTAATCTATTTAATTATTCCAAACTTCATTCATGAACATTTAAAAAAGAAAATACTCAAGATTTAAAATAATATTATTGGAGCAATTGAATGGAATAGGACAAAATTACAATGCTTAATAGTTGAAGATAGTTTTGATACAAAGATAAAAGGTAGTACTACATAGTACAACACTGATCAGACCCCTACTAATGAAAGACCTCTACCTACAAGGCAAGGGTAATGAAAGAAAGCAACAATGGCATAGTACAATAATGAAGTAGTCACTTCTTAAGTCAATTTATTAACACAATTTTGACATGATATAAATTTACTAACTTGATATAATTTTACTAATACGATATGAAAGAAATTCATTAACATAAATTAGACACAATAGTAATTGATATTAATCGTAACACTATAATTTAATTTGATTAAGCGTTTTGTCTGTAAGATTCGTTTTCGGCTTCGTCTTCGTCTTCCTCACTCTCTAAGGGTTCGAACACGTACTTACTTTCCGGAACAATTTCAGGAACCATATCCAATGTGAATTTTGTTTGCCAATACATTAAGCAAATTAACTTTAGTAATAATAATAAAGGATAAAAAAATAATACTAATATTAGGTTTAATTATATAAATTTACTAATGTCATTAAGGATAACTTACAATACAAGTGACTGTAGTAAGATAACCGTATATGGTATCTTGCCGGCTTGTGATGTATGGTTCGACCTTCAAGCCCCAAACTAGTAGCACCCATCCGAGACCGGAGCTAGGCCCAATTGCTTCAATCCGATAATTACCAACCATTTTTCTTTGTACGAAATTCAACAGTGGCCTGCTGACCCTGGCCTTTGTGATTATCACTAGCATCGGTGAGTACCTATCGTGGAGCTCCTTAAAGTATTCGTTAAAGGACGACCAGTGGATACTCCGTGCGTTCCAAACAACCACTAACCTCCCTTTGTTAAATTTCAAATTATTATTAAAGATGTCATTTGTGTTGGCCTTAATACCCACCGTGAAGTACCTCGTACCACTGATACAAGTTACATCGGAGTGCACCGTGATTGAAAGTGCTGAGAATGGAGTGTGAGCCTCCATCACGGCATCACATGGACCCTAACCTTATTTTCTCCAAGTACAATTTCACGAGTAGTATTGGGGAGTGCGAATGTCGGTGTTTGGTCTAGATCGACGAATGCTTTCAGATCAAATATAGGAATCAATTCCTTGGGAATGTAGTGATGTGTTGAAGGGCAAGCACGTCTGTAAAACCATTTCATGAACACTATGGCACCCCTAGGAAAATAGGCAGCAGCATCATCAATCAAGGGCATGTATGTCGGTTTTACTTCTCGGGTAGTTAAATTACACATCACTTGGAAAGGGTTGCCGTAGGTAGACCCATTTTCCGGATTGGAGCACAGTTCTGAGTGTAACTCGTCCACAGGGAGTTGGTTGAACTCTCTTAAATATTGGTGGCTGTAAAAGTATTGAGTGTGGTTGAACTCCATCTCTGAGACAACTTCAGATTTCACTTGAGAAAAGTATATAATTAGGTATCGTGGGTGGTAACAAATTCGCTGGTTTGATGTTTGTAGCTGCCGGTTACGAAGCTGAAGATAAATTGATTTGTTTTTGCAACTTTTTGATGCCATTGTGTGATTGTTTTCGGCATGAACGTATAGAGTATTTTGGTTGTAAGGAGGTGGCTTTTTTGTGAAAAATTACCACATAATATTTTATTAATAATTTTATTAATTGGACAAGAAATATTTATTAAAAAGTAATAAATAAAATATTGCGTAACCTTTTTTCAAGAATTGAGGAAAAAAAATATGAATCCTGAATATCATTCCATTAATTAAGAAATTAACTTCTTTAAAAAAAATTAACAAATTAATTAAGAATAGATATCAAAGTTTATTTTGAAAAAATTAAAAGTTTATTTCGATCTACTAGATTAGATAAATCTAACAACGTTACTTCGATCAACTACGAGGGAAAGTAATCTAACAACGTTGCTTCGATCAACTCGGAGGGATTCAACAATTGTCTAACATCGTTACTTCGATCAACTTGGACAATAGAATCAACTAGAAGAGCAATTTGTGGAACATCGTTACTTCGATCAACTATAAGAACAATAAATGGTTTGAGGTTACTTTGATCAAAGCGAGATATAGAAGAACAATAAATCTAACAACGTTACTTCGATGAAGTAGGATGAACAACATGATCAACTAGAAGAACACGAAATGGAACAACGTTACTTCGATCAACTAGGTAGAAGAACAATAAATGCAACAATGTTACATCGATTAATTATGTAGAAGAACAATAAATCTAACAAAGGAACGTGCTTCGATCAAGTAGGAGATGAACAATACAATCAACTAGAGAAGAACAGTAGATGGAATAATTGAACTTCGATGATTAACTAGAAAGAGGAACAATACATGAACATCGTTACTTCAATCAACTACATAGAAGAATTCAATCAACTAGCAAATTATGATTTATAAGAAATAATGTCAATTATTAAAATGTAAAATTTAGAATATAATGCGGATTATAATTGCAAAAAATTGTTACATTATTAGAGTTGAATAAGAATTTAATAATCCAAATGAGTGTGATCATATTTAAGGGTTTGGGGTTTTGGAGAGATTAGGGTTTGAAGGGTTTAGGGTTTCGAGGGTTTGATTTTCAATTTGTCTTTTACTACAACACTATATTCAATTCAATGGGATTGAATCTTCTAGTGTTGCTCCCCCTTTTACCGCACCCTTGGAACCCCCCTTACCTTTTTTTTCTTTTTTTTTGTTGTAACGGGTGAACATTTTTTAGAATCTTGTTTCCCTTTTCTAATAAACTTTTGTTTGCTTAGAAGTTACTTTTGTCCTATGGGTAATAGCTTATGGGTAATAGCTAGTTGATTGATCTAACACCAACAACTAAATATATAATTTGCTGCTGAAGTTTTATGCTGACGTCCTTTAGTACAAAAAAATAATATTATTTTTATTTTTAATTTTTGCAATAATTTTCCTTTATTAGTTAAATCTAAATCTAAAATCCGATAATTTGTAATTATCTTCTATAAAACTATTTCAAATAAAAAAAATATCTTTTAAAAAAGTATAATTACAATTATAATTATTGCGTATAGATAAAATTTGACTGCTTATATATACACAAATTGAAAATATTGGAGTACTTTTACAAAAAAATAAAAAAAAATATTAAAAATACTGGAATAATTTAAAATGTTTTACATAGTTGTACACATAAATATATAAAATTACTAAAAAACAAATAAGTATATAAAAAATTAATTATAAAATGTTACCCTTTATTTTTATACAGTTGGTATTGTTCTAATATCATTGCAAACGGAAAGGAAACATACAAGTTTTCCCTTTTCTATGATAAATGTTATTTTATGTGGAAATAGTTTTCCCTTTTCTATGACAAATGTTATTTTATTTGGAAATAGTTTTCCTTGCATGATATGGAAATATTATTTTATTTGGGAAAAAAAGAGAAATTAAAATCATAACTAATATCACACCCATAAAGACTGTATTCCTATGCAAAGGTCTGATATTATAAACAGACTTGACAAATAACTTATTCACCAATATCATCCACACAGAGATATTCAATCCAAATGAGTTCCTCCACCCCTTAAAATCTTAACCCCGATGGTGGTCCGATCCCTTCCAACACCACGTAGGAAAAGGAAGGCTATTGGCCGTCACAGCCAATTAGTATGCAGTTGGCTTGAGTGTCGGCGGAAGAAAAGCCGCCCTGGAGTGTAGTCTCATCGATATGTTCCTTCGGTCATTGAAGATCTTGTACTTGACCTAACGAAACCAAGAGGAGTTGTTGCTCATGTACCCAAGGTTAATTTACCTTCGGCCGAGAAGGATGCTATTTGTGAGGAGACCCAGAAAGTTGATCCTGAGGAAAAGGATGTTGCAGCTGAAGAAAACAAGAACGTTGTTGCTGCTGAAGAAAACAAGGACGTCGTTGCTGTTGAAGAAAATAAGGACGTTACTTCTGAAGGTGTTTCTATTCAGCAAGTGATTGACATTCCAGGAGACGACCCCATTCAAATAGAAGATGATGAACTTGATGTTGTGGTTGTCATGGCACCTCCTACTACTAAGCCAGGGCCTGTTACTAAGCGAGGGCCTATTGCTAAGCAAGCAAGGTTTACTCGTCTAAAACCTGGAGGATTCTTTCCAAAGATCTCGTTCAGGGTTTGCAGCTTAAACGACGACGATCCCGGGCTCGAGTATGAGCTTAAGATTAATGAAACATTCCTGAAAATTTACTATGACTATGCTAGGAGGGTAGACTGTCACCCGGATGATATTACTATCAGGAATGCTCGCGGCATCGTTGATTGTACTAACAATCCCATATTTGGCTGGGATTGTGAATAGGGCTATCTTGTTTGTTCGTGGCCATGTTCGACTTTTTTTTGCTTCCGTTAAATTAAGTTAAAATTTCACGTCATTTTATATTAATTTAGTTAAAATGTAGTTGTTAATTTCGTTAAATTTTAGTTGTTAATTACGCTAAATTTTAGTTCTTAATTTCGTTAATTTTAGTTCTTAATTTTCATAATATTCTGTTAAAATTAAGTTGTTAAATTCGTTAAAATTAAGTTGTTAATCTCGTTAAATTAAGTTAAAATTTTATGTCATTTAATGTTAATTTCGTTAAATTTTTTAGTCGATAATTTTGTTAAATTTTAGTTGTTAATTATGCTAAATTTTAGTTCTTAATTTCGTAATATTCTGTTAAAATTAAGTTGTTAAATTCGTTAAAATTAAGTTGTTAAATTTGTTAAAATTAAGTTGTTAATCTCGACAAATTTTAGTTGTTAATTTCGCTAAATTTTAGTTCTTAATTTCGTTAAATTTTAGTTCTTAATTTCGTAATATTCTGTTAAAATTAAGTTGTTAAATTCCTTAAAGTATAGTTGTTAATTTTGTTAAAATTTAGTTAAAATGGAGTTGTTAATTTTGTTTAAATGTAGTTAAAATGTATTTCTACTTTGATTAAATTTGTAGGAACTTGAGTGCAACATGGATGTTCGTAAGAAGCTAGTCTATCTCCGAGAGCCGCGAACACGTGAAGTGAAGAAGAATTGAAGGTGTTAGTCATGCTGGATGATTATCTGGACGGGCTATTTCGAGCTTGGAGTGAGGAGGTTAATGTCAGGATAAGCAAAATCCTCATGATTCATGAGAACAAAAAGGTTACTCCAATTCACAAAGTTCGGGGTGTGGCCATGAGGAATTGGGATGATTTTTTGCTTCATTGACAAATAGGCCATGAGGAACGCTAATGTGTGTGAACAAAATCAAGTATTAAGGGTCTAGGGTAGATAGTGAATGTAATCGCCTTTTGTAGGAAGCCCCAAGGATATGACCTTTGTAATAGAAAGTCCCCTTAGTATGGGGCTTTTGAACTTGAAGCTTTTGAACAAGATGTATTATAATGAAATTAAGTTAAGTTGTTTGAATTAGCACATTATGCAATTATCCCATACCTAAAATTATAATTACTATAAAGTATACTTAACTTACAAGTACACTTAACGTATAAAGTATACAATTATAATTGAGTATTCAACAAACTGAAAATTAAGTATTCAACAAACTGAAAATAAAAATATCCAAATCCTGTTAATTTAGATAAGAAAATCTATTATTCCAGAACCCTTATTACACATTCCAAACTGAAAGGAATATAGGTACAAATCCATTAAACTTAAGTTCATCTCATACAAGTATTATCCAAGAATTGGAAAGGTTACCTCATTTTCAAGCTTTTCTTTAAAAAAAAGAGAAAAAAAAGAAAAGCTGAGCCGTGCATCGAAAATCAAAATGCCATCATTTCCTTCTGACATTGGCGCGAGAATTGGAAAGGTTAATGGCTTTTTATTTTCCTTCCCCCTTCCCCGCCATTTCACTTTTCAGAAAAAAACAGAGTTCTTTCAAAAAGAAAACAACCTCTTCCTTCCTCTTCAAGAATCGCCTTCGCCATTAATGTGGGATTGTGGTAGAGAATCTAAGCACGACAAAGTACAAAAACTGAATTTTGCTGAAGGTATATTCCTATTTTTTGTCTTGTTCTTCCTCAATTCGCCATTAATGGGTTTGAGGGTACTGAAATATGGGGTTTTTTTTTCTTGCGATTTTTTTTTTTTTTTTTTTGGTTTTGCTTATTTTTTCTTCATGTGCTATATTATGTTTGAATTTTTGTTGTGAAATTAAATTGGGAGAATTGTCTAGGGGTTTTGGTGAAATAGGGGGGTTTTTGAAAATGAAATTAACCTTGACTAACTCCATTACTTGGCCTAGGTATGGACGCTTTATCAAATGCTCACCCCATCTTCAGCAACCTCAACCTCCTTTGCATCCACATTGTCTCGAAGGTCAACTGGCTGAGTCGGGCGAATGTTAAGCAGGTCTGCAAGAAGTGAAGGCTGTGGTGGCGCACTCATCACTTGGCCAACCTCCAACCCTTTCATGGGCCTAGGGCCTCCGTTAATGAGTGGGTTCTTAATGATCTCATGTACAATGACGACCGAGATCTTCATGCTTGGCTCAACAAGGATATGACTGCTTACTTTGATGAGTTTCCATTACTCTTCAAGGAGGAGCAGTAGGTTGTCCTCTGGGGGGGGAAGGGATAACTAGGTGCAGCTTGTTGGTTTTTGTCGTGAGAAGCTGCTAATGTAAAGCTTTTTTTTTGGAAAAATTTCTTTAAACAATACGACCTTTGTCCCTTCCACTAAAAACAAGTCCACCTTTTGATTATCCCTGAATAATACCACCTTTAGTGCTACTCTGCTTTAATCAGGTAAAAAAAAATTGTAACCGGTTATAGCAGGTTGTGGACTGGTGACGTGTCTTCCTCTTCCCCTTTTTGCTTCTTTTATTTATCCCTTTTAATCTGTTCTTCGCATTTCGCCATTAACACCTTCCAGGCTTCCTTGTTCTTCGTATTTTTCTCCACTCCATACACTTTTTTTTTTGAAAGGTCCACTAAAACCTCTATTAAATGGTTGGCAAGAGGCAATCATCTAGTGGTTCTTCGTCAAGCTTTGCAAGGGAGGAAAACCAGAAAATTTGTTGCAGTTGTGGAAATTATGCGGTGGTGAGATCTGTAAAACAGGGTCCTAACATTGGGATGAAGTTTTACGGCTGTCCCTTATGGCCGATTTGTTATCAATTATAAATTGCTATGAATTTTATCAATGTTGATTAATTTGAGTGTGATAGGTTTGTAATTGGATATTGTATTGTTGTAGGACACTCAATGTGAGATGTTCAGGTGGATTAATCAGAGCAACCCCATGGAAGATCTTCAATATCATGTTTTGGAGAAGGAAACAAGAATTTGCGAGTTAGAGTATGAGCAACAGTGCAGGGATGATAAAATCAAGAGATTACAGTTGAAGAAAGATAACCTAAAAGAGGATGTTCAAGAAATAAAGAACGAAGTGTATGCGATGCGGGTAGAGATGATGAAGTGTTCGAGGAATGAGTAGAATTTATCCATGACTTTGGTTTTTTCTTGGATTTTCTTTGTTGTAGTCTTGTGTTATCTCAAATCGTAGGTGGGTTGCAATTTAAGATTTGTAGTGTAATTTAAGAGTTGTAGTCTTGGATTTTCTTTGTTGTAGTCTTGTTTTGTAGTCTTTGTCATCTTTTGGTATTGTATTTGTAGTTTTTATGCAGTTGCAATAGTACTTGAATAATGAAATGCAATAGAACTAATTTGATAACATAAGCCTTGTCTATATAAATGTGAAAGCTGATAATGATACAGTAGTAATTGCATATGGGTTGACATACAGAAGGATTGTTCAAAAGACTTAGCTTACACATGATAAATTATTCAAAAGACAAAGCAATATACTAAATCATTGTTCAAAATACTTAGTGCTAATCATAGTGTCTCAAAATTACAGAATATGAACCCAAATTTTTATGGATGTTGTTGATGCACTGTAGAGGTTTGGCTTGACTGTGTGGATATGTGTTGCTCTTGATGCCTTACTCTACTCCTTGTGAAGGGGGCCTGAAACAGAAATTTTAAAAATGAAGTTAACAGTTATCAAAGAACAAATTAAGCACAAAACACATGAAAAGAGCTTACTTGTAGCACTGGGGTACCATCAGCACTGAAGAGCACACCAACCCCTCCTCTGCCTCTCCCCCTTCCTCCTCTGGTTCCCCTAACTAAAGGACTTGCTGAGTGACAACACCACCTTTAACACTACCTCTAGCACCCCTACCACTATAAATTACCCTTCCACCCCTGCCTAATTGAGTTGGCTGTGCTGTGGGGTCAATTACTTGCTGCTCAGAAGATGTTGCTGTAGACCCATCTTTCCTAGGTCTTCCTCTTCTTCTCTTTGCTGCTAGCTCTAAGTGAACATAGTTGTCTTTGTCAGGACATCTCCTCTTATTGTGGCCTCTAACCTTGCAGAGACTACATGTCATTTCCAGTCCTGTTCTTGACAAAGAGCTTGGCTTCTTTGGGTTCTCATAAGGATCTTTGATCCTATTTTTTCTAGGTCTGCCAGGACCAATTTTGATGGCAGGGGGGTCTAAGCTGCAGGATACTTTAGGCCAATGCCTCTCTCCTTCACATGGAGGGATAGACCCACCATAAACCCTGAGGTATACATCCTTTTTATAACAATCATCAACAAAAGATTCAACATCCTTCTTCTTAAAGAAGATACATGCTATGGCATGACAACATGGGACCCCTAACATGTCCCATTTCCTACATGTTGATTGGTGGACAATAGGTCGTTAGTTTACTATCCTAGATCAAAATTACAATTTATATCTCCTATCCTAACTCTATCAATTTTACTTTAGATAGCGGTAAGGTAGGGTCGATTCCCAAGGAAACGGGGGTTTAGCACAATTAATACGAAATCTAGGATAAATTGCTAGTAACAAAAAAAGGGTATTGAGATTTGTGTTTGAAGAATCCTAGGGACAAACCAACTACTTTTGAGCCTAGAATAAACTTGAAATAGATTAAACACTCTTAAATGCAAATAAATGGACAAGATTAGAGAGATAACAATGACAAAAGCACTAGGGACAGGGGGATTCAATCATGAACAAGGAATACCAATGAAAACCAATAAGGAACCAATTCTAGGAGTTTAAACCCTACCTAAGATAGTTCATTCTCATGCAACTACTCAAGCAAGTGGATGAAATCATTCACACCTAGATTAAATCATTCTCATGCATTCAATCAAGGGCTAGACTCTTGGGATTAGAGGTGCACACACTAACTCCAAGAATATTTTAGCTCAAATCATCAACTCAAGAATAAATCCCAATCAATAATCAATAGATAATCACATACTCATGATTTTCACCCCCTTCCCTAGCTAAAAACCTAAGCTAGAAGGAAGGGAATAGCCATAACAACTAACATAAGCATATATTCAATATCAACATAACCTAACATGATTCTAACTTGAAAGGAAATCAAAGAAACTAATAAAGCTTGGATATTTATGAAAGAAAACTCAAGTAAGAACAATAAAACAAAGAAAATCAAAAACTAGAGAAACAAAAGTAAAGATTGATATTATAAAGATGAAACATTACCAAATCATCAAAGTAGTAGCAACAATCTAGAAGAAAGCTTGAATATTTGATTACAAAGATTGATTCTTGAAGACTAGTGTTTTCTCTCTCTAGAAGACATGGATATTCTCTCTCTACAAATGTTTTTTTTTTTTTTTTTACAAATGGAATAGTGAATGCCTCAAAAACTCAAGCTAAAGACTATTTATAGTCTTCTACCAAAAAGAAGAAAAAGGGCAAGGGAGAGGGCTCTCCGAATAGGCTCCGCGCCCTCTCCAAGCTGGGTATTAAGTTCGTCAAACCCAGATTGCCGCGCCCCTGGGGGAAAATGCCGCGCCGGCGGGTCCAATGCCGCGCCTGCGTCCCTTTGCTCCGCGCCCGCGGCTTGCCATCTCCTCTTTCTTTTGTTGGCAACAGGGCTTTCCTGTCCGCGCCCGCGGCTATCAAGCCCGCACCCGCGGCTATGCTCATCAGCGCGCCCTCTCCATTTTGGCATCTCCACTTCCCTGGCAAGCTCCCTTAGCATCTCTACTCGAACTAGTAACCCATGATTCGCCCACGAGTGCTATAAGCTATCAAAACACACGAAAAGGAGGTAAAAACTAAAAGAAAAGACAAAAGGGAAGGGAAAACACGAGAGGGAGCTAAAGTGACTAAAATCGAGATAAAAGGGGTGAAAAGAGGCATAAACAAGTGACAAATCCGGGGGAAATCTCTAGTGAAAAAGGGTAAAATGGTGGTATAAATGCCACACATCACATGTGCACTTCTTTGCCTCCAAATTTACTGTGAGTTGGTTAAGGAAATGCCTCATATTGAACAGTGTCTCTGTAGAAGGTAAAACATCATAGAATGCAGCTTTACTTTTTTCCTTTTCTAAGTTTGCTTGGATCCTAGGACAAAGCACAGAGGTTAACTTCTGCATTTCTTGTCTTTTAGTCACTAACCTTTGCATCAAAGCCACTCTGATGCCCTGTAACATATATATCAAATGTTTGGTTCTGGCATTAATAATGTATGAGTTGAAAGTTTCAGCAATGTTAGATGTTATTGCATCTGTCTTAATGTCAGAATTCAAGTAAGCTCTACAAAAGAGTTTTGGGTTATATGAAGTGAAGCTGTGGCTGCATCTGGATTTAACTCTCTCAACTCCTCTAAATACTCATTATAATCTGCAAGGTTATAGGATTTAGCAATTTTCCAGAATTGTAGTTTCATTTCATCTCATCTGAATGATTTATGCCATAATGAAAAAATGTGCTTAGCACAGTGGCGATGCTCAGCTTTTGGTAGCACATCAACAACAACATGAATAATAGCCTTTGAAAAAAAAGCATGCTTAAACATACCAATCAACAGTCTTTTCAACTACAGATCACCAAACATACATATCACCAACATATACCAATCCCTTCTTAATAGCAATGAACTAAGTATTGTTTAGAAATGTAATCATAGTATGGTTTAGTGTTTACCTGGTACTTATCTAATATAATAGCAATCCCAGTGCCATCACCTAGATCCAAATCAATTTGCAAATGGGTAATAAACCATGTCCAAGATGAGTTGTTTTCACCTTTAGCTGCTGCCCATGCTATTGGGTACATTTGTTTATTAGGATCCCTGCCAACAACACTTAGAATTTGCCCACCAAGGAAGGTCTTTAAGAAACCTGCATCCACACAGATGACTTTTCTACAGCCTTCCTAAGGGTCAGTGGACTTTCTTCCCTATTGTCTTCCCACTCATACTCTGGGGATGAATATGTGTTCTCACCACATGCATGAGAAGGAGCTGCTGGTTCTTGGTTGAGGGTTTGTTGTGCAGTTTCTAAGTTGGAAATAGGGTTTGTAGTAGTGGATGGTTGAGTCAAAGTGTTGTTATCAGCATGTGCTAAAGTAGATGCTTTTGAGCCAGACAAAGAAGTTGATGTTATGCCTTTGGATTCCTTGTGTTTTCTGGGGCTTCTCCTAGGTGGGCCCTGTAGGGTTTCGTAGAGACCCACTCTACGCGGAAAGAAACCCACCAATACCCGCCCCGATAACTAAAGCAATTAAAGCATGCAAAACATAATTAATACATAATTAAGAGAAAAAGGGATAAAGAATTACACCCTAGACGCGTGCTTCGCTCACCGAAAGAGCTCTTACTTGAACCCCGCAATCGCAAGGTCTCCGACGGCTCGTACCCACGAACCCCGACCAGAGAGATCTAAGTCCCGAAGGTTAGTCGGGACCCAATCAAATAAAAAGGGAGTTTTACGAACTTAAGGCTTTCTCAACAATGGAGATACCTTTGAGTTCTACTCAAGTTGTTCATTGTCAAAATCCCAACCAAGGGGTATTTATAGAGAATGGGGACTTGAATCCCATTTCATGATCAATGTGGGATCATGTGCAAATGCATTAAGTTATTTAATTCTAAAATAAATTATTAAGAAAATGCAATCACATAACAACAAGTGGCAAGAGGGGAGAATGGGTTAGGTGAGGACCATATCCCATGGGGGGGGACCATTGCCATGCTCCCCACCTCTCCTAAACTGCCTCTTCACAAAGGCAGCTGGGCTGACAGCCAGCTAGCACGCCAGCACACCAGCCAGCTCAAGGTGCCAGCACGCACTGGCCCTAGCATGCCCATCATGTGTGTGCCGCGTGCTGCTGGGTTGCTGGGCGCTGCTAGCGTAGTGCTACTGCCTAGCCAACGCACACACACACGCACAACCTTGCTGGCTGGTGCGTAGTGCTGCTGCCTAGCATCTCGCACACACATCGCATAGCCAGCATGCATGCTGTTAGCGAGCCACGCATGCCGGGCATTGCCTCGCCAGCCACACGCACAAGCACGCTATTGCTTGGTGTTGTGCTAGCGATGCACACGCACATGGCGATCATGCCTAGTGCTGTGCTATGTGCTGCGATGAGCCGTGCGAAGGAACACAAGCACGCACACACGCTAGTGCCAAGCACTTGCGATGGTGCTGTGCTGTGCGAAGGGCTGTGATGGTGCGACGAGCGATGCTAGGCTTTGCCTAGCGCCAGCACCTAGCATGCAAGCAAGGCCTAGCCTTGCGATGCTTGGGCGCATGGCTTGCTAGCATATGCGCAAGCACCTAGCACACCTAGCATGCTAAGCTTGCGATGAACTAGCCTAGCCCAACCTAGCACTCACATGGCTAGGCCAATGTGATGCTACGACTATGCACGTACTTGTTGCTTGTTATTTTACGACGCTCGGTTTCGACGCCCTAGGCTCGATATCCGACGTCTGTGTTTGTAAAACTCCGACGACTCATCGAATCCTTCAGATTGATTCGTCGTCTCGGATCGGTTGTTCGATTGGGTTCGACCCGAAGGGTTCAGTTAAGATTAAGCTGTAATATTAATTGTACCTTAATATTACTGATCGGAAGCGGCCTCCACCTAGGCATTCTGATCACTTGACCTTACTGAAGAATTAGCTTTGTAATAATTCTAAACCATCTATCAGAACAATACACTTGTTGGAAGGACACCATTCCTTTCATGCCCAACTTTAGTGACTGTGGACCCTTTTTTGGAGTTAATTTTTTAGGCTTAGTTGGTTTGGGAGGTGGGATATCTTCTGAACTAACAGAAGGAGTTGGATTTTCTGCTGTCAATTGTGGCTCTTCAACACTATGCAACACATACACATCAATACTCCTATGCTTCATCACTATCTCCCCCATTTCTAAGACTTCTACATCCCCTGCTATCTTTCTTAACCCATCTGCTAAAGACTTCCTAGGAACTAAATAATATAGCGCAGTAATGTTGATATAATCCCTACATTTCGTTCCCAATTCAAGTAACTCCCAATAACATAATTCATCTGGAGAAACCTGAAATGTCCTTCCTTTACCACCCATGTACATTAACTCTCCATTACCAACAATTTTGAAACTGCCTCCATGCCAATACCTCAAACTCACATTCTCAAATAACGTTTTGTTTCTCATTATCACCTAAGATTCAGCACATTAACCAACAATATCATCACCGCCAGAACAGTAATAATTCGCATCAACAAAAACCCCAAATAAAACCTAAATTCAGCTATCCAATTACAAGAAATCAAACACCTTTGACAAAACCAAATTATGATACAACAACCATAATCAAACACAAATTAATTTCACACGTTTAATTCCCCCAAATATCAAACATGCATAATTCGAAAAAATGAAAAATGAACAACAAAAGTGGTGAGTTCGCACCTTAAATTAAGCAACTTTAGGCGAATTCCGACGCAATTAACCAACTTCAAGGCGTTTGACGCAATTCTGGGTCTTATGATTTCTTTCCCGACTTGACTTCTTCACTGTGTAATTGGTACAAGCTCAGGTGAACTTCAATAATGGTGGAAGAGTTAAGGCTGTTAGAGTAGTAATGTTTGGGCAGTTGAAGTAAATAATTTCCAGCTGTGCAATTTGGGAGGGAAATAAAGGTCTTCGTATTTTTGTTAACCTGCTGACTTATTAGTTCTAGGTTGCCGGTTTTTTTACTTGATTAAAGCGGAGTAGCACTAAAGGTGGTATTATTCCGGGATAATTAAAAGGTGGACTTGTTTTTAGCGGACGGGCTAAAGGTCGTATTATTTAAAGCAATTTTTCCTTTTTTTTTTAAAAGTTTATTATGAATTTTAGTTGTTTATGTTAGGTTGAAGTTGTTGATGGTAGGATCGCAATGTCATGGAAGGTTAGTTTTTTGTGTATGACAAATCAGTGATCTGATCATCTTTTAGGTTTTGTCACTACCATGACATTGGCTTGTATAGCCATTTTGTAATGGATCAACTTTATAACTATATATATATACATATATATATATATACATATATATATATATATATACATATACATATATATATATATATATATATATATATATATATATATATACATATACATATATATATATATACATATACATATATATATATATATATACATATACATATATATATATCAATAAAGCCACTTATTTTGAACATCTCATTGTTAATTATTCTAATTATGCTTTTGTTTTTACATGTTTCAAATGCTATGCTTATAACACATTGTTTGTTTTCAGTTTAACTCTCAATTTTACAATCTGTTGAAAAGTCAAAGCCTGTCTATAAGCTTTGAATTGAATTTCAAAGTCTCGTTTTTAAAAAGTAAATCAGTTTATTCCGCATTGAAACTGATCTCAAGACCTTGAGATTTGTATTTGCGAAAAGTTGTCGTACTCTATTCAACCCCCCCTTCTAAAGTATATTTATTGTTTATTCCATTACCCTATTGATCCTTCACTAATTATAAAAAAATTAAAGTTGATATTAGTAACCCAATTATAAAGTTGATATTAGTAACCCAATTATAAATGAATTAAAGTAGATAAAAGTAACCCAATTATAAATGAATTATAAGTAACTAGGTGGGTTGTTGGTTTTTGTTGTGAGAAGCCGCTAGTATAAAGCTTTTTTTAGTTAATTCAATTTAACTCGCAATTTTACAATCTGTTGAAAAGTCAAAGCCTGTCTATAAGCTTTGAATTGAATTTCAAAGTCTCGTTTTTTAAAAGTGATCTCAAGACCTTGAGATTTATAATTTGGTCAATTATAAATGAGATAAAGTTGATATTAGTAACCCAATCATAAATGAATTTAAGTAGATAAAAGTAACCCAATTATAAATGAATTAAGGTTGTGTTTGGGAACGTATTTGAAATTTCATTACAAATTATGGAATTGAGAATCAAGAATTTGAAATTTTGCAATTCAATTCTAAATCATATGTTTGGGAATTTGTAGAATTTCAATTCAAGAATTTAAAAGCTGTATAAGAAGAAGTTGATATGATGGACTTGATAAGATAGCAATTACAAGTATTAAATACCCAAAAAGATTCTCAAAAGGGGAAATTAAAACCCAAAAATAACATCACAATATAGACTGCAATTTCTGATAATAAAAAAATTAAAAATAACCAAACAACTTGTTGCAATTAAAGCTTATAAACAGACATGCAATTGAAGGAAACAATCTCAAAAAGACTTAAGGTACCACACCTGCTTCTAAAAGCAACAAAAAGAAAAGGAAATAAAAAAAAAAAACAAACACAAACAAGTGGTGGTCATCCATCCAAAGGAGCAACAAACACATAAATACCATAACATAAAACATAAGTCCAACTGGGTGAACCACTGAATTTCCAAACAAAAAAGTCCTGATACAAACCATAAAAGAGGCTCAAACAATACGCGATGTTCATCCACCAGTAACAACAAGCTATATCTGTTTCTAAACAAATAAGTTCTTATAAAAATCATAAAAGAGGCTCAAACAATACGTGGTGTTCATATGCTCCCGTAAGAATAAGCTGTATCTGTTTCTTCATTTACTTTGAGTCTTCATATTTAATCATAATCAGAGTCTGCATACATGAGTTGGGAAAAATCCGAACTATAACCAAGCTGTATATTAATTTAACGCAACCAATATGGAATCAACAATCACACTAATATTCAAGTAAAATGATAGTACCTTTGCTGTAGCAAACTTAAATGGTCACGCATCGGCCATTAGTTCATCAAGACGTTTCTGATTCACATGTGAGGTGCGATGTGTTAAATGTTATATAAATAATCAGTGAAGTAGAATGACATAAATTTAGTATCCATACTTACAGGTAGCTTCCGAGAAGACGTATTCGCCTTCCCCTTGATTAGAATGCCCTTCCCCTTAGATTAATTTGTATTCCCCAAAGAAGTATTGGCCTTTCCCTTACTTGTTTGTGCATTTCCCTTTCCCTTACCTGTTCTTGCCTCTCCCTTTCCCTTACCTATTTCTGCCTTTCCCTTTCCCTTACCTGCTGGTTCTGCGTTTCCCTATCCCTTACCTGTTGGTTCTAACATTCCTGACTTTCCCAGTCCCTTCCCCTTAGGTGCATGTTCATCCTCCTCAACACCATTTCGTGCATCCTATATGATATCCAAAAAGCAAGAGAGTGAATAAAATAATAAAAAGATAAGCAGTCAGAGCCTTTAATATTGAACGAAAGCATAAATCTTAACATGACTAGGCTTCTTATTCTTCTTGGTTTTTTTGTAGCCAATTTTAACTAACGATTTTTGCCTTGAACCCTTAGGCCTACCCCTTTTCCTTTTCTTAATTATAGGGTCTTTGATAACAGGATTTATGGCAGGTTGACATGGGTCTCTAGGCTCTGCAGTAGCAGTAGGAGCAAGGTTCCTAACTGAGGAAATCGTTCTGTCTTAACCGGCTGATGACGGTGTACTAACTACAGGAACATGTTCCTGACTCTTCTTGTTCTTACACTCATTAACAACTATTTAAAGCTTCGATAGTGCTTCAATTACCATATGGACCGTTTGATCGTTCACCATGGCAGCGGTTTCACATAAGGGGTCGAATTTTGTTGAATCTCTTCACATTGTCCGTGTCGCCCGGATCATGGTAGGCCACCTTCACCCTAGTGTGCTTCCGGGATATGTCCTTCCGCCAACGGGCTACAATGTACTTTTCTGGCAGCTCTTCAACCAAGTTTTCATCGAGAATCCTAATATAGTGCTTGCAAAGTATGCCACTTGTCTCAAACTTCCAACAATCACATTGCATCTCCTTTGTCATTGGAAAGAAAGTAACATTGTAGATTCTTCACCTATCTGTAATGACATCCTTACTAGCATCGGGAGGTACTATCCATACACGATCGATCATTGAATACTGGATAAGGTTTTCAGACAAAACCTTCTCTCCTCGGACGTTGCAATACATCATTCTCGAACACTCCGTTTGAACTTCTTGAAACTTGTTGTCCGTGTATAACTTTTGGAATATATTTTCAACTTTGAAGCCACTAACCAACCTCCTAAGGTACTTCGAGAAACACTCATCTGCACTGACTTCATCTCGAACGCGTTGATCCAAG
Organism: Chenopodium quinoa; assembly: GCF_001683475.1. Classification (NCBI taxonomy): domain Eukaryota; kingdom Viridiplantae; phylum Streptophyta; class Magnoliopsida; order Caryophyllales; family Amaranthaceae; genus Chenopodium; species Chenopodium quinoa. Next base: position 544,538 of record NW_018744858.1, read on the forward strand.
GCCATGCAATACTTTTGAGGAAACTCATGTCGTTTGGTTTTGCGGTTAACAAAGCCATCAAAAAACCAATTGATGCTCTCCACCCTTTGTGTGGTCTTCATACCAGCAAAAAAACTCCTTCATGTACGGAGGCACCCACATATGACTCTCTTTGTGTAGGCTCTATAGCCATTCATTGTCCTCTTACTTATACTTAGCTATAAACTCTACCCATCGGGTATGGAACTTCTCGGGATCAAAGCTCTCATACACCACCTCTTTCAGGGGGTTGATGAACTCTTGGTAACTAGACAAAATTGAGCAGCATGTTTATGACAGCAGAACAATAGGTTAGATTAGTGTTTAAAATCTACAAATTACATATAACTAGTTAAGGAAAAGGTTAGCAAAATCAGCAATTATTATTACTCTACTTGGATCAATAAGGCATCAGTAACTTCAGGTAGCATTAAGAACTATCTAACACTGAAAAACACACATTAGTCTGATAACAGAATAAGTAAAAGCATTAAAGCACGACAGGAACATAGCAAGTAGGGCAAGACCTCCAACAGAATAAGATGCACTCAAGCATTGCAATTATTATCTGTATTCAACATAGAAACTATTCTGCTACAAAATTATCTAACTACCAACAACACACAATTAGAAATTTAAATTGACAGGGATGCATATTACATGATTAATAAAAAAAAAAAAATCATATATACAGCAAATATCGCGGGAACATAGCAAATTTATAAGGCAGGAGGAATATCACAACTGAAGTTATAATTGCATAAGACACTTATCGTGCACACTTGCCAAGTTTCTCAGGGATCTTGCTCATGATATACCATATGCATCAACGATGCATCGTGTTTGGAATGAATTCAGCTAGGGGCCTCCGCATAGCTGCCGCTTGGTCGGTCAAAATGGCAGTAGGAGGCTGGTTGTTCATGCAAGTTAGCCACTGTCGAAATATCCACGCAAATGTATCGCAGTTGTCATGTGAAACAAGAGCACATCCCAACAACAACGATTTCCCAAGGTGGCTCACACTAACAAAGTTTGCAAATGGGAGCTCGTACTCATTTGTTAGGTATGTTGCGTCGAAGCAAACCGCATCACCAAAGTCCTCATAAGCTACCCTACTTCTTGCATCCACCCACAACACATCCTTAAGCCTCCCTTCTTCATCCAAACGTTGAGCATGGAAAAAATTTTGGTTGCCGGATTGCATTTTTTCAAAGTACTCCATCATTGCCACCGAGTCCGCTCCAACCAACTTCAACTGCCTAGCCTTGTACATCTCATGTTGTAAATCTTTAACGGTGAGAGGGATGTTATCCATTCTGTTTTGTTTGGTCGCCATGCAACCGTGTATTTGAGAAATTGGTACACCTTTCTCATAGCAACCCATCAACTTCTTCTTCACTTTTGAGGTCATGTGCTTCATGCGGTACTCCTTCACAAGCTTAGAATTTGCCGGATCAATCTTGTGATTATGCTCTTAGTGCACGGTCTTCAACACCCACAAGCCATCTTCATCAACTTTAGCATAAACACAGGCCTCACATTCACACTTTTTCGAACACTACTAAAACCAGGCCATTTTCGACGGAAAAATTCTGTCGGCATCACCCTGAATTTGGTCGGAAAACCCGTTTCCGAAGGAATTTCCGTCGGAACTGGTTGTCGGAAAACCTTTTGTAGGAAAAACGACCTTTTCGAATGGAAATTTCGTTGGAATAGGAATTCCAGCACCGGAAAAGTTCGTCGGAAATTTTCGACGGACACAAATCCGTCTGAAAATTTCGACGAAAATTTCGTCGGAAGCTGATTTAATGAAAAAAAAACCACGTCGTGCCACCATCGGCACGACGTATCACCACCTCAGAACACCACCACCGAACCCTAACCCAGACCCACCACAATTAGCCACCTAGCTTAGAATCACCAACCACCACCATCGCACCCTAACTCAGACCCACCTAACCCTAACCCTGACCACACCCTAATCCAGACCCACCTAAATCCTAAACCCACCTAGCCCATATCTAAACTATCCCCACCTTTACCCTTAACCAACCTAACCCAGACCCACCTCTTAACCCTAGCCACCCTAACCGAAAAAGACCCACCTCTTAACCCTAACCGAACCAGACCCCACCACCTTAACCCACGACGACCCAGATCCACCACCTAACCTGTATCTCCACCTCGCCACCCCCAAAGCCCAGATCTACCAACCCCTTCCCACCACCACATGAAAGTAATGGTGTCCTTCCAACAAATGTATTATTCCGATATAGGGTTCGGAATTATTAGAAAGCTAATTCTTCAATGAGGTCAAGTGATTGGAATGCCTAGGTGGAGGCCGCTTCCGATCAGTAATATTAATGTATAATTAATATTACGGCTTAACCTTGATTGAACCCTTTGGGTCGCACCCCAATCGAATAACCGATTCGAATCGACGAATCAATTCGAAGGATTAGATGAATCATTAGAGTATTACGAAAAAAGACGTCGGATATTGAGCTTAGAACGTCGAGACAGAGCGTCGCAAGTCGAGTCGAATTTAGAATTCGACGAGACGTAGATTCAACAAGCGACAAGTTCAAGCCAAGCCGTAGCCTTGCATTGGCCTAGCCATGTGAGTTTTAGGCTAGGCGAGGTCACCAACCCATGCGTGTCATACGTGCCTAGCATTGCCTAGCACATGCACATTGCATGGCATAAGCATCGCAAGATGTGTGCCGTACATGTGTGTGCTGTGGTTGTGCATGTATGGCTGGGCGTGCTTGCTAGCATAGCAACACTAGCCATCGCAACATGCTTGGCATGGCAAAGCACAACCCGTTAGCATCGTAAGGCCAGCAGCACGCAAATGCTTGCTGGGTGTCGCAAGCATGCAGCGCGTAGCACACACACATAGCAGCACGCAATGCGTGCTTGTGCTATGGCTATGCGTGCTAGGCATAGCATAACAGCATCATAACACTCGCACATAGCAGTGCCTAGTAGCAGCACATCACATCACATGCGTGCTGGCTGGCTGCGCATGTGGTGCGTGCTAGCTGGCTGTGCGTATGATGAGTGCTGGCTTGCTAGGCTGCCCAGCCTTAGTGCTAGGTGCCAGCTGGCAACCTTGGAAGCCAAGGCAGGCTGCCAGCCAGCCATGTGGCATGGTCAGCCGGTCAATAGGGGGGGACCATGGGTTGGTGTGTGGCTTGGGGAGCAAGGTAAGTTGGTCCCCCCTTTAGTGGTCCTCACCTACTCTCTCCCTCCATGTGACAATTGGAGCTTGTCGATTGCCTTGCATTTTATTTTGTTTTTTAAATAAAATAAAATAAAGGCAAATGTAAATCTCCCACATTGATGGGAGAGGGGAGATCAAGTCTCCATTCCCTATAAATAACCAAGTTTTGAGTTTGGGAAAAATCACTTGTGTTGAACTCAAAAAGGCATCTCTTTGAAATGTGAGAAAACCTTTAAGTTCGTAATACTCTAATTTTGTTTGGTCAAGTCCCGACTAACCTTCAGGATTAAGACCGTTCGGGTCGGGTCGAGGGTGCGAGCAGTAGGAGGGCGTCGCACTTGCGAGGCTTGAGCTTTAAAGTAAGAGCTCGTGAATCGAGCGAAGCACGCGTCAAGGGTATGAATTTTTTTTCTCTTTCTCTATCTTATGTTGTTAATTATGTGATTGCATGTTTAATTGCTTTAATTAGTGAGCGGGTCTGGGCGGGTTTTTCTTCCGCTTAGATTTGGACGCTACGAAGCCCAACAATGGTATCAGAGCCGCACTCATTTTAATTATTGTAACTAATAATTAATTGAGGTGATTTAAAATGGATTTAAATTCTGGTTTTGTTTTCTAATTAGATTAGAAGCTCATTTTAATTAGTTTTAATCTCGTATATTATTAATTTTGGCCAACGAATATTGATTTTTGGGTGGAATCGATGTTTTAAATCTTTGAGGGCTGTCCAGAAGCCAAAATCCACCCAGAAACATGTTTTTCGAGGGGTTTTTTTTTATTGTTTTTGACGAAATTTTTTAAATCTTTAAACCTTGATTAATTATGGCATGTTTAAGGTAGATTAAATGTATGGTTGCATCACTAATCTACTAGAATTATAAACCTTATTAAGCATGTTTGTTATGAAGTTATAATTGGTGCTTAATTTGGTGAGTTCATTTTTTAGATAAACTTGAAATTTTCACATTTTTGCAAATAAATTGCTTCAAGTGTGAATGTTTATGGTGAACATGTAATTTTGAAGTCCCTAATATGTTGAAGATCCAATCTTTAATTTATTATTTGGTCGGAAATTTGATTGCTAAATTCCATATTGAACTAATTTTTTGATTTAATCATTTTTGAATTGATTAAAGTCCTAAAAGTTCAAAACATGTTGTTGAAATTTAATTAATCTTCATATTGGAAGATGTAATTTTTCAATTATACACAAGTTAGTGTTGGAAATTTTTTCATTGGATGAAAGGGTTTAATTTTCCAACCCCTTTAATTTTGTCAAATCTTATTAATTTATATTTGTTTAAATTAATTATGAGTATAGCCCTTCAATTTTGTAGCATCAAGATAGACCTAAATTGATTTAAAGAATGGTTCTTGAATAATTTAGGCTTGTGCACTATTAAAATTGAATTTAATTAAGTTTGACTTGTTTTATTTTCATTTTGCTGTAAATTGGTTCTAAAATGAGTTTAAAATTAATTTTTATCACACATAAATCGGGAATTAAAATCCCGAGGCAAGTGCACGCAAATAAAGGAAAAATAGCCCAAGCCACGCCCTTAGGCTAGCCAGGCTGCTCAAGTAGCCCACATGTGGCTGCCAAGGTGCGTGATGGGCTGCCTTGCCTCGTAAATGTGCTAGTGTGTGCAAGTGTGGTGCATGATGGTACGATGTGTGGTGCATGGTGCTAAGATACGTGTGCTATGAGGTAGTGCCTGCAAGTGCTGCTTGGCGGCATGGCATGCGAGCCACAGCAAGCCTAGCACACGCTGCCAGCACTAGCATGCACGTAAGCATGCGTAGCTTACTGTGATGCGTGTAGTGCCAACAAGCGTGGCGTGCTCTACTAGGTAGGCATGCCAACAAGCACAGCCACGACACCTAGAGGCTGCAAGGCAGCCATGGTGCGTAGCCCAACACCCAAGGCAAGCAGCCACGACCTTAGTGCCTAGCTAGCCTAGCCCTGTGGCTTTGGTGCTAGGCACTTGGGGCATGTTGTGGGCTATTGTTTTGCGCAATTAGGGCCGTTTTAATTATTTTAACGAGGCTAGGCCTCGGTTCTTCCGGCTCTTACAAAAATATTTTTGACAAAATTTGGGTTAATCGACTTAATTAATTGGATTAATTAAGTTGGATGCGGAATTTAGTGGGAGCTTCGTTAATCACTTGAACTAATTGCGTTTTAATCACATAAAATGTTTAACAACTTTGACTAGTTTTAACTAGGCGCGTTAATTTGATTAACCACCTAAGTTAGTTACTAGTTTGCGCGTGTTATACATTGTTACTTGTTTATCGTTGTAAAATGCATGGGCCATTCACAAATAGTGAATGGATGAATGGAATGTATATTTCTTCACAGGTTTTGTGAAAATGGCAACTAGTAGGGCCCGACTAGGATAGTAAATACGGACTGCGATCTATTATGTATTTTTGTAAATTTAAATACGGTCTGGGTACTGTTGTGTATTTTTGTACCTTAATATTTAGATTATTCCTAGTCGTAGTAGCTAGTAGATGCACAGTTGGCGGAGATGCCTCGAAGATGGCGTTTCTAAGAAGACAAGCCAAAGAAGTTGCATCGGAGACTTTTGAAGATTTGAAGACTCAAGGGGTCATGCTAGTTGCCAAATGCATCTTATACTTATGATTTATATATATTATGTTTTTATATGCTTGAATTGTATGATAGATGCATGTTTAGGATTTCAAATGTTGCAATGATTAATTAAGTTCACTTAAATCAACCAATATAGAAACCCTAGGTCCCTATAATATTGAGCCAAATTTGCCATTCCAAGAACGACACTTACCGAACTAATGCGCGTGGTGATGGGCTACACCAAAGCGAGGCGTCACCGCTTCCCTAGGAACATAAAGTCTACTAGGTATACAAGTCGTCTTGGTTAAGCTCAACGATATCAGTAAGGAGTCCTTAGATTTCATGGCAATGGAGATAAAATGTCAAGGAAGCATTAGATGCGACGTTTTATCGAACCAACAGTAGCTTGGAGCTATTAGCAATTGGATTGCTTACCTTAAAATATTAAGTGTTAAGACAAGCCAAAGCATGCTTAATCACTTTTTGATTTTTGGGATCTTGGAATCATTTTACTCTCGCCTAAAAGGGACTAATGTTAATGTGTGGATAAAATGCTCGATAAGATTGAAAATTTGCATGTATGCTTTAAATTTCAAACTTATTAGTTTATGAATGGTTTTATATTTCAAATTCTTTTAATTGTAGAAATATGTCTGCAAATAACTCAAACAACCAGTTTTCATTACGCTCAATTCTCGACAAAGAGAAGTTGAGTGGGCCAAATGATCTTGATTGACAAAGGAACTTGCTTATTGTTCTCATGCAAGAGCAAAAGGAATACGTCCTTGATGAGGAGATGTCTGACGCTCCCAATGAGGAGGTCACTCAGGCTGCCCTTAACCGATGGCAAAGTGCCAATCGGGATGTCAAGTGCATCATGCTGGCCACTATGTCTCCAGACGTTCAAAAGACTTTCTTTGAAAAGGAGACGACTTTTGAGATCATTTCAGAACTTCAGAATATGTTTCAAGAGCAGGCCCGAACTGAGAGGTTCGAAACCCACATGCAGATCCTTGAGAGCAAGCTCAAGAAAGGAGAGCTAGTCAGCCCGCATGTTCTTAAAATAATTGGATTATTTGAGAACATGGAAAGGCTTGATGCTGAGTATTTAACCGAGATGGAAATTGACATCATTCTACACTCGCTGAACAAAGTCTATGATCAGTTCAAGATGAACTATAACATGCACAGAATGGAGAAAACTCTCACCGAGCTTCATGGTATGTTGAAGTAGGCCGAGCAAACCCTCAAGGATGAGGGGAAGCATGACATGCTCATGGTGAGAAAGGGCAAGCCATTTAAGAGTTCGGGCAGAAGAGAAGCTTTAAAGGGAAAAGGAAGAAGAATTTTCCACCTAAGTCAAGTGCTGCTAAGAGCGGCAAGGACAAGAAGGTAGCCTCTTCTAAATCTGATTCTTAATGTTTCTACTGCAAGAAGAAAGGACATTGGAAGCGGGATTGCCTCAATTTCAAGGAAGATAAGAAGAACGACACCGTTGCTTCTATATCAGGGGTATTAGATAATGGATGTGGCTCACACCTTTGCTCCAATGATCAGGGACTAAGGATAAATAGAAGGCTAGAGAAGGCAAAAAGGTCGAGCTTCGGGTCAGCAATGGAGCCAGGATGTCTGTCGTATCCATTGCAACTCTCAGTTTGTCTTCGCCCTCTGGGCTTGTTTTAGAACTTGACAATTGTTATGATGTTCCAAGAGTTACCAAAAATATTATTCCAATTTAGGCGTTAGACGCCAAGGGATTTGAATTTCGAATTAAGAACAATAGTTGTTCGTTTTACTTCGATAATGTTTTGTATGGTAAGGCATATTCAGAAAATAGTCTTTATGTGCTTTCTCTAGAAAAAACAAGTTTATAACATTAATGATACCGCCAAAAGAGCTAAGACCATTGAGTCGAATCAAACCTACTTGTGGCATTGTCGTCTTGGCCACATTAACATCAAACGTATCAAGAAACTTCTTCATGAGGGTATTCTTAACTCATTCGACTTGGAGTCGTTTGAAAATTGCGAAGGTTGTCTGTTAGGCAAGATGATAAAGCAGTCATTCTCCAAGTTGGGAGAAAGGGCTAATGACTTATTAGGTCTAATACATACGGATGTATGTGGACCAATGAGTTCACCTAGAAGGAATGGTTGTCGATATTTCATTACCTTCACAGAAACTATAGTAGATATGGCTATGTCTACCTTATGTCGAACAAATCTGAATCTTTTGAGAAATTCATAGAGTTTTAAAGTGAAGTTGAAAATCAGCTTGGCAAGAAAATCAAAGTACTTCAATCGGATTGAGGTGGCGAGTATTTGAGCCACGAATTCGACGATCACTTGAAAGAAAATGGTATTCTTTCAGAGTTGACACCTCCCGGAACTCCACAATGGAACGGAGGAATCAAACCTTGTTAGACATGGTTCGATCAATGATGGGTCTTATTGAACTTCTTATCTATTTCTGGGGACACGCACTTCTAACTGTGGCACTAACACTAAACCGTGCTCCATCAAAAGCTGTCGAAAAGACTCCATATGAATTATGGACGAAGAAACCTCCTCGGTTGTCTTTTCTTAAGATTTGGGGTTGCGAAGCATATGACAAAAGATTAACTTCTGACAAACTTCACCCAAAATCTGACAGGTGTTTCTTTGTGGGCTACCCAAAAGAAACCAAGGGGTATTACTTCTACAACAAATCCGAGAACAAAGTGTTTGTTGCTCGTGATGATGTCTTTTTAGAGAAGGAACACCTTTCCAAAATGACAAGTGGGAGGAAAATCAAACTCGATGAAGTTCGAGAGGACGACCAACAAAGTCAACCTGACAAAACTGACAATCAAAGTGCTTTAGAAGCAACTAATGACATTGGTTATAGTCAAACCGACAATGCAAATGCTCAACCTATTACCCTGCATAGGTTGTAACGGCCAAGATCTCAACCAGAGAAATACCTTGGTATTGTCTTAACCGAAGATCAAGACATCCTAGTTATGGATGGAGATGAGCCAGCGACATACAAACAAGCTATGACGAGCCCCGACTTTGAAAAATGGCAAGATGCCATGAAATCCAAGATGGACTCCATGTCTGAAAATCAAGTCTTGGACAAACCTATTGGTGTAAATGGATTTTCAAGTTGAAAACAGACAAAGATGAAAATGTATCTATATACAAAGCTAGACTGGTGGTAAAAGGTTACAGGAAAATTCACGGAGTTGAATATGATGAAACCTTTTTTCCTGTTGCAATACTTAAGTCCGTCCGGGTTATCCTAGCGCTTGCTGCATATTACGATTATGAAATATGGAAAATGGATGTCAAAACCGCCTTCCATAATGGGATTTTGGAAGAAACTGTGTATATGACACAGCCGGAAGGTTTTGTTGATCCAAGCAATGCTGGGAAAGTATGCAAGCTTAAAAAGTCCATTTATGGACTAAAGAAGGCAAGCAGAAGTTGGAATTGTCGATTCGATGAAGCCATTAGTAAGTTTGGCTTTATCAAGAATCCAGATGAGTCTTGTGTTTACAAGAAGGTCAGTGGGAGTGACATCGCATTCCTAGTCTTATATGTCGATGGCATATTACTCATTGGAAACAACAATAAACTGTTAGAGTCCGTAAAAGGCTGGCTTGGTAAGTGCTTTTCAATGAAGGACTTGGGAGAGGCACAATACTATTGGGCATCAAGATCTATAGGGATAGATCTAAAAGGAAGATTGGATTAAGCCAAAGTACTTATATTGATAAGGTATTGGCTCGATTCAACATGGAAGGGGCCAAGAGAGGGCACCTACCCATGTCACATGGCATAACTCTCAGCAAGAAGCAGTGTCCACAGACACCTGATGAGCGAGAGAGGATGAATCAAATTCCATATGCTTCACTTATTCGATCGATCATGTATGCCATGATATGTAGTAGGCCGGATGTATCATATGCCTTGAGTGCTACGAGTCGATACCAATCAGACCCTGAAGAGGCACATTGGACTGCAGCCAAGAATATCCTAAAGTACCTAAAAAGGAACAAGGATAAGTTTCTGGTTTATGTTGGCTGTAATGATTTGGTTGTTGAAGGTTACATTGACATAAGCTTCCAGACTAATAGAGATGGCTCTAAGTCACAGTGGATTCGTAAGCAGCACCACTGCAGGAGCGTTTAGTTGGAAGAGTGCTAAGCAAAGCACCACTGCAGATTCTATAATTGAAGTCGAATACTTGGCAGCTTCGGAAGCAGCTAAGGAGGCAGTTTGGATTCGTAAGTTCATTAGTGAATTTGGTGTTGTACCCTCTATAAAGGGTCCGATAGACCTCTATTGTGATAATAGTGGAGCTATTGCCAAGGGAACACTAGAAGGTCAAACTTGTCAAGCGGCAATTCACATGATAAGGGAATGGAAGTCCGAGGGTGAAATCAGAATTTGTAAGATTGGAACAGACGACAATGTAGCCAATCCATTGACTAAACCTTTGCCTCAAGTGAAGCACAACAAGCACGTTGAGGCAATGGGAATCAAGCATGTTGGAGATTGTCTTTGATTTTCTTGTATATGTGTTTTAGTTAAACTTGATGTCTTAATGTAAAACACTATGTTAAACCATTCGGTTTTGGATCAAATAAATTTTCAGCAAATTTATTATTACTCCATTTCTATTTAATTGTGGTTTAGAATTAAATAATAAGACCATTCGGTTTCCAAGAAAATTTAAAACAGGGTATCAAGACCATGTCTTGGATAAAGAAACACCTGTTAAGTGAACATTGAATATTTTAATCGAAAATTATCCCTAATCAAGGTCATTTAAACGATGAACGATTAATGACCACTTGAGATTAGTGTGTAGTATGATTTATAGCACCGTTTCTTGTGCTACGAGGACATGATTATCATAAATCATTTGCACAGGTACTAGTTTGGAACTGTATCGGATCGACCTATGAGAGTACTTTAAGAGATTTAAAAACCGTCATAAGTACATTTCTCATTATAGCTATCGGAACCTTTTTCCTCGACAATGAGTATTGTAAGTTCTCTTGTTTGAGTACTAATTGTTTTGATGTTGTCAAACGTCTGCCGTAAATGGGGATTATAACGGCAACACTCACCCGACTAGGTCCTCTTAGTAAGAGAAGCTTACAGTATAAGACTAGGAATGTCCCCCTATTAACAATAGGGAATATGTCTTTGTTGTTTACAAGGCCTCTCGAAAGAGCGAGACTGTGAAAATGCATGGCCGTGCTCAGATGGATTTTAGTAATCATCTGGTTATAAACAGTCTAACTTGGGAATCGAGAAACACTTCTGAACGTAATAAGGATGATGAAAAATCTTACCTTATAGTTCATGAAGAGACATTAAGCAACATAGGAACAGGCTATACACTAATTGCACACTTGTCCGGAAAGACAAGGGGGAGATTGAAAGAAATGGTGTCCTTCCAAAAAGTGTATTATTCCGATAAAGGGTTCGGAATTATCAGAAAGCGAATTATTCGGTGAGGTAAAGTGATCGGAATGCCTAGGTGGAGGCCGCTTGTGTGTCATGAATGAGGGGTCTGCCAATAATCGCATTATATGCCGATGGTACATCAACTACTATGAACTCAGCCATTGCGTTACTTGCTGTCGGTCCTTCACCAAACCAGACTGGTAAAACGATACTGCCCTCTGGCCTTACAGTTGAGCCATTAAACCCAATTATAGGATAGGAAACTTGTGTAAGGTAATGTTGTTGGGTTTCGTAGCGCCTAACACTACGCGGAATGAAACCCGCCCAAGACCCACCCACTAATTAAAGCAACTAAACATGCAATCACATAATTAAACAACAAAAGAGATAGAAAGAGAAATGACATTCTTACCCTCGACGTGTGCTTTGCTCGCTTACGAGCTCTTACTTCAAAGCTCTAGCCTCGCAAGTGCAAAGGCCTCCGATGGCTCGCACCCTCGACCCGACTTGAGCGGTCTTATCCCGAAGGTTAGTCAGGACTTGACCAAAGAAAAACTAGAGTATTAGGAACTTAAAGGTTTTCTCACTTTCAAGGAGATGCCTTATTGAGTTCAACTTAAGTAATTTTTCCCAAACCCAAAACTTGGGTATTTATAGGGAAGGGAGCCTTCATCTCCCTCTTTCCCATCAATGTGGGAAAATTGCACTTTTCCTCAATTTATTTTAAGCAAAAACAAATTAAAATGCAAAGCAATCAACAAGCTCCAAGTGGCATTTGGAGAGCATGGGTAGGTGAGGACCATCAAGGGGGGGGGACTTAAGCTCCTTGCTCCCCAAGCAAAGCACCAAGACCGGTCTTCCCTTTGACTGTGAGCTGGCCTCCAATGCTCAGCTGGCTGCCAGCCAGCCTTGGCTGCTAAGGCTGCCTAGCTGGCGCCTGGCACCTTGCCTGTGCTAGCAGCCCAGCCCACACACGCAATGGCATAGCACGCAAGCCACGCAATGTGGGCTGCTCCTACTGCTGTGTGTGCTAGCAATGTGTGAGGTCTAGCTGCTGCTACGCTAGCAAGCACGCACAACACACGTACACACAGCATGCTGCTTACGATGCTTATGTTGTGCATGTGCGATGCTTCTACGATGCTGCGAGGGGCTAGGTGCTTGGCCTAGCATGCTAGCAAGCATGCACAACCATAGCACGCATACGCATAGCACTATGCTTGTGATGATTGCATGCTAAGCGCAGCATAGCTGCCGCTATGCGTATGGCTGGGTGCGATGCCTACCACGCTAGCATGCTTGCAGTTGGTGCCCTCGCCTAGCCTAGCACTCGCATGGCTAGGCCAATGCGAGGCTATGGCTTGGATCGTACTTGTTGCTTGCTTGATTCTACGTCTCGTCGAATTCTAAATTCGACTTGACATGTGACGCTCGGTTTCGACGCTTTAAGCTCGATATCCGACGTCTTTATTCGTAATATTCTAATGACTCATCTAATCCTTCGGATTGATTCGTCGTCTCGGATTGGTTATTTTATTGGGATGCGACCCGAAGGGTTCATTCAAGATTAAGCCGTAATATTAATTACCCATTCATATTACTGATCGGAAGCGGCCTCCACCTAGGCATTCCGATCACTTGACCTCCACCTAGATTCTTCGTCATCCTTATTACGTCCAGAAGTGTTTCTCGATTTCCATGTTTGACTATCAATAAGAAGATGATTTCTAAAATCCATCTGAGCACGGCCATGCATTTTCACAGTCTCGCTCTTCGAGAGGCCTTGTAAACAATAAAGGCATGTTTTCCCTAAATAGGGGGACATTCCCAGTTGCATTGTCAGCTTCCCTTACTAAGAGGACCAAGTCGCCCGAGTGTTGCCGTTATAATCCCCATACATGGCAGACGTTTGACAACATCAAAACGGACCAGTACTTAAACAAGAGAACTTACAATACTCATTGGCGAGGAAAAAGGTTCCGATAGCTATAATGAGAAATATACTTATGATGATTTTAAATCTCTCAAAGCTAAGTATTCTCATAGGTTGATCCACTATAGTTCTAAACAAATACATTTGCAAATGATTTATGACAATCATGTCCTCGTAGCACAAGAAACGGTGCTATAAATCATACTACACACTAATCTCAAGTGGTCACTAACCGTCCATCATTTGAATGACCTTGATTAGGGATAATTTTCGATTGAAATATTCAATGTTCACTTAACAGGTGTTTCTTTATCCAAGACATGGTCTTGATACCCTGTTTTGAATATTCTCAGAAATCAAACGTGTAGGGTTTCGTAGTGACCCGACACTACGCGGAAGGAAACTCACCAAGACCCGCCCCTTAATTAAAGCAATTAAACAAGCATAATAAACTTAATCAAACAAGATTAAGGACAAGAATTATACCTTTGACGCGTGCTTTGCTCCCAAAGAGCTCTTACTTCAAAATCCCGAAAGGACGAGATCTCCGACGGATCGTACCCTCGACCCGACCTGAGCGTCCTAAGTCTTGAAGGTTAGTCAAGACCCGGACAAAATAACTATGAGTTTTACGAATCAAAGGTTTACTCTTTTCTAGAGTTGCCTTTTTAATTCCACTCAAGGTTGTATCAAATCCCAATACCAAGCTTGGTATTTATAGGGAAATGAGCCCTTGTATTTCATTCCCCAACCAATGTGGGAGAATGTTTATTTTGCTAATTAATTTATTTCTAAAATAAATTAATAAACAAAACTAATCACAATGCAACAAGTGTCAAATAGAGAGAGAAGGTTAGGTGAGGACCATGAATGGGTGGGGGGACCATTGCCTTGCTCCTCAAGGCCTTGCCCAAGCTTGGTCCCCATCCCTCACCTAAACCGGCACCTCATAGACAACTGGGTTGGCAGTCTGCCTTGGCTGCCAAGGCTGCCAGCTGGCGCCTAGCACCAAGGCTGGGCAGCCAGCCAGCTTGTTGTGCTAGCAACCAGCGCTGGCACGCACTGGCCTAGCACGCATCAGCCCTAGCACGCTGCGAGCTGCTGGGCGCTGGTGCTGCTAGCCTAGTGCTGCTGCCTAGCACTCCCTCGCGCACACAATCTCTCTCGCACATGGCCTCTCGCATAGGACCCTCTCGCACAGCCAGCCAGCTAGCATGCGCACACCCAGCCAGCGCACTATGCACGCAAGGCCTAGCATGCGTGCTGCTAGCGAGCCACGCATGCTAGGCTTGGTGCTCCTTGCTAGCATGTTGTGCTTGGTGCTGCCATGCGAAGGCACGCACGCAAGCACACAGCTAGGTGCCTCATTGCGAGGCTGCTGGGCGATGGTGCACACGCACACGCACACACGCATGTGGCTAGCACTGCGATGGTCCTGTGCGTGATGCTAGGGTGTTGCGAGAGTGCCTATGCAAACGCACGCACGAGGGTGCTGTGCTTGGTACGATAGGGTTGCGATGGTGCGAGGCATGCATGCACAAGCCCATGCGCCAGTGCCTAGCACTGCGATGGCTGTGCTTGGTGCGACATGCTAGCGATAGCACCTATGAGCACCCAGGCACCCTGGCTAGCACGGTGCTAGCTGCGATGGGCTGCCTGGTGCTTGTGTGGCTTGCGATAGCTACCATGCGCACCCAGGTACCCATGCTAGCATGCTGCTAGCTTGCGATGGTCTGCTAGGGCGCGCCTAGGCTGCGATGGTGCCTAGCACACCATGGTGCGCCTAGCACACATATGCGCCTAGACTTGTTTTGAGCTAGCCTAGCCTAGCTACGGCTACGCTCATACTTGTTGCTTGTGATTTTGCGACGCTCAGTATCGACGCCCTAGGCTCGATTTTCGACGTCTGTATTCGTAAAACTCTGTCGACTCATTAAATCCTTTCGGATTAATTCGTCATCTCGGATCGGTGATTCGATTGGGTTCGACCCGAAGGGTTCAGTTAAGATCAAGCTGTAATATCAATTGTACCTCGATATTACTGATCGGAAGTGGCCTCCACCTAGGCATTCCGATCACTTGACCTTAATGAAGAATTAGCTCTGTGATAATTCTGAACCCTCTATCGGAAGAATACACTTGTTGGAAGGACACCTTTCCTTTCAAAACGGACTCATTATTTAATTCTAAACCACAATTAAATAGAAATGGAGTAATAATAAATTTGTAGAAAATTTAATTGCTCCAAAACCGAATGGTTTAACATAATGTTTTACATTAAGACATCAAGTTTAATTAAAGCACATATACAGGGAAATCAAAGCTAATCTCCAACATGCTTGATTCCTATTGCCTCAACGTGCTTGTTGTGCTTTACTTGAGGCAAAGGTTTAGTTAGTGGATCGGTTACATTATCGTCCATTCCAATCTTACTAATTCTGATTTCACCCTCGGACTTACATTCCTTTATCATGTGAAATCTCTTGACATGTTTGACTGATGTTCCCTTGGCTCCCTAGCCTAAGCAATATCTCCATTGTTATCAAAATAGAGGTTTATTGGACCCTTGATGGATGGTACAACATCAAGTTCACTAATGAACTTACGAATCCAAACTGTCTCCTTAGCTGCTTCCGAAGTTGCTAAGTATTCGGCTTCAGTTGTAGAATTTGCAGTGGTGCTTTGCTTAGCACTCTTCCAACTAAACGCTCCTCCATTTAGGCAGAATATGTACCCTGACTACGACTTGGAGTCGTCTCTGTCAGTCTGGAAGCTCGCGTCGCTATAACCTTCAACAACCAAATCATTGCTCCCACCATAGACCAGAAATTTATCCTTGTTCCTTTTCAGGTACTTTAGGATATTCTTGGTCGTAGTCCAATAGCCTCTCTTAGATTTGATTAGTATCGTCTCATAGCACTCAAGGCATACGTTACATCCAGCCCAGTACATATCATGCCATACATGATCGATCCAATAAGCGAAGCATATGGAATCTGACTCATCCTCTCTCGCTCATTAGGTGTCTGTGGACACTGCTTCTTGCTGAGAGTTATGCCATGTGACATGGGTAGGTGCCCTCTCTTGGCTCCTTCCATGTTGAATCCTGCTGGTGCCTTATCAATATAAGTATTTTGGCTTAATCTAATCATCCTTTTAGATCTATCCCTATAGATCTTGATGCTGAATATGTACTATGCCTCTCCCAAGTCCTTCATTGAAAAACACTTTCCAAGCCAGCCCTTCACGGACTCCAACAGTTGAGTGATGTTTCTAATGAGTAATATGTCATCGACATATAAGATGAGGAATGCGATGTCACTCCCACTAACCTTCTTGTAAACACAAGATTTATCTAGATTCTTGATAAAACCAAACTCACTAATGGCTTCATCGAATCGCATATTCCAACTTCTACTTGCCTACTTAAGTTCATAAATGGACCTTTTAAGATTGCATGCCTTCCCAACATTGCTTGAATCGACAAAACCTTCCGGCTATGTCATATACACAGTTTCTTCCAAAACCCCATTAAGGAAGGCGGTTTTGACATCCATTTTCCATATTACATAATCATAATATGCAACAATTGCTAGGATAATCCGGATGGACTTAAGCATGGCGACTGGAGAAAAGGTTTCATCATAATCAACGTCGTGAATTTACCTGTAACCTTTTGCCACCAGTCTAGCTTTATATATAGATACATTTCCATCTTTGTCGGTTTTCAACTTGAAAATCCATTTACAACCGATAGGTGTGTAACCTCCGGGCAAATAAACCAAGTCCCAGACTTGATTTTCAAACATGGAGTCCTTCTCGGATTTCATGGCCTCTTGCCATTTTGCAGAGTGAGGGCTCGTCATAGCTTGTTTGTATGTCACTGGCTCATCTCCATCCATAACTAGGATGTCTTGATCTTAAGTTAAGACAACACCGAGGTATTTGTCTGGTTGAGATCTTGGCCGTTGCAACCTACGCAGGGTAATGGGTTGAGCATTTGCATTGTCGTTTGACTTTGCACATTGTCAGTTTTGTTAGGTTGACTTTGTTGCTCATCCTCTCGAACTTCATTGAGTTCAATTTTCCTCCTACTTGTCATTTGGAAAGGTGTCCCTTCTCCAAAAAGACACCATCTCGAGCAATAAAAACACTTTATTTTCGGATTTATTATAGATGTAATACCCTTTGGTTTCTTTTGGGTATCCCATAAAGAAACACTTGTCTGATTTTGGTTGAAGTTTGTCAGAAATTAATCTTTTGACATATGCTTCACAACCCCAAATCTTAAGAAAGGATAACCGTGGTGGTTTCTTCGTCCATAATTCATATGGAGTCTTTTCGATAACTTTTGACGGAGCTCAGTTCAGAGTGTCGCGGCTAGAAGTATGTGTCCCTAGAAAGAGATAGGAAGTTCACTAAGACCCATCATTGATCGGACCATGTATAACAAGGTTCGATTCCTCCTTTCGAAAACTTCGTTCCATTGTGCAGTTCCGGGAGGTGTCAACTCTGGAAGAATACCATTTTCTTTCAAGTGATCGTCGAATTCGTGGCTCAAATACTCGCCACCTCGATCTGATCAAAGTGCTTTGATTTTCTTGCCAAGCTGATTTTCAACTTCACTCTGAAACTCTTTGAATTTTTCAAAAGATTCAGATTTGTTCGACATAAGGTAGACATAGCCATCTCTACTATAGTCGTCGGTGAAGGTAATAAAATATCGATTACCTTGCCTTGCAGGTGTACTCATTGGTCCACATACATCCGTATGTATAAGACTCAATAAGTTACTAGCCCTTTCTCCTAACTTAGAGAATTGTTGCTTTATCATCTTGCGTAATAAACATCCTTCGCAGTTTTCAACGACTCTAAGTCGAATGAGTCCAGAATACCTTCATGAAGAAGTTTCTTGATGCGTTTGATGTTAATGTGGCCAAGACGACAATGCCACAAGTAGGTTTGAATCGACTCGATGGTCTTAGCTCTTTTGGCGGTATCATCAATGTTGTAAACTTGTATGTCTAGAGAAAGCACATAAAGACCATATTTTGAATATGCCTTACCATATAAAACATTATCAAAATAAAACGAACAACTATTGTCTTTTATTCGAAATTCAAATCCCTTGGTGTCCAACGCCGAAATTGAAATAATATTTTTGGTAACTCTTGGAACATGACAACAATTGTCAAGTTCTAAAACAAGCCCAGAGGGCAAAGACAAACTAAGAGTTCCGACAGATACGACAGACATTCTGACTCCATTGCCGACCCGAAGCTCGACCTCTCCCTTCTCTAGCCTTTGATTTATCCTTAGTCCCTGAGCATTGGAACAAAGGTGTGAGCCACATCCTTTATCTAATACCCATAATGTTTTGTTAGAGAAGTTTAAGTCTATAACAAAAATACCTAATATAGAAGCAACGGTGTCGTTCTTCTTATCTTCCTTGAATTTGAGGCAATCCCGCTTCCAATGTCCTTTCTTCTTGCAGTAGAAACATTCGGAATCGGATTTAGAAGAGGCTACATTCTTGTCCTTGCCGCTCTTAGCAGCACTTGACTTAGGCGGAAAATTTTTCTTCTTTTTCCCTTTAAAGCTTCTCTTCTTGCCCAAGCGCTTAAATGGCTTTCCCGTTTTGACCATGAGCATATCATGCTTCCCCTCATCCTTAAGCGTTTCCTCGGCCTGCTTCAACATCCCATGATGCTCGGTGAGGGTTTTCTCCATCTGTGCATGTTATAATTCATCTTGAACTGATCATAACCTTTGTGCAGCGAATGGAGAATGATGTCAATTACCATCTCGGTTAAATACCCAGCGTCAAGCCTTTCCATGTTCTCATATAATCCAATCATTTTAAGTACATGTGGGCTGACCGGCTCTCCTTTCTTGAGCTTGCTCTGAAAGATCTGCTTGTGGGTTTCGAACCTTTCAATTTAGGCCTGCTCTTGGAACATATTCAGAAGTTCAGAAATGACCACAAAAGTTCTCTCTTTTTCAAAGAAAGTCTTTTGGAGGTACGGAGACATAGTGGCCAACATGATGCATTTGACATCCTGATTGGCAGTTTTCCATCGGTTTAGGGTAGTCTGAGTGACCTCGTCACTGGAAGCGTCGGGCATATCCTCATTAAGGACGTATTCCTTTTGCTCTTGGATGAGAACAATACGCAAGTTCCTTTGCCAATCAAGAAAATTTGGCCCACTCAACTTCTCCTTGTCGAGAATTGAGCGTAATGAAATTTGGTTGTTTGAGTTATTTGCAGACATGTTTCTACAATTGAAAGAATTTGAAATGAAAAACCATTCATAAACCAATAAGTTTGAATTTTAAAGCATACACGCAACTTTTCAGTCTTATTGACGTTTTATCCACGCATTAAAATTTTGTCCCTTTATAGGCGAGAATAACACTACTAGAATAATTTCCGTCGGAACGTGTTGTCGAAAAAACCTTCGTAGGGAAAACGACCTTTTCCGACGGAAGTTATGTCGTAACAGGTTTTCCGACAGACATTTTTCGTCGAAAAATCCGTCGGAAATTTCCGACGGAATTCAAATCCACCGGAAAATTCTGACGAAAATTTCCGTCGGAAGCTGATTTTTAGAAATTAAAAAAGAACACCGTGCCACCACCGGCACGACGTATCACCACTTCAGAACACCAGCACCACCACCGAAACTAACCCAAATTAGCCAAACCAGCCACCTAGCCCGGATTCACCATCCACAACCACCGAAACCTAACCAAAACTAACCCAAATCAGCCACCTAGCCTAGATTCACCTCGCCACCTAACCCGTATCTCCACCTCGCCACCCCCACAACCCAGATGTACCAACCGAAATCGAAACAACAACCAAAAAATCGAAATCAAAACCACAAAATCGAAAAAAAAACCACAAAAACCAAAAAATCGAAATCGAAACCACAAAATCGAAACAAAAACCACAAAATCGAAAAAAAAATTTGTACATTACATAGTCTAAAAATTCGAAAAATTATAAACTTACATTACAAAATTTATAAACTTACATTGCAATTTCTTCAAAAAATAAATATAATCATAAATTTATGAAAAATAAACCTAGATCCACAAACTAACCAATATTTAACCCATATTTTAGGCTTTCTACGGTGCTTGACGGTGGACGACGCAACGGCTGGTGGTTGAAGGTATTGTTGAGCGGCGACTGGTGGACAAAGGTGACGCGTGGCTGGTTGACAGAGTTGACGTGACGGTTGTGGTTGTTGCGGTTGTGGTTGTTGAAGTTGTTGAGAGGGCGGTGAGGGAAAGATCGAGAAAGGGGAAAGAGAAAGGGGAAAGGGGGGAAAAGGAGAGAGAAAGAGAAGGGAAGAGGAGAGAGAAAGAGAAATGAAGAAGCGGAGAGTGGGAACAAAAGGAGTTCCTCGTATTAGGGTTTTAAATGATGTTTTTAAATTAAATTCCGACGGAATATTCCGTCAGAATTTTCAGTCGGAAATTGTAAATTCCAACGGAAAATCCGTCGAAAAGCACATATATTCTGACGGAGTAAAATTCCGTCAGAATTTTTCGAAGGACTTATTAAATTCGTCGGAAAATTCCGACGAAACATAAATCCGTCGGAAATTTCACTTTTTCTGACAGAATTTTGTGTCCGTCGGAACCAGTCCATCGGAATTTGCCTGTTTTCTAGTAGTGTAAAACGATCCAAGATCCCAAAAATCAAAAAGTGATTAAGCATGCTTTGGCTTGTCTTAACACTTAATATTTTAAGGTAAGCAATCCAATTGCTAATAGCTCTAAGCTACTCTTGGTTCAATAAAACGTCCCATCTAATGCTTCTTTGACATTTTATCTCCATTGCCACGACATCTAATGACTTCTTACTAATATCGTTGAGCTTAACTATGACCAACTTGTATACCTAGTATGCCTTACGTTCTTAGGGAAGTAGTGATGCCTTGCTTTGGCGTAGCACATCACTACGCGCATTAGTTCGGTAAGTGTTGTTCTTGGAATGGAAAATTTGGCTCAATATTATAAGGACCTAGGGTTTCTATGTTGGTTGATTTAAGTGAACTTAATTATTCATCGCAACATTTGAAATCCTAAACATGCATCTATCATACCATTTAATCATATATAAACACAATTATATATATAGAGAACAAAAGTAAAAGATGCATTTGGCAACTAGCATGACCCCTTGAGTCTTCCAATCTCCATGAGTCTTTGATGAAACATCTTGGCTCTTCTTCTTAGAAACGCCATCTTTGAGACATCTCCGCCAAAATGCAACTACTAGCTATAATGATTAGGACTAATCTAAATATTAAGGTACAAAAATACGCAACGGTACGCAGACCATATTTAGATTTACAAAATACATAACGGATCGCACTCCGTATTTACTATCCTAATCGGGCCCCACTAGTTGCCTTTTTCACAAAACCTGTGATATAATATACATTCCATTCATCCATTCACTATGTGTGAATGGCCCATGCATTTTACAACGAAAACAAATAACAATGCATAACACGTGCAAACTAGTAACTAACTTAGGTGGTTTATCCGATTAACATGCCTAATTAAAACTAGTCAAAGTTGTTAACCGATTATGTGATTAAAGCGCAATAAATTAGCTCAAGTAATTAACGTAACTCCCACTGAATTCCGCATCCAACTTAATTAATCCAATTAATCAAGCCGGTTAACCCATATTTTGCCAAATTATTTTACAAGTGTCGGAGGAACCAAGGCCTAGCCTCATTAAAATAATTAAATTAAATAATTGAAACGACCCAAATAACGCAACATGATAGCCCACCAAATGGCCAAGTTCCTAGCATCCAAGCCATGGGGCTAGGCTTGCTAGGCACCAAGGCCTTTGGTTATGCGTGCTTGGGTGCTGGCCTGCCTAGATAGCAGCGCACGCCACGCCTGCTTGCACCAGTAGCCTTGCAGCATGTTGTGCATGCTTGCATGCTTGCTGGCGATGGCAGCGTGTGGCTGGCCTGCTGAAGCTCGCAAGCCTTGCTGCCTAGCAAAAAGTGAGGGCAGCCTCCAGCATCCACGTAGCACCACTCATCAATACTCCAAGTGTGCACCAAGCTCTCTTATAATAGCGCACTATCGTAGCATGATCAGCCCACACGCACCTCAGTAGCCACATGTGGGTTGCGTGATCAGCCCTGCTAGTCGTAGGTGGTGCTTGGGCGATGCTTGCCTCGATTTGTGTTCTTTTATCTCGAGATTTAATCCCGATATATGTGTGACATAAAATTGATTCTAAATTAATTTTAGAATCAACATTGAGAAAGAAAGAAAATATAACAAGTCTAACAATAAATTCAATTTTAGTGCACAAACCAAAATTAATTCAAGAACCTTTCTTTAAATTAATTTAGGTTCATCAATTGATGCTACAAAATTGAAGGGCTATACTCAAAATTAAAGGGGGTGAAAAAATTAACCCTTTCATCTAATGAAAAACTTTCCAACATTAACTTGTGAAAAATTGAAAAATTACATCTTTCAATATGAAGATTAATTAAATTTCAATCACAAGTATTGAACTTTTAGGACTTTAATCAACCAAAAATGACTAAATCCAAAAATTAGTTCAACATGGAATTTAGCAAGCAAAGTTTTAACCAAATAAACAATTAAAGATTGGATCTTTAACATATTAGGGACTTCAAAATTACACATTCACCATAAACATTCACACTTGAAGCAATTAATTTGCAATATTGTGAAATTTCAAGTTTATGTGAAAAATGAGCTTACCAAATTAAGCACCAATTATGACTTCATCACTAGGCCAAAAATGGTATTTAGCACCGGTTCAAACCCCTCATTGTCTCCGATTTTGAACCGGTCCAAATTTGAGGGATGCCAAATCTATGACGATTTTGCACCGGTTCAAAACCGGTGCCAATTCTAAGATTTAGCATCGGTTAACCGGTGCGAATAAAACTCTTTGGCACTTGTTAACCGGCGCTAAAAGTACATGGCACGCTTTTTTTTTTTTTTGTTTTTCGGCAATAAATAATAATATTGATAATAATAAAAATAATAAAAAACATGTATATCCTGCATTAATTCTACCATTATTATAATATATTATAATAACAATAATAATTATAATAATTATTATTATTATAATATTAAAATAATAATAATAATAATAATAATATCTAAATTGAAATAATAAAAACAATACATAGATATTAATTAATAATCCCAAATGCAATACAATGAAGGGTCATATTTACAATTCCTTAAAAAAAAAAAAAGGTGTCATATTTACAAACAATACTAATTAATAATGTAGTTAAAAAGTTAACAAAATATAAATTCCAATAGAAATGACATTTACAAATTAAAGGTGATGAAAGACGCCAACATGTCTCGAACTTCATTAAGTTCCTTTCTTGTTAATGGACCTCCCTTTTGTACATCGCAAAACTTGGAATAAACAAAAATTATGTTAGAAGTAATTACTTAGGTTATGCATGTAAAAATACATTTACAAGTTCACTTAGGCAAAAATTTATTACTCAGACCTATATGACTACCACTTCGCCTATTTTCAATATTTCTTATTAAATGAACTCATTCTTTTTCATAACACGTCAATATTACTTAATTATAGGCGGCTAAAGCTTGAAATCACATGAAAAGAGCAATTCCAGGGTTTTAGGAGGCATTTTGATTCAAAATGGCCCAAATAAGGCCTATATCACTATTAGGATGCCTATTTCCTACATTTCTTATCAAATCAACTCATTTTTTCTCATAACATATCAATATTACTTATTTATAGGCGACTAAGGCTTGAAATCACATGAAAAGAGCAATTCAAGGGTTTTAGGACGCATTTTGATCCAAAATGGCCCAAATAAAGCGTATATAACTACTAAGATGCCTATTTCCTACATTTCTTATCAAATCAACTCATTTTTTCACATAACATTCAATATTACTTAGTTATAGGCGGCTAAGGCTTGAAACCACATGAAAAGAACAATTCAACGGTTTTAGGACGCGTTTTCATCCAAAATGGCCCTAATAAAGCCTATATGACTACTAGGATGCCTATTTCCTACATTTCTTATCAAATCAACTCATTGTTTGAACATGTCAATATTACTTAGTTATAGGCGGCTAAGGTTTAAAATCACATGAAAAGAATAATTCAAGGGTTTTAGGATACATTTTCATCCAAAATGGCCCAAATAAGGCCTATATGACTACTAGGATGCCTATTTCCTACATTTTTTATCAAATAACCTCATTCTTTCTCGTAACACGTACTATTACTTAGTTATAGGTGGCTAAGGCTTGAAATCACATGAAAAGAGCAATTCAAGGGTTTTAGGACGCATTTTGATCCGAAATGCCCCATATAAGGCGCATATGACTACTAGGATGCCTAATTCCTACATTTTTTTTATCAAATCAACTCATTATTTCTCATAAAATGTCAATATTACTTAGTTATAGGCGACTAAGGCTTGAAATCATATGAAAAGAGTTTTTTAACGGTTTTAGGACACATTTTAATCCAAAATGGCCCAAATAAGGCCTTAATGACTACTACTTCGCCTATTTTTACATTTCTTATCAAATGAACTCATTTTTTCTCATAACATGTCAATATTACTTATTTATAGGCGGCTAAGGCCTGAAATCACATGAAAAGACCATTTTAACGGTTTTAGGACGCATTTTCATCCAAAATGACCCAAATAAGGCCTATATAACTACTTCTTCGCCTATTTTCTACATTTCTTATCAAATGAACTCATTCTTTCTCATAACATTTCAATAATACTTAGTTAAAGGCAGCTAAGGCTTGAAATCATATGAAGAGAGCAATTCAAGGGTTTTAGGACATATTTTGATCCAAAATGGCCTAAATAAGGCCTATATGAGTACTAGGATTCCTATTTCTTTCATTTCTTATGAAATGAACTCATTCTTTCTTATAATATGTAAATATTACTTAGTTATAAGCAGCTAAGGCTTGAAATCACATGAAAAGAGCAATTCAAGGGTTTTAGGACGCATTTTCATCTAAAATGTCCCAAATAAGGCCTATATGACTACTAGAACGCCTATTTCCTACATTTCTTATCAAATCAACTCATTTTTTCTCATAACATGTCAATATTACTTAGTTATAGGCGGCTAAGGATTGAAACCACCTGAAAAGGGAAATTCAACGGTTTTAGGACGCGTTTTCATCCAAAATGGCCCTAATAAGGCTTATATGACTACTAGGATGCCTATTTCCTACATTTCTTATCAAATCAGCTCATTCTTTGTCATAACATGTCAATATTACTTAGTTATAGGCGGCTAAGGCTTGAAATCACATGAAAAGGAGCATTTTAACGGTTTTAGGACGCATTTTGATCCAAAATGGCCCAAATAAGGCCTATATGACTACTAGGATGCCTATTTGCTACATTTCTTATCAAATCAACTCATTGTTTTTCATAACATGTCAATATTACTTAGT
Source organism: Chenopodium quinoa (assembly GCF_001683475.1). Lineage (NCBI taxonomy): Eukaryota > Viridiplantae > Streptophyta > Magnoliopsida > Caryophyllales > Amaranthaceae > Chenopodium > Chenopodium quinoa. The sequence continues at coordinate 570,299 of NW_018744858.1, forward strand.
TATAGGAGACTAAGGCTTGAAATCACATGAAAAAAGCATTTTAACAGTTTAGGACGCATTTTGATCCAAAATGGGCCAAATAAGGCGTATATGACTACTAGGACGCCTATTTCCTACATTTCTTATCAAATCACATGAAAAGAGCAAATTACTAAGTCAATGGCATACCTCATCAAGTTGTAGTGTGTTTGTACAACGACTCACCATGTCAAACATGAATCTCATCACGTATAGGCCTCAATCAACTCTGTTATCTTGTTGTGCGCACTAGCATAGGAACAAAGTACATGAATCAAACATGCATAGCAAATTAGCAAAATCTTACGCATTGTTTATTACGAAAATCACAATATCATGTGGCATTACCATCTGTGATTTCCATGTAGGACCATCACGAGCTCGACAATTTATCTTCTTTATAACACTATAGAAAAGTAAGTTCAAATTTGATTAGTATGATTAATAAATGAGTTAGGTAATGATAATCAAAACTAGGTAGCTATATTTACTTTTGCAGTATGGACTTCACGAGGAGCTTTTTTGGATGAGGCAATCGAGCTGAATCAGATAGGAAGATTGTGTTATTGGAAACACAAATCACCAACATGGTCCAATGCAAACTACGTAAATTCACAAAAGAAAAACAAATCAATAATTAGGAGTCAACATATAATCAGGGGAAACAAATGAATTTGACATGGTTAGACGTACTCCTCATAACATGGGGCGAATATGAACTTGTCTCCCGCATGCACTGATTCCTTGATACTCCTTTCAACATAGTATAACAAGTCAGGGTGGTTGCCTAAGATTCTAGTAGTGGAGGTCTGCTCGGGGCATAACCACCCAACTTGACAAGGAGAATCAATGCCACGTAAGTGCTCTTGCAGTGCTCTGCATGCATGATAATAGAATATTAATGGAAAAATAAACGACAATCACCACTAATGTGAAAAACATAATTTAAGCGGCATTGAATTACCTCATGAATGTTTGAATGAGGGAAATGTTAAGCATTGAACCACTTAGAAATTCCTTCACATCTTCTTTGGTAATCCATGCAATTGCATCCTCATCATAGTGGAACAATGCCTTAGGTAGTGCAATTTCAATGGGAGTGTCACTAGGCAACATACTAACAACATTGTGTAGAAAGTTAAATCCTTAGAGAGCGATTGAAGGACCGTGTCTCCAACAAGTGGAGTAACTTGCATGGTTGAACCTCTCGAAGAGTTCTTCTTCGCCGCTTTTTCACTCTCCGACAGTTGTTCACTCATCTTCTTTGTAGGTTGATCAATGCTTTTAGGCTTCTCCACCCTCCTTCTCTTTGAAGTTTGGCTTTTAATAAAAATTTGATTAACAAATAACGCAATTGGTTGGAAAAGAAATCCATCCAACTCTTGGGAAGACAACCAGGCATAGAGTAAAGAGTGAACCAAAAATCTTACCTCGTTGATCAACCTTCCCAAGCACATGGCCATTGCACAAAGCTATCTTTTGCTTCCCAAAGTATAGTATTCCCATCCTCCTCTACGGGAACCGGTACTAGGATGCCCTAGAACTCCGCAATCACAGAATTGATCTTGACTGAGTAATGTTGTGGCCTAAGCGGTCGCAAATGGACCGTACCACTGGTCAGTTGTGCACTAGCATATGCAACCAAATGCAAAGCTCCACTATTTGATAGCCCCGGGTGTAACAGTGCACAACGGGTCTCTTCCTACACCAATTTGGAAGATCACTTATAAGAACCAAACATATCACAAGGGGCTAAGCATCCACCAACAAACAAACAAAACCGAAAATAAAACAAGCAAAGGCAAAAAACAAGCCTACAAAACACCATAACACCGAACAAAGCAACACAAATAAGCAAACAGAAATTGCACAGAACACTCAAACAGCCAGCACAACAACAACACACAGCAACACAGAAAATAGCACACATCAACAACAGAAAACAGCAATAAGCACACAACAACACAACAACACAGAAAGAAGCAGCCAGCACAAAGCAACACAGAAAACAGCAGCCAGCATACAGCAACACAGAAAACAGTAGCTAGCGCACAACAACACAAAAAAGCAGCCAGCACTCAACAACACAGAAAACAGTAGCCATCACACAACAACACAGAAAACAGCAGCAAGCGCACAACAACACAGAAAACAGCAACCAGCACACATTAACAGCACACAACAAGCAGCTCCTAGGAAAACACAGCATAACAACAACACACAGCAACAACACACATCAAGCACAACAACCAGCACAACAACAACAAGCATAACAACAACCAGTATAACAACCAGCACAACAACAGCACAACAACAAGCACTCAAATAGCCAACACAACAACAGAACACAGCAAAAGCCCAGCACAACAACCAGATCACAGTCAACAGAGAGAAGCAGACAGAAGTATAGTAAATCCAAGGAAGACACAACAGGTAGCACAACAACCAGATCACAGTCAGCAGAGAGAAGCAGAGCAACTCCAAGGCAGACACAGCAGGCAGACCAGATCATAGTCAGCAGAGAGAAGCATACAGAAGTAGAGCAACTCCAAGGCAGACATAGCAGGCAGCACAAAGCAGCACAAAACACCGCAACAGAACCCTGACAAACCAAAACAACCCAACAGCCAACAAAAAACAAAGCTACAATGTGTAACACACAACAATAACCAACCAAGAAGCAACATAGAAACGAAGACAGCAGTTGACTCCATCTAGACAAAGACACAACGAAGCAAACTTCACCAGATCACAGCACAACCAAAAAACCAAAAGCACCATCCAGACAAAGAACTAAACAAGTTACCTATAAATCTGGAAATTCATGAGGTGATGGATTATGAAGCTCCCTCGAGTCCGCATGTGTAGGAGTACCAACCTGCAATAGTAAATTAATAATGCCACCTTAGATCCCACGTAACTCAATATGTCAAAACTAATAGATTTGAAACTACCTCATGTATCTCATCGTCTCGATGTATCTCATCTTCTCCTTGTCCTTGTGGGTGACTACATGAGTCAACCGGTGTAGTCGAGGGGAACGGCAAGCCCGACAAGTTCATTTGCTTCGCCCAAGCATTGAATTCATCTCGCATCTCGTTGCATACCTGTTCCTTAATTGATGCCACCTTGGCATCCAAGTTATGTGGTGAGTTAACACTTGCTCGAGATCTTCCTGATTTGGTGTATTTTGCACCCATCACCTTTTCCCATCTTAGCAATGTCCCTCTCGCACCTAATACCCGTCCTGGATGGTAGGGCTTTCCCAAAGCCAAGGTGAAAGGGTCTTTTCCTACAGTTGGGACGAGCTTTCATTCAACTAGTTCTTCAGTGTACTTAAGCTGTAGCAAAATAAAAAATTTAACATGCATATAGTTACTATTTTTGTACAGTGATATTTATGCAAAAGCTTCATAAAGTTCACAAGTTCATAGTTAGCTTACAAGTTATCTGCCATTTCTTTGGTTTCCGGAGCCTTGATGACCCATTTTTTGGTTTCCTTATCACGCGCATGTAGAGAACAAATGGAATTGCCAGCAAGACTCACCAACGTAGTCATCGTGGAATCAGAGGGTTCTTTGGATGACCTTAGAAGCGAAGTGGGGTATACTCCCTCCTTGACCCACGTTTCCTTTCATTTACCAAATGTCTTACACCCTATACGATGGGTGTATTGCCTCTGCAATGCATTTTTTGGAATTTTGCTCCTGCAGTTCCTACATAATTAGAAATGTTAGTATCATTACTTCAAAAAGAGTCAATAAATTACACAGTTTTCATCAGATTTACCCAAACTTACAATTGCTTCCTTTTTACTTCTTTGAAGAACGAAAGCTTCCCAATCGTCCTTCGATACGCTTGGCCATTTTTGCCATGGGATTTTCTCTTCCTCGATAACTTCATCATATCCACCTCCATTATCCTTTCCCTAGCAAGCTTTCTTCTTCTTTGGTTTTCTCACAACTCTCTTAGTGATCCACCCACGAACTAAGGTGGTCTTGAAGCCTCTGAAACTGCTAATAAAGATTCAAACACCCTTCGCTTGGCGGCGTAATTAGGAATATTAAACAAACTCTGCAAGCACAAATAAAAGTGAATATTAGTTTCACCTTTTAAATAACAATAAGGTGAAGGTATTAATAATTATGTAAATGTGCAAATAAAACACTTGCCCTTGTATAATTCCAAAATGTTTGAATCAAGCCTAGAGATACTTCCCGCCAACCAAGTGTAATGGGGATTGTGCGCGCACATAAGCCAACGTGAATAGCATATTGACGACGCCATTTGCCCGTAGGTTGGCCTACCTTGTAATACTTCAGGACCATGGGACTGACGGGTTTCTTGAAACTTATCGTCGGACCCCTAACCTTTGTCTTAGTCGATGGCTTCACCCCCCCTCCATCACCTTGTCCTTGGCTTTGAGTTTGGGGAGTAGGATTCTCACCAACCGTCTCAGAAACTGCATTTTCAATAGGAGGCGCTTGTTCAGCTGAAATTTCAAATTCATCAAGCCTAAGCTCAAACTCATCGAGTTTGATCTTCTTGCTCATCCAAATCTTTCTCCCTGTTGACATCATAAAGCTCGTCCTCATCCTCATAGAAATCATCATCATCATCCTCCATATCCTCTACACAATTACGGTCCTGTTCGTCCTCCATGAGATATAAACACCTGCCATTACAAACATAACACGTTATTAGTTGTAATATAAATAAATTTGTAAGTTATAATCAAAAATAAATTTATGAATTAAAATACAAATTAACATAGAAAATGGGCAAGTATAGGTCATTTTTATTCCATATTTGACATGTTTTAAAGGTAACTTCATTCATTTAAAAGAAAATGTGAAAAATGGGCAAGTAAGTTAATACTTTCATTCATTTTCACCAAAATAATTCTTTAAATCACCTAACCTGTGATTTAATAGTACTTTCAACGCCTACAATTTCAAAATCACAAAGAATAGTACCTCAATCTAATATTCTTTCGTTGTGGTCTGATCACATATAATTTGCTTGGTCGTCTATGTCATTTGGTACAACAAGTCTAGGAACAGTGAAAGGTGCCGAGTCATCAAACACATCATATTCTTCCTCATCCTCAACATCTCCAACGCCTAGGATTCTTATTTTGCCGGCTAGCACAATAGACCATTTTGAATCGACTGGGTCAGTTACATAGAACACTTGCTTAGCTTAAGATGCAAGGATGAATGGTTCCGCACTATCATTCAGGTGGCCAAGATCTACAAGAGTAGAGTCATCATATTTGACGTTACGCATGATAATCAACCCACTTACACTAGAAAAAAGCAACCGTGATATTACAATAATCAAGCTTCCATATTTCTTGAATTTGACTATAGTATGACAACTCTACATCAACGGGTGATTTATCATTAGCACTTGCAAACTCCCTTGACGATGCCACAAGAGTGACACCACTGTTTTGGTCGAGGAAGATTTCAAATCCTGATGCTCAGTCAACAAAGTGTACCCATTTATGTCATATCCCTCAAATGAGCGAACATCATCCCTAGGACCATAAGCAAACCACCTTACTGTATTAGTGACACTCTCATCTATTCTACCCATCACTCGATCACGAAACCAACTCAAAAACCTCTTATTAAGCAATTGCATCAATGCCCTTTCACCTTTCGATGGAAATTCATCACGCAAACTAGCCATGTGCTCGTCTAAATATGGGTGAACATCTGTAACATGGTGCAACACATATAGGTGTGCTTGTAAGAACTTATCTCAGTTAGGTGACATTCGTTTCGACCCGATTGTGCCATGACCATCAAGTCTCCCTTCATGTCGAGAAGTAAGAAGACCAATTACTAATCTCCTCACCCACGATCCCTTGAATCATACTTCCTTCTGGGTGAGCCCGATTCCTTACTTTATTTTGCAATGTACCTATGTGTCTTTCAAAAGGATAGCACCACCTCATGAACACTGGACCGCACAACTTAATCTCACGCACCAAATGAAGAATTAGATGCACCATTATGTCAAAAAATGAGGGTGAGAAGTACATCTCACATTTGCACAAAGTCACAACCACATCCGCCTGCAAAGCATCAAGTGTACGGATCAAGCACTTTACTGCATGTTGTATTGAAAAATGAACAAAGACTTGTAATAGCTTCCCTTACGTGCTTCGGTAAAATACCACGTATTGCAATTGGTAAGAACACTTGCATCATAACGTGACAATCATGGGATTTCATACTTGTCAGCTTCAATTCTCCATTTAAGGATACAAATCTTTTGATGTTAGATGCGTATCCTGATGGAACCTTAATGCCGTACAGACATGCACAAAACATCCGTTTTCTACCTTTGACTATGTGTAGCAAGCCGGAGGTAAATAAGTCTTTTCATCATTGGTTTTTCCCTCATATTTCTTCTTTGACGCATCCGTGGCCTTTCCCTTTTCCTTTCCCTTTCCCTTTCTCTTCCCCTTTCCTTTTTTCGAACTCATTTCATTTCCTTTTCCTGTTCCTTTCCCTTTCTAACCTTTTCCTGAGCCCACAATTCTGGACGAACCCCCATCTTTTTTAAATTTAACTGTGTACCCTTTCCATCCTTTGTTTTGCCTTGAATATTCATCAGCGTTCCCACAAGAGCATCACACACAATCTTCTCTATATGCATTACATCAAGACAATGCCTAACGTCATGTTCTTTCCAGTACGAAAGTTTCCAAAAGATTGATTCTTTTTTAAAGAGAGCAGCTGAGTATGCAGCTTTTTCTGTTTTCCCAAATACTGTTCGTATACCCTTAACTTGAGCATAAACTGATAAGTGGTTTATTTGACCACTTATTGTGTAAATTTAAACCCGATTTTGCGATCATTTCCCCTCTTTCTAACCCAATTTTGAATGAAAATGTTTTTTCTCGGCTTTCCCCCCTCTTGGTTTGTGTTTGTCCATGTTTTGCAGGTCTATGAGCTCAATTAGGCTGGCTTTCGGTGCATGAATCGTGTTTAAGACAAGAGGATTGAAGATTGGAGAGGGCGCTCCAGGGGAGCGGGCGTGCCCCTCTCATGGAGCGGGCGCTCCTCGACTCTAGCCAGCTGTTAGGAGCGGGCGTGCACCTCTCATGGAGCGGGCGCTCCTCGACTCTAGCCACATTCTGCCCAAGTTCAGGTGCTGTTAGGAGCGGGCGTGCACCTCTCATGGAGCGGGCGCTACTCCCTTTGAAGATTGAATCTGCCCATGCTGCTGGAACAGGGGAGCGGGCGTGCATGATGTGAGGAGCGGGCGCTCCTCCCTGACACTTTCAAATCTGATCCTTCATCAATGTACGAAACAGTAGGCTTCAAGACTGGTAGGAGCGGGCGCTCCAACTCAACTGCACGCCCGCTCCTGTCTGGGTTAGCAAACAGGTTTCAATCATAGCATTAGAGCGGGCGCTCCAACATCATTGCACGCCCGCTCCTGTCAAATGCCGTAGCCAAAATTGATTTAAGGAGCGGGCGCTCCATCTCAACTGCACGCCCGCTCCTTGCTGGGTCAGAAAGTCAGTTTCTCAACTACGGCTTGGAGCGGGCGCTCCAACATCATTGCACGCCCGCTCCTGTCAAATGTCGTAGCCAAAATTGATTTAAGGAGCGGGCGCTCCAACTCAACTGCACGCCCGCTCCTTGCTGGGTCAGAAAGTCAGTTTCTCAACTACGGCTTGGAGCGGGCGCTCCAACATCTCTGCACGCCCGCTCCAAAATGGTTTTAAAACGGGCATAAACTCATTCTCAGTTAGGAGCGGGCGCACCTACCCTTCTGCACGCCCGCTCCTACCTGTCCGGGTAAAAAAAAAGAGGAACTTATCTCTCTTTTAATCACTTTACCCATCATTTCTCACCACTCATTCAAACATTCATACTCTCTCTCCTCCTTCCCATCTACTTCCCTCTCTAAAAACCTCATATTCTCCAACTTCTCTCTTCATTTTCATTATCAAATCTCAACTTTCTTCAACCGAAATTCACAAATTCTTAATCTACATCAAATTCTCTCTCCAAAAACCATAATTTTACAAAAATTTGGGCAAAAATTTCGAAGGCCCACAAGTGGGAATTGAAGAAAATCAATAGGGAAAGGGGCAAGCTTGCTAGTAAAGGAGGAATTTGAGGAAATTGGAGGATTTTAGAGTATTTTCATACTCAAAGTGGTATAATTTTCTTCCTTACTTCACTTTCCCTCTTAAACCTAAGGGTTTTTCTTCAATATTTCTCTCAATTTGTTTATTTCATGATTGTTGTGTAATTAGTTGCATGATTAGGTGATTTAAACAAATTTTCTTGCCTTTGATAATTAAATTGTTGGTTTTTGTGGATAATTGTGGAGTAAGGGAATGGCTTGTGCATGAAAAATTAATTATAATTTGTGAATTTGTGAATTTTTGTGTGAGAATTGTTGTGTTAAGATTGTTGGTTGGTTGTGTGGAATTATTATTGAATTGTGAGCAGGTACCTTGGTTTAATTTGGGGAATTTGAAGTTAAGGAGGTTGTGTTTGTTGAATTTTGGTGCTTGTGTGAGGAGTTTTGAGTGAACCCTTTTTACTCCTTTTTCCAAATTTTGTCAAGATGGTGCTAAGATTATTTGGAGGTGCGGGAGGAAAGAAAAGAAAGACTTCCAGCATCCAAATATCCGAAAACCAAAACCAAAACCAAACTCAAAACCAAGACAATGCTCCTCCTCCCATTAGAATCCCCGAAAAATTTAAAAAGTATCACTCCGAGCTTTCAAAACTAAAAATCCTTCCAACAAGATTTTACGACCAATCAACTTGCCATCTTTTAGGGATAGATGAAGGAATTCGGCGAGTGGCCGATAATTTCGGATGGTTAAACTACCTCAAGAAGAGGGAGCTAACCTACGAATCGATCACTCTCGAGTTCCTTTCAACCTTAACCATGCGCCGAATCAATGGTGAGGGAGAGCCTCTTGAGTGCAAAATTAAGTTTAGACTTTTCAATCAAGAAAAGACTCTAACCTTAACTCGCCTCAATGAAATATTTGAGTGGCCCGTGTATAATCAAATAGACAACCCCGATAGTTTCTACCTTTCTAGCTACGAAGAGCGAAATTGGTGGAATACTATCGCGGAGTATCCTAATTTCACCACCCGGTCTAGCCACGCTAGCCACATTGTCCACCCCGTACTCCGTATATTCATGAGAATTATGGGGTACGCTTGTTTCTCGAAACAAGATCTCGGGAAGCTAACAAAAGAGGAGATCAAATGCCTCTTTATAGCTTCCCGATTTGAGGGGGACCTTGAGGGTAATGTGAACATGGGATACTTGTTTATCCAAAGGTGCCTTGAGATTAAGAGGAGTACGGAGTTTAGAGGGGAGATAAAATGTGGTGGCATGATCACAATAATTGCCAAGGCTTTGGGTTTCACTAATTGGGTTGAGCAATTAACCCTGGTGAACGGGTCCAATGTCCTTGACCTTGCCGGACTTGCCTCAATGCAAATGCTTGTGGAGATCCGTGGCAATGTCACCACATACTCTTGGTTGGTCAAGGGTAAGCACCGTTGCTTTCTCCCTAATGCGGCGGTAATGAACACCGTGGGGAACACTTGGCAAGTGCCATTTGAGCCACTCCCCGCGAATGTTCCCATCCCTGACCAACCATCTCAACCTCGTCGCCATAGTATTTCTACCGCTCCTAGGTTTTTCGGCGGCTCCTCTTCTTCTCCTTCTTCCTCCTTCGACCTTGAATCGGCTTTTCACCGCCTAAATCTTTCCAACCAAAGAATCCTCCAAGAAAATGAATATCAAAGTTATGTGTCTCAAATGACATATCAAAGCCAAGTTGAGAGGGGAGACTTTCTCCCCTATGTCAACTATCCTAACCGCCCCGTTCAAAAGGGGCCGGTTGCGGGTTGGAACAACAACCAACCCACCTACTCTTATTGGCAAGGACCTCGTAGCTCCGTTTCGGAGCTACGATCCTTTCCTCCCTACGATTATACACAACCCGGGGGTTGTGATTTTAGGGGGGACCCATCTTATTACCACGTCCCCGAGACATGTGGTAATATGACTCCCGAGGAAATCGATAACCACCCCTTAAGGGGATACTTCGGGTTTCCACCCGGGTATGATGGTGGGTGGGGCACTAGTAATGCACCGGACTACGGTCACTATCGTAGTAGCCCCAGCTATGATCTTCCTCCATACGTGGATCAACCTTCCTTTTCCGGCGATGTAGACCTCAACTATAACTACATGCCATCACCGCCTAGGGAGGATGATCGGGAGTAGCCTTTAGACATTTGTTTTTACCGTTCCCTTCTCTTCTTTTCCCATCATGTGTAACACCGAGGCCGGTGTCGAGTTCTAGCTTGGGGGGGAGATGTTTCTCATTGTGTCCATCTATCGTGGGAACGGTAATCAAATGTCTAGCTTGGGGGAAGTCTTGGGGTCTTTGTGTCTAGGGTAGTTTTCGGTTTTGGTAGGAAATGTGCTTTCTTGTGATGCCTTTTGTGCTATGTATGGAGAAATTTGAGATTGTATGTGGAATGTTTGGCATGAAAGGCTTAGTCTAGCCTTTGGGACTTGTGGTAGGATTCATAAGGTATTATGTTCTAGTTTGCATGCCTATATTAGGTTGGTTGTTACCCCTTTTCACGTTTTTATGGCACGCCTAGGCTAGAACAATTGCATATTGATGTTTTTGTCTCACTTCTCTTTATGTGTGTGCTATTTGGAGCATCTTATCTATGGCTTTGATATGATCATGCTTTGGTTGGTTTGATTGTTGGTTGGTATCATGGTTGATTGGCATTGTTCTTGGTCTTGCTTGATGGTGAATTTTGATGATGATTTCCCTTAATATCCAAATTTCTTTTTCTTATCCTCTAACCCCTCTAACATCCAAATTCCCTAATATCCAAATTCTTTAATTAGTTTCTCTTTCCCCCATTTTCAACCTTTATTCAAAAAAAAAAATAAAAATTTAAAAAGGATTTTGTTTGCCTTTGATCGGTTTGCAATGATGATATTGAATTATATGTGGTGGATGTTTGTTTTCTTTTCGTAATAAAATTTCGAGCATGGTTTAGATGCCCTTGGTGGAACATAGAATTGGTTAGTTTAGGCTAGTGTGAGAATAACTTTCCCGAATGTGCGAAACTTAAAGTCTAGGTTTGTGGTAAGATGGAGTCGCCCATATCAAAGGAATTTGAACCCCGAAAGGTAGTAATTGATCCCACATTGTTCCCAAAAGTGAGGGTGTAATATTATTTTTTTCAAGCCTACTACATTTGAATGAGTGGCAAGGATCCTCTTTGATTTAGTACCTAGATCGAGAACTTGAGTCCTGACTCCCAAGATCGCGGCCTAAACTACTCTTAGTAATATGAAGTTGTTATGTATTGTTCATTCGCACAAAGTTAAGGCATGTCATTCTTGTTTCCTTAGTTCAATCTTTAAGTTGTTATAAATAATAGTTTGTGATATAAATACCCAAGTTTGAAAAAAAAAAGAAGTAATGAATAGCCACCACCCTAGCGATGAAACAAGCTTGGGGGTGCGTTTTTGTTTCAAGTTTATTCATAGTTTGTATTTTGGGTCAAAGTTAGAAACCTCTTTAGGTTTGCTCTTAGTGCTATATATCTTAGCTTGACTTTAATTGCAAAGCACTTCTAGTTTTCTCTATGCCTTAACTTTGTGCCGTATTCCTTGAGTCTTGTAATGTTAGTAGAATAGTTGAAGCCATAGACGGTGGAGGGAGTTGGTTCACAAGCATATGGAGAGGGTATTTATCATTGAGATGTCGAGTGCTCTAAACCTTCTTGGGTCTATTTTTCTTTCGGCTCCTTCGAGGAGTCATGAGACATTATCATTAGGGGGAATTTGAACTTTGTGTTGGGGACGCGGTAAGATTGGTTGAATGGACCAAAGTTGAGTACATTCGGGAAGGTTAGCTAGGCCTCGGCTAGTCATGACCGTGGTTGATCTTAGGCATATACCTCATGCTCGAGTTTTATTGCTTAAGGATTCTCATATCTATGCATGTGCTTTTCTTTGAGCAAATTGATCTTTGGGTTTGTTTTTGGGCAATGTGAATTGCTTGAGGACAAGCATTTGGCTAGCTTGGGGGGATTTGATAAGTGGTTTATTTGACCACTTATTGTGTAAATTTAAACCCGATTTTGCGATCATTTCCCCTCTTTCTAACCCAATTTTGAATGAAAGTTTTTTCTCGGCTTTCCCCCCCTCTTGGTTTGTGTTTGTCCATGTTTTGCAGGTCTATGAGCTCAATTAGGCAGGCTTTCGGTGCATGAATCGTGTTTAAGACAAGAGGATTGAAGATTGGAGAGGGCGCTCCAGGGGAGCGGGCGTGCCCCTCTCATTGAGCGGGCGCTCCTCGACTCTAGCCAGCTGTTAGGAGCGGGCGTGCACCTCTCATGGAGCGGGCGCTCCTCGACTCTAGCCACATTCTGCCCAAGTTCAGGTGCTGTTAGGAGCGGGCGTGCACCTCTCATGGAGCGGGCGCTACTCCCTTTGAAGATTGAATCTGCCCATGCTGCTGGAACAGGGGAGCGGGCGTGCATGATGTGAGGAGCGGGCGCTCCTCCTTGACACTTTCAAATCTGATCCTTCATTGAAGCATTCTGGAGAGGGCGTGCAGCCGAAAGGAGCGGGCGCTCCCAGCTTAGGAGCGAGCGCTCCTCATTGTGGAGCGGGCGCTCCTCGCTGGGAATCCGTTTTCTTTTGACGGATTTCCCTATGTGTTTCGGGGAGTATAAATACTTCCCCTTTAGCTCACTTAGAAAAGGGGGGACAGTAGCCTAGTTTTCAGAAACCTCTCTTAGTTTGAAACATTCCTTAGGATTAATTTAGCTTAGTTTTCATCAAATCAAATCATTGTATTAGTGAAATTCAAGAATTATTCTCAAAGTTTGGCAATTTGTATTCAACATTTGAAGCTTCAATTAGTAATTTCTCCAACCTTCTTCCTTTTAATTTCAGATTTTATTTGGTATTTGCATGTTATTTAAATCTTCCTAGTTCTTGGTAATTTGTTATTGGATGATAGTTATTTCAATTGTTAACCACTTTTCCCCAATTATTGAAGTATTTAGAACCCTAATTCTTGATTGCATGTTGATAAACATGAGTTGTGAGTAGTCTTCTTGCTAGGGGTTGGGTGAAGCTCGACCTTTTGGGTTAACTATTCAAATGTGGGAGAAGCATTGATGTTTGAATTGCAATTAAATTGATTATATGAGATTGCTTGTTAGTTCCTCATGATAGGTTTAGCTACCCTTGACTAAGGAGCTTGATAGTATGATATGCCTAATTTGACATGGAAGTGTAAATTGAGTACGTCATTACTTATTGTAATTTGATTATGTATCATCTATTGCTAAACTAATGAGGAATCTAAGTTTAGTAGTGTGAGTTGTTTTCTAATTGCATGAGGTTGATTTTACATATAGTCCTTGCTATATCTTGTCTATTTTACTCCCCGTTTGCCTATTTGCCTTGGTTGAGTGGATCTCATTCCCTAGTATCTTTAATTCATTGATTTAGAACCATAGTTTGTTTGTATTCTAGACGAACACCAATTCACCAATTGACTTCGAGTTAGCTTAAGTGTAAAGATCTTTGGCAATCATATCCCGTTCCTTGTGGACCGAACTCTTACTTGTCATTATGCTTGGTTTGTAAGGTGTTTGTTAATAAATGTGTTTGATTGAGTGTGGAATGTACGACCGTTCCAACGCCCATCATAAACCTCCTCAACAGTCAATGGCCTAGGCGCAATCCCCTCATCCGCTATCCCATCGAAAGCCTTTTTCTGCCTACGGTACAGGTGATCGTGCCTAAGTAAACTTCGGGTCCGCACGTACACCTCTTTGTGAGAATGATCAAGGCGCATGCTTGGTATGTCATCAATACAAATGGGGCATGCTTTTTTTCCTTTGTTCTTATACCTAGAAAAGTTGCCATATGCAGGAAAATCATTAACGGTCCACATAAGAGCTGCACGCAATGTGACCATCTCATTCTTATGAGCATAAAAAACGGAAACCCCTTCGTCCCACATCTTTCTTAAATCGTCAACAAGTGGTGCAAGATAAACATCTATGTCTAGGTTGCCTTAGCCCCATTATTAGTAGTGAAAGCATTACATACTTACGTTTCATGCACAATCAAGGAGGCAAATTGTAGATCACTAAGAGTACCGACCATGTGCTGTGTTGGGTACTAAGAGTGCCAAATGGATTCATCCCGTCCGTGCACAACCCTAGCCTTAAATTTCCGACTTCATCACCAAATTTCCCAAACTTCATATTAATGTTCTTCCATTGCAGGGAGTCGGCTGGATGCTTCAGCATTCTGTTTTTCTTTCTTCCCTCTACATGCCACCTCAAGTTTTTAGCGTCTTTTGGTGTTGAGAATAGACGCTTAAACCTTGGAATAATGGGAAGATACCCACAACACCTTAGTAGGAGGTCCCTTGTACCAGCATTGCAACTCATGCGCTTGTAGCGCGACTTCTTGCATCGTGGACACCCCTCCAATTGTTCATATTCATTTTGATAGAGAATACAATCGTTAGGACATGCATGTATCTTCTTATACTTCAAACCAAATGGACACATGAGCTTATTTGCATAATAGTAAGACTTTGGAATTTCATTCCCGTCAGGCAACATCTCACTTAACGCGGTCAACAAAGAAGTAAAACTATTGTCTATCCACCCATGCTTCGACTTAATGTTAAAAAGTGTTAACACGACTGATAGTTTGGAGTATTTTTTGCACCCAGGATACAAAGGCTTTTTAGAAGCTTCCGATAATGACTCAAACACGTCACCTTCAACACCATGCATCATCTCATCCACCCCTTCATCCTCGACCTCATCCACCTGATCATCCTCTAATCCATCCTCATCACCATTATCAATAATATATTCATCATTCTTGTATTCCTGGTCCACACGAATCTCATTGCTTCTATCATGCACATAATTCCCATCAACATCCCCATTGTACTCTCCTTCTTCACCATGCCAAATCCACACATGGTATTTAAGCCTACACCCACGACAAATTACATTATCTCTAATGATTTCAACACTATTGACCACCTTCACATTATTACAATCAACACAAGGACAATAGAGGCAATCGACACCCATTCTACGCTGATAATTATGAAGCCCTCTCGCAAAACTCTTGAACCCCATGAAAGAATTCCATTGTATCACGTCTACCATACATCCAACCACGATCCTGCTCCATTTAGTAAATTGTCTCTAAACATAGAAACATATTATGAATAATGTATAATTGCTACATATATTATATATGTAAATCAAATTCAACCACATACCATGCATATACCATTCATATAGTAAAAAAATGCATATATGCTTCCAAAGGGTCCTTATCACTCCAACCTAACCCATCCTTAGCTTGAACGTCTGATCTCACAAGTGAATGTATGTCAACTTTCCAAGTTTAAGGAAAATCGGGTAGCATTTCCCCCCAGTTCTCCAAGTACACGATGTAGATAATTACTTACCCACATATGTACCCAGAACAACAGGGTGAGGAAATGGTAAGCCAAGATGTTCCTTAAAATCGAAAAAAAGGACATACATTTACCACCTAAGTGAGAGTAAACGTTCAAGAACAGTCCCAACCGGGGACTATTCAAGACTTTCTCCTAATGAGAAATCCTTGAACGGGTATCTAGGCATATGATGATGCAAGCATTTTATGTATTGTTGTATTTATTTGCCATTAAACAATACACAAGTTGTAATAGCATGAAAATTATTAAATGAATAAAGAGAAAGAAATATAGCTTAGTAAAGTGTATAATTCATACCAATATAGCAAGTACAATGGATGTATTCTTTTTAATTTCCCACTTGAGCTAAATATGTAGTCTTCAAGCTAAACTTGTGCTTCAATTCACATATAAATATATAAAAAAACAAAAACAAAAAACAAAACAAAAAACAAAAGTTAGTAAGTATGAACTATCATTTGTCAATTGGAAACTATGAACTATCAAAGTATCAATCTATCACGTCTATCAATTAATTAATGATCAACAACTCCACAAGTATTCAAATCTAACTATTCAACTAAATAACTAATTGCTTTAGTACTCTAATTCAATCAAATAATCAATTATTCAACAAGACAACGATATACTTATCTAATAAAAGGTCATCATTGTGATTTTGATAAATACAACAAGAACTAATCATGATTATACATACATGCTTTAACACTTTCCTGTAACAAAGACATTGATTCATAAAATACACTTTAATGGCTTTCCTGTAACAAAGACATTGATTCATAAAATACACTTTAATGGCTTCTAACAAAAAATAAAAATGCATAAAATAACCATGAAAAATTTGCAAGCTTACAACAAGGAAATAACTCAATTCACAGCAAGCCGGCATTATAATAAGCATTAAAGGAAACCGAAAAGGCAAGCTCACCAAACACTGTTCGGGGGGAGCCACCGTGACAAGAAGGCCGTTGTGGTTGAGGGGAGCCATGTGCGCTTCAATGACAAACCCTAGATTACAAGAAACCTAAAATTACTAAACTGAAAAGCAAATCAATGACAAACCCTAGATTTCAAAGGAATTCGATAATTTAAAAAGGACTAAGAAAAAATCTTACCTCGAAGCTGCTTCAATGGAGGTGAGAAAGCTCGAAGCTGCTTCAATGGAGAATAAAGAGCACTACAAGGTTCAATGGAGGAGAGATATGGAGAGAGAAGGAGGTGCAGCATGAGTAAAGCTCAGAAACCGCTTCAATGGAGAATGAAAAAATTCGGAGGTGGTGGAAGACAAGGGCGAAAATTTGGGAGGGAAAACAGAAATAATGAAAAGCAAGGGGAAATAAAGAAGAAGAAGAGGGAGCCCAATTTTTTTAAAAATTCTGTACCGGTTTAAACCGGTGCTAAAACATTATTTCGCACCGGTTTGGTTTGAGCCGATGCGAAAACTTTTCCCCTCCTTTTTTTTTTAATTCGCACCGGTTTGAACCGGTGCTAATAATATAATTTCACATCGGTTTGGTTGGATCCGGTGCGAAAACTCTTGCCCTCAATCCCGCCTATTTTTAAAAACCGGTGCGAAAAGGGAGGTGCTGATTTCAGTTTTTCTAGTAGTCCATAAACATGCTTAACAAGGTTTATTATTGCAGTAGATTAGTGATGCAACCACACATTTAATCTACCTTTAACATGCCATAATTAATCAAGGTTTAAAGATTTAAAAATTTTCATCAAAAACGAAAAACCCCTCAAAAAACATGTTTTTGGGTGGATTTTGGCTTCTGGACAGGCCTTAAAGAGTGTCAAAAACCATTAAGAACATCGATTTCACCCAAAACTCACTATTTTTAGGTCGAAATCTGGGTTCATTGGCCAAAATTAATATAAATACGAGATTAAAACTAATTAAACGAACTTCTAATCTAATTAGAAAGCAAAACCAGAAATTTAAATCCATTATGAATCACCTCAATTAATTATTAGTCATAATAATTAAAGTGAGTGCGGCTCTGATACCGCTGTTGGGTTTCGTAGCGTCTAACACTGCGCGGAATGAAACCTGCCCAAGATCCGCCCACTAATTAAATCAACTAAACATGCAATCACATAATTGAACAACAAAAGAGAGAGAAAGAGAATTGACATTCTTACCCTCGACGCGTGCTTCGTTCGCTTATGAGCTCTTACTTCAAAGCTCTAGCCTTGCAAGTGCGAAAGTCTCCGACGACTCGCACCCTCGACCCGACTCAAGCGGTCTTTATCTCGAAGGTTAGTCGGGACTTGACCACAGAAAAACTAGAGTGAACTTAAAAGTTTTCTCACTTTCAAGGAATGCCTTATTGAGTTCAACTCAAGTGATTTTTCCTAAACCCAAAACTTGGGTATTTATAAGGAAAGGAGCCTTGATCTCCCTTTTCCCCATCAATGTGGGAGAATTGCTTTTTTTCTCAATTTATTTTAATAAAAAACAAATTAAAATGCAAAGAAATCAACAAGCTCCAAATGGCATTTGGAGAGCATGGGTAGGTGAGGACCACCAAAGGGGGGGGGGTCCAAAGCTCCTTGCTCCCCAAGCAAAGCACCAAGACTAATCATCCCTATGACCGTGAGCTGGCTTCCAATGCTCAGCTGTCTACTTGCCAGCCTTGGCTGAGCCCAGCCCACACACGCAATGGCGCAACACGCAAGCCACGCAATGCGGCCTGCTGCTGCTGCTGCGTGTGATAGCGATGTGCGAGGCCCAGCTGCTGCTGCTTAGTGTTGATACGCTAGCAAGCACGCACATCACACGCACACACAACATGCTGCTTGCGATGCTTGTGTTGTACGAGTGCGATGCTTCTGCGATGCTGCGAGGGGCTGGGTGCTTGTCCTAGCATGCTAGCAAGCATGCACAGCCATAGCACGCATACGTATAGCATTATGCTTGCGATGATTGCATGCTAAGCGCAGCCTAGCTGCGACTATGCGTGTGGCTGGGTGCGATGCCCACCGCGCTAGCATGCTTGCAGTTGGTGCCCTCGCCTAGTCTATCACTCGCATGGCTAGGCCAATGCGAGGCTACTGCTTGGCTCATACTTGTCGCTTGCTTGATTCTACGTCTCGTCGAATTCTAAATTCGACTTGACTTGTGACGCTCAGTTTCGACGCTCTAAGCTCGATATCTAACGTCTTTTTTCGTAATACTCTAATGACTCATCCAATCCTTCGGATTAATTCGTCATCTCAGATCGGTTATTCCATTGGGGTGTGACCCTTAGGGTTCAGTCAAAATTAAGCCGTAATATTAATTACTTGGCCCATTAATATTACTGATCGGAAGCGGCCTCCACCTAGGCACTCCGATCACTTGACCTCACTGAAGAATTAGTTTTTTAATAATTCCAAAACCTTCTATCAGAATAATATACTTGTTGGAAGGACACCATTCATTTCAACTGTCTCCCTATCACCATTGCATCATAATCCTTCACGAACAAGATATTTGGTGAACTCCCTCTATCAACCAAAATCCGTTTTATCTCTGCTCCATTTATCATAAGTATTAGTACCAAAGGATCATCATGAGGAAAAGCAACTCCTTTTGCGTCCTCCTTTGAGAAGGTGAAACTAGGAATGTCGAAGGGTTGAGGATGGCTCTCAGCATCTAGTGCATTCACTATATGCCGATGTTCTGACAAACTCTTTCTCGCACCGCTAATCTTCCCCCCGTGAACCGGCCCACCGGTAATCACCTCAACCACTATATTCCTTCCAGATGATGATGGTGGTTGCCTCCCATCTCCTTACCGATTTACCCCGGCTTGCTGCCTATCATTTTTGGTCTCTGGTTGGCAATATTCAATCTGACGAGGGGCTATCGGTTGTTGAATTCCCCCCCGAATGCAAACGGTATTGAGTTAAGTGCCCTTTTCTAATCAACTCTTATATGTTATCCTTCAGTTGTGTGCACTCTTTAGTGTAATTGCCAACATCGCGATGAAACATGTAATACTTCTTCATATCTCTTCCCTTTGCTTTCATCGGCGCCGGTCTTACCCAATCTTCTATATTCTAATTCCCTGAATAGATGGTGGCCCTTGGTGTGTTCAATGGGGTAAAAGTATTGTATCGTGCTGGTGCCCTTACACCTCTTCCTTCTTGCCGGTCGCAACCTCCTCTCACCGGACCTGTGGCTCTGGGCTTACTACCTCCAAACACTACGCCGTCAAAGAGAAATTGATTTTTCTCTGTCGGTACAGCTCTGTTACTTGTCTTCAAAAGCTCTTCCCCCTTTATGTAATCATGAGCCTCATTAAAGGCCGCTGCTAACGTTGGGAGACTTTTCCGTGTCAGGTACCGTTTGAACTCATAATTATTAAGGCCATTAATCAACGCCATAACTGCAATTTCCTGCTATAACTTCGGAATTGTAGTTGCTTCATTGTTGAACCTCTTGATTTAGTCCCTTAAAGACTCATCCGGCCTTTGCTCCACCGCCATCAACTCTCCTGAAGTCCTTTGCCGGACACTATTGCTGATATATTATCCTACAAACATCTCTGTCAACTTCTCAAAGCTGTCAATTGTCCCATTTCCCAAGTTGGAAAACCAATCCGAAGCTGCCCCGGTCAAGGTAGTTCGGAAAACCTTGCACCAGACGGCATCAGAATTTGTGTATAGGATCATGTGCCCTTCATAGGATGTTATGTATCAATTTAGGTCACCCGTACCGTCATACCTGCACATCGGCATCTTAATCTTTTCCATCAGCTGATCAAGGATTTCATGCGTAAACGGTGAGGCCCTTGGCTTTATTTACAATTGCTCGTGTCGCACCTTGCCCTGCACTTTGTGAAGTTCTCTACTTTTGGGTCCTCGAGTTAACAACATGACTAGAGGATTATACCTTCGTTTCCTGATTGGTTGTATGCGTCCAACTAGTGACGCCTCCCGAGATGAACGTTTAGGCGAACCCGTCGCATTGCGAAACTGGTTGTCAAGATTGACTATCGGCACCTTAGTCCTGACCTGCTCATTGCCGGTTCCGACATCTTTCCTTTTTCTTCTCATTGCCCTCATTACCCTGGCTGTCAACTCCAGCTCTTCCAAAGTAAACTCAGCCAACGAGTCTGGTATTGCATCATTCAACCGTTCAGGTGTTATCGGCATATTAAATTGATTTTCTTCTAAGGTATAAGTCTCATCTATTTCAACTTCTGGGATACCTGTACCCTTTCCGGTTGCCACATTCAAATTTACAGTTTTTCTTATTTCGTTATATTTACAGGTGTTTCTTTATTTCAAGTCATAATTTTTCTGTGTTAAGTTCTTAGGCGATAGAAGTAATCACTTCCCTCTCCTTCTAGCGCCAAATTGTTCCGAATATAACCCGACAACCCGTATTCAGAATCCGTTAAGACCCTATCATCCAGCTAAGCACTTACATAAGAAATAAGGATTAGCTAACCCCGGGGTGAATCCGGGGATAACCACTCCAATGGTAAAGTCAGAAAGTGTTTTAAGAAGAAGAAGAGAAGATATTAAGAGAGAGAATAAGAGAGAGAGTATGTAAAAAAATAATATCTTTTAATGAAGGATGAACTTACCTATTTATAGAAGATCCATCTGATGCCTTGCAAGTAGCATTCATTCCACGTGTTGGTTGCCCGACGCCACGTGTTGCTCGTCGGACGACCGTTAGTTATGCCGTTATGAGAATATGCTGATATATTCATTATGATTTGTAATAGAAACCCGTTCAACTTGTAAAATGGTTGATATCGGCATTTGTTTATCCGTCATCCGTATCTCCCCATACACTTCCTTTTATTCCAAGAATATCCACTTTTTTTCTCTCCCATTTGAATTTCAAATACACAAACCTTCATCTTCTTTAATCATTAATCTTCATTAATGGCTTTTGCTTCTGCTTAACCCTACCTCACAACTTTCTGTCTCCTCCTCTTCATCTTCTCCACCATCTTCTTTCTCCTTGGCTGACTCACCATCACCATATCATCCGTCAGTCTTCGAGAATCTTCAGTGTTCATCAGTTTGAGACTGTTCATTCTTGTCGTCCTTCTTCCACTTCTCGCGGACACCTTCGTTCTTGGAATATGATGTTTGAGGTATTCTTACTTTTATGATCGTTATTTACTACGTAATTGTTTTTGCTTTTTTCGTTCATATTGCTAAAGAATTGTAATTATAGTGATTTATTTTAGTAATTATGCTATGTGTTGTGGATTGATTTAGCTGAGTTAAGTCGATCGTCTTTTATTTTCGAGTTCATGATAGCGTTGACTTAGGTTGATACTTGTGGATCACTAATTTATCATATGAGAAGATTATCTTTTGTTAATCTGGTTGAATTCGTTTTAAGGAAGGTTGTTTTGGTCAAACAATGAGAAATAAAGAACAATTCAAACCTAGATTGAACAATTGAGACTTTGGATTATTGTTGCTGATATTGTGTTTACTGTCAAGTAATAGTAGAAATAATGCTAAAACTTGCTATATATTGTGTCTACTATATTATAGCAAGTTTTGATTCTTGATTAAGTGTTTTAATTAAACCTACAGACTTTTCAACTGCGGAACCTGATTTCATCAGAAACATGACTAGCACATATTTAGTGGATATGGACTTCTTTTGGTTTTAATAGCTTAACATTGTTGTTATGATCTGGGGACAATAGGTCGTTGGTCTGCTACCCTAGATCAAATTTACAATTTATAATCCTAACCTAACTCTATCAAGTTCACACTAGATAGTGGCAAGCTAGGGTCAAACCACAAGGACTAAGTGTATTAATTTGAGGTAATTAGACTAGTAGGAAGGTTGTGAGATAGGGAGAGAAACATCTAAAACACTAATTAAAGCAATTAACAAGATAATAGGGAAAAGGGAATCCAATTACATTAATGAATTCAATAACAAGTCGCAATTAGATGATCATGATCTCAATTAGGAACGATTAACACACTCAACTCACTCCCGCGCAATTAAGCATGCTAATTATCCTACTAAGCTAATTCACTCCCGCGCAACTAGCCTAGAAAAGGTATGGAAGAATCTAGACTCTCAATCAACTCACTTCCACACAATTGATTGAAAACACAATTAAGAACCAAGAATCAATTAGCTAAAAAGATTCTAGTAAATGTAAGCATCATCCAAACACAATAATCAAGAATCAATTGCATACTAATTACAACCAATCACTCAATTCATTAACATAACCTTCATCCATTTCCCTAGAACAAAATCTAAGCAAACATAATGAAGGAAAACATGTAAAACATGGAAAACAAGGTAAAACTAGAATTAAAGCAAGAATCAAACAAGTAAACTAATTAACTACTCTAATCAACAATGAAATAAGCAAAAACAAGAATTAAACAAAGCAATAAAGGTGAGAGAAAGTTAGAAAAGCTCATTGAATAGATAAGAAGAGAATCCACAAAATTTGCTTCTTCAAGCTCTTAAATCTCCATTGAAATCCAAGCTTTCTCTCTCTAAAACTACTCCTAAACTAGAGAGAGAAAATCATAATCTAACCCTAATCCTAATTAGAGGAGAGAGGAAATGTAAAACTTCCCCCCTTAGGAAGTCTAAGAAGTCCTATATTTATATTACAAGAAGAGAAAGAAAGAAATCCGGAAATTAAGCTCGAACAAGACCCAGAAACCCGCGCCCGCGTTACCCAGAGCCGCGAACGCGGCAAGGCATCTCCGAGGAATCTCCAGAAAATTGCAAAGTTGAGGAAAGCAGAGGGCCGTGCCCGCGGCAAAAATAGTCGCGCCTGCAGCACAAATAGCCGCGCCCACGGATCCTGGCAGCGTCTTGTAGATTCAAACGGCCATAAATTATGTTCTAGGAAGCTTCTTGGGGTGTGCAACATACCTTTGGAAAGCTCTTCAACTCTAGTTTCCAACGCAATTTGAATCGCCTCAATCCGATGTGTAGATCAAAAGGTATGGCTGAAAGAGTGAACAAGACTCGGTTTAAGGCCTTCTACGAGCTTCAAGCTTTCTTGTCTCAAGCTTCTTAGCTTCTTTCTTAGCTTCATCTATTGAACTTTCTTGCCTTTTCTCGGGTCATAAGCATCGAAGAAAGCATCAAGAACCTACACAAATAGACCAAGAGAGAAAAGAGTGAAAGAACACATAGAAAAACATGCAAATCAAGCTAGAAACTGAGCAAAAAGCATATTATTCACAACTAAGGCCTAAAACCATAAACTAAGACAAAGATAACTGAAACAAGACTAAGAGGAATAGAAATAACAAAGAAACACCGAAATAAGCCTAAAACTAAGGGAGAAAAACGCCCTAATATGTGTCATAAATGACACTTTTCATGTTATCAGTTCATTTAGTATTGACATTGATTAGTGTAATAAGTATACGAAGCTTTCCTTTCTATGTTCATTATATCAAGATTAGATTGGCCTTAATTAGGAATCACAAATTTCCCAATATTAGAATATGTTTTATATTGTGTGTTATTGGCTTCCATGTCTAGTTTGAGCCCTGTAATGTTAATGGCAATCAAAAGTTAGACGTGCTAATGACTTGATAAAGAATCTTTCATATGTTTAAAAGTACATCCATGTTATCTTCTTTTGTTGCATGTGGATTGGCATTGCATTTTACAAGGTTGAGTGTATCCGATTCAATTTAATTGGTAGTATCATGGTTTTCACTTTAAACTACTGACAATGACGCTGCTCCTGATATATCAAAAGTTATTGTTAGGATCCAGTGGATTTTATTCTAAGCATGTATTGTGTTAGTCTCTCGTGCTCACAACAAAGGGAATATGGGTTGGTAGCGAGGCTGGACTTTTGTGATTTTTTTTTTCTTAATGCTTGAATTGCAGAGAACTTTCGCTGTTTGGTAGCCTGTGTGGCTCTTTCTTACCATACTGTCATGGAATATTATTAATGAGTGATCTTTTCATTAAGCTTTTAGAAGGTAGAAGATTGAATGACATGTTTGATTGTTTTTTTTTTTAGGGGAATAACATGTTTGATAATAAAAGCAAAATCTTGTAGTTGAGCTCAAGTTTTCCTGCTTTATAATAATAATGAAAGTTATGATGCCACTGATTAGTGTTGAGCATATAGTTACTTATTATCAGTCTAAGCAAAAAAGCTAGCTATGTGTATGCAATACTTGATACCAAACGCATTTCCATCATCCATGGATTTCCCAATGAAGTGAAGCATGGTTACCTGATTGGCTAATTGTTGATTTATTTGACTGATGGGCATTGCTTTAATTAAAACATTGTAGAATTGCTGTTGAATTCTTGAAAGTTGACCAAAATTTGCACGTTCTCTATTTGCTGGTTCATATAGTAACTTTTTAAGGCAAGATTCAGCTCAATGTTTGTGTTGTCTGCTTCTATAACCATTCTCTTATAATTATCAACCTTTCTAATTTGTAGCTTCCACCTCCAGTTAATCAAGAAGTGTCAATGTTGCTGACAGAATAGAGGACCTCATCAGTTAGCAGTGATGAGTGAGGCATAGAGTTTATTTCTCCCTTCCTCATAGTCTAATAGTAGATGATGAGATGGCCTAGCCATAAGATGGATGTTTGGTCTCCTGATTGCTTACGATGAGTATAATATCAATATGTACATAACCTCATGCTTTGAGGTCTTACAAACTTGCTTGTATATCTGCTACCAGTGTTTCTCTGAATCAGAAAACATGTAGAACAAGAAATATCCCAAGATATGTGTGTAGAAGTGTTTGTGATGGATCTTGTAATTGTCCAGTAATCTACTATGGTATTATCTGGTTAAGATTTGAGATGTTTTTCTGGCTACCCTGTATTTGTGTCATTTAAGAAGTCACTGAAGTAGTGTCATAAAAGAAGAGTGACTATATTTTCTGGTCCTTCTAGTAAAGTTCCATAATGTAACCAAGTACTCTAGTGACTCCACGATTGAATAAATCTAAGCCTTGTTACAATAGTCACAGACAGTGGACTAGTGTTTTACTACTAGTCTACAGTCTGAACTTCGACTAAACTCTCAGAGCAGAGTGGCATTCGAGTTGCAAGGGTAATTTGCCACATACTTCTCCTTCAAAGACCCCACCACTAACGACGACATTATCACGATTCTCCCATCACCGCCGCGGGCGATTCTCTTGGATGCCTCCTTGATGCAGAGGAAGGTGCCGCGGGTGTTGACGGAAAATATGCGGTCAAAATCGGCTGCTTCGATGTCAAAGAGTAAGGAGTATTTGGAATCGAAGACGCCAGCGGAGGTGACGACGATGTGGGGTTGAGTGTTGAAGGTTTGTTCGCCGGTGTTGAAGATGGTTTTGACTTGGGTTTCATCGGAGACGTCGGCTTGGACGGCGATTGCGCGTAAAGTGGTTGTGGTGGTGGAGTTTAATTGAGAGACGAGTTGATCGACGTAGGTTTTGGAGGATGGAGAGGTGTAATTGATGGCTAGTTTTGCGCCTGTTTTGGATGAAAACAATAGGACCTTCAGCAGGCCCTTTTCAAGGGAGAAGACTAGTCTCAGTCCAAGTAGTGACTGGGCCGAGGATTTTCCTGCACAGCAAACACACGTAAACTAGCCTCAGGGGTGGTTGCCGAGGAAGGCCCCTCCGATGCTAAAGTCAGTTCAGTGTGAGAAAAATAAGCTATACAAGAGAGTTAGTTGCTTGAGGCTTAATGTGCATGAATGATAAATGAGACTATTTATGGTTTTTATACCTTTGCTCAATAGAGGAGGATTGGGCCTTTGAAGTCAGATGGGTTTTCCATGATGATTGGGCTTGATTGACTTTAGCATGCTTTGAAGGGTTGAACCTTGCTTTTGGGCTTTTGTAATTAAATCATTTGGGTCGGCCCAATTAGATTAACTGAATTAGACATAAACAACTTGCCCCCAAACCCGATTCGGAAGGATGACGGGTCGGGTTTTGACTTGCAAAATAGAGGGAAACAAATGATTGTAATTTGAAAAAGGAATTTGGACAGTTAATGACGTTGTAACTACCATTAAGAAGAATAACTAGGGAAGGTAGAAGGTTTAGTGGGTAGTTAATTTAGGAATGTGGTTAAGTGGAATTTAGTTTTTGGCGATTTTAGACTCTTGGATTTCTTGATTCCAATAAGCTTATATAAATTGCCCTCTCCAACTTCTCTAATCACACTTCGCAAATACACTTCTTGAAATTCGCACAAACCCTTGAGAACCTGATTTTACTCTCTCCTTATTCTCTGCAATTCCGAGCTTTTAAACTGAAATTCGTTGCTCCGAGTCAATAGATCGGCAAATTTCGAGTTTGATAAAGGTAATTTTTCCTGAAACTTGTTCGGATTTTCTTGTTTTCCAACCTCTTTCCCTTTTCCTCGAGTTCTTTGATTTTTATACAAAAATGGTCCGAGACTTAGGAAAAAGACCCATGGGCGCTGAGGAGGAGGAAGAGGTTCCGTCGCTGGGTGCTCGGGTTAACCAGCCACTTAGGCAGATGCCTTCTCTTAGCAACCAAACTTCCCTTCCTAGGAGAGGTGAAAGGGTTTCTTCGGGGAACCCCCCATTGCTGCGATACCACTGGCTTCGGTGCCTTACCGTGGCTAGGAAAAGGCGAGCATCTCAAGCGGTGGTTTTCCGCATGGGCCTCAGCGCTTACCATCTGGGGCCGACGAATGGAACAACTGGCCCGAGAATTATGGGCTTATGAATGCTGCATCTTATGACTGGTGGGTAAACGGAAATGCCCTCCATCACTTCACCGAGAAAATCGAAATATTTTACGGCATAATGGAGGAGGACGGGTATTGGTGTCAAATACCCGTAGTTGAGGATAGGATCCATAGGCCCTCACCTGGTTACATCGGCGTGTACACCAGGCAACTTCAATCTGGACTTAGATTTCCTCTATGTCCATTTATTGTACAGGTGCTGAATGGGTACAACATTTCATTGTGACAATTAATCCCGGTCAGCATCCGAAGACTCATGACCTTTCTCTCGGTCTGTCTCTTCTAAGGATACGAGCCAAGCATTCATATTTTCCGCAAATTGCAGAAGCTGATGCCGAATTAGCAATCTGATGAGCACCATGACCCTGGATGGTGGAGAATTGAGACCCAGAGAGGGCACCTAACCACTTGGCCTAATGACAACTCTGATAAAGATTGGAGGGGCCAGTGGATATGGATTCGGGCTCTTGCGAAGGAGGACCACTCGAATTATTTTGGAGGGCCGAGGCACCTGAGAAGCCGGATCCGAAGATGAAAGCCATCTGCCAAGATGACTTCTCAGCAGAAGAGAAGGAGTTGTTGACTCTTCGGCCAAAAGAGGAACCCAAGGGACACTGGCCGAATGGCCTATGTGCTAGAGACTTGGCTACCCTGTTATCATTATATCTTCAAGGAGAAGATACTAGCTGCTGTTGGCCTCAGCCGTAAATACCTGAAAGGTAATAAGCTCGGCTGGGGCCAAAGGCCTTTGCTTTTCTTTTTTATTTTTCTTTATGCTTTTATTTGCTTCTACTTCATGCAGAATAACCTGTTTCTTTCGGCTTATAAAAGCTGCACGAAGGGAATTGCGGCCTTAAGTACAACAGACTTGGGATTAATGCTGCTCGGCAAGTGACGAGGAACGCCCCAACTATGATTGATCCATCGGCTAGGGCTCCTGCACTTTGGCCGTCAACGCTTGAGATAGTCAAGCCAACTGAGTATTTTTTTCAAAAGCCTTGGTTCTTGAAAAGGGACCCACTTTTTCTGTTTGGCCCTGAAGAACAAGCAGTTGCTGTGGCCGCCCCTATTAGTGCTGGAGTCTTTGCTGTAGGCTCCGAGCAGAACGTTGAGCAGACGTCATCTGTTGCTGAACCCAACGTACTCAGCGCCGAAGGCGAGCTGTTGCTGAAGACTTCGCTGAGACTTAATGCTTTTTCTGGTTTTCTTTTTCTCCTAGCTTTGCTCCTTCTACTTAGATTTTCATTTGAATTTTCCAACTTGTGAAATTTTTTATAATTTTTCTAAGTACTAAGCTTCGGCTTGGAGTTTTTCTTTTTTTTTTATTTTTTTTTTATTTTTATGATACTAATATCACTCATCACCCCCCTGTCTCTTCTACTATAGTCTGATGAAGAAGAAGAAGACAAGAGAGAACCTAACAAAGAATTATCATCTTCTTTAGACAAATCTTCGGCTTACGAAATGGCCGGAACAAGAAGAAGGAGAGCTGTAGTAAACCCGGGACAGTTCTCGGCTGCTAAGCCCCCAACTAAAAGACCTCGGCTGGATGAGGACCAGGCTGAGGTGGTAAAAGAGAAAACTCCTCCTCCTCATGAAAATCAAGAGGAAGAAGTTCAACAAAGGACTCCTCCCATCGTCCATTTTTCTCCATCTCCTCGGCATATACTTGAACCTTTCACTGCTGAAGTTCAGAAAGAAGTTAATGCATTCATCGTGCAGCCCGCCGAGGAAGATGATGTACGAATTCTAGGTGGGAGGCCTGAAAAGTTTAAGGAAGCCGACGAAAGAGTTAAGGATCCCAAGACTTCTAACGTTCCATCCTCTGCTGGGAACTCTTTCTGGACCTTCCAGTCCTCGGACAGGGGTATTGAGTCCACCCCATTGTCTATTGTTGTAGAAGCTATGAGGAGCAGCATGCTATCTCACCGAAACTCGGCTATGGAGTTTTTTGGTGACTTGTATGGCCTTTCCGAGCTGGAAAAGGCAAAGATTTGGGCTCACCGAGCTACTGCTGGGGTGTCTGAGCCTCTGGTGAGGGTGCCAGACCTCTTTGCTGAGAACCCCAAACTGCTAATGCTGGTAGCCTTAAACTCTTTTTTGCCTAAGTGCTTTAGCTTCCTTTTCATTAAGTTTCCTTTTCTGCCTCTTGTTTCATTTGCCTAAGTGCTAATGCAGGCCGTTCATAACCATGTCATAGCTGCGGGTATGAACGAGGAGCTAAAGTATAAAGCCGAGGAGGCTAAGAACCGAGCTCGGTTAGCCGAAATTAAGAGAAAAAAAGCAGAGGATGAATTTGCGGAGTGCCAATCTCGAATAGAGGAAATGGCGACAAGCTTCCGCGACTTCTACCGAGAACTTGAACAGTCTGTTTTTCCCTAAATTAATGAAGGCGAAGCCTTAATCCAGGCCAGGAGTACGGAGCAGGTGATATTCTGAGCTTCAAGGCTCGGATCGAGCAGAAAATGAAACAAGAGGCAGAAGTTCGGTAGATGATGGCCGAAGATTTCAGAGAGAAGGTTGTGCTGGCCGAGCAATAAGCTAAGCGAAGGTAGGATGATCTTGAGGCTGAGATTCAGCGACTCGGCGATCAGTAAAAGGTCAAGGACCTACAGCTTTCCAATGTCAACAATGAGTTGAAGGGAGTCCAGACCCAACTTAAGACCCAAACTGATGAAGCTGCCAAGGCAAAGAAGGATCTCGAGGCTGCCCAGAACTTGCTGAAGGTCCGAATTGACACCCAAGATTGGTATGATGAGGGTTTTGAAAACGGCTTCAAAGTTGCTTGTCGCCTTGCCTTTCATGCTGACCCAAGCATCAACTGGGACTTGGTCGAGGAATGGTCAATGAATCTCAACCATCCCAACATGCTAAATGCTCATGAAGCCGAGGTTTCCTGCCTCGCTTGTCTGGCCGAAAAAGAGGCCAAGAGGAAAAATAAGAGGTTGCACCGAAAGAGAAAGACACTGCTCAGCCTGCTTCATCCTCTGCTGCTGTTGAGACTTCCAAGGCTCCCAGCTCTGATCCGACCAACGCCGAAGCATAGGAACTCGGGCAGTCGTCTGTAGAATCTTGCGGGTCAACATATTCTTAAATGATTTAAATGCCGCATCTGCTTTTTTTGCCTTTCTTTTCCTTTAGCTCGCCATGATTGTACAAAAATACTACTTTGTTATTTTTTGCTTTTAAATAGTTTGTACTAGTTTCAGCAGCTGTGTTTTCCGCTTATGGGCAGCTGCCGATTTAAGATTTCACTGTACTTGACTTGGAAATCCTCATTTGAATGAATATCAAGTTTTTCTCAGCTTTTCTCTTCCATTTCCCTGTTTTCTTTACTATTTGTTTCTTTGAATCCCTTCAAAAATTTTCTAAGTGTTGAATCTTGGCTTAGAGATATTTTTGGTTGAGAACTTCTTTATTTGCTGTGAGTGCACTGTTTTTCTTTCATTCCTTTTACCTCTCTCCTTCTACTTAAATTTTCAACTTGTGAAATTTTTCCAAGTACTTAGCTCGGCTTGGAACCGGCTAGCTGGTTGCCTCTTCCTTTATTGAACTTCTTCTACTTAGATTTTTCAACTTGTGAAATTTTTCCAAGTACTTAGCTCCGGCTTGGAACCGGCTAGCTGAGTGCCTCTTGCCCCCCTTAGAAATCTGAAGATGATATTTTCAGGTTTTTGAGTTAACTGCTTTGACTATTTTGGGGCAGCCGAGGATTTTGCCTAGGCAAATTTTTTGTAATAATCCAGACTCTATGTTTCTGCTCATTTTTCTTTTCTCTTCTATTCTGTTTTTTAGGGATCTGATTTCGTTATTTAGAAGCCTTGGGCTTCGAGGACAACATATTTGACCCTTATACTTCAACCGAGGGAAACACAATGCCAGGGCAATAATCTATCCAAAGTACAATGCTTCATTAGGCAATACTTCGGAAGTGCAATCATCACCCAGAACTGATTCATCTAAAGAACAATGCTTCATTAGGCAATACTCTGGGGCTTTATCAGCTCCTATTTTTTAGGCAATGTTTCGGATGCGCCTATGGCCTCTTTACCTAGAGGAACTGATTCATCCGAAGTACAAGGCCTCATTAGGCGATACTTCAGGGGTTTATCATTTATCCTCATCTTGGCAGGTTATACGGCTTGTCGAAGTACAAGGCCTCATTAGGCAATACTTCGGGCAGCACCGAACGAAAACCTTGAATGTTTTCAAAAACTTTAGAAGACAGAAAAAATAGAAATCTGTTGAAATTTGAATAAGTGGCGGCTCAAAGGCCTTTCATTAATCATGAAGATGTACTTACATAGATTGTTCTTCCTCGAAGGGCTTTACACATGGTATTTCTTAAATACATCAACGTTCCAGTGATTTTTCAATTCAGTACCATCCAACTGTCGAATTCGGTATGTTCCTTGCTAAAGCTCATCATATATTTCCTAGGGTCCCTCCCAAGTAGCTGAGAGTTTCCCATGGATGCGGCCTTTTTGCACAACAGCAGCATTCCGAAGAACAAGATCCCAAACTTTGAGAAGTCTTGCGTGGACTCTTTGGTTCTAAAATTTGCTTATTCTTTTCTTATATGCAGCCATTTTGTGTCGAGCTGAATCTCTGATCTCGTCTAAGAAGTCAAGGGACTCTTTCATGAGTTGTTCGTTTTCTTCGGCTGAGAAGAGATTCACTCGGAGACATTCTGAGCCAATTTCCACTGGAAGAACAGCTTCGGATCCATACACCAATTCAAAAGGTGAATGTCTCGTTGCTTCTTTTTTTTGTTGTCCGAAGTGACCAAAGAGTTTCGGGAAGTTCCTCTATCCACTTGGACTTTTGATATTCAACTCTCTTCTTGAGAGCATTGAGGATTTGTTTATTTGCAGCTTCGGCTTGACCATTACTCTACGGATGACAGACTGCAGAATACGCCAATTTAATGCCGAACTGATTTGTGTACCGCTTTAGCGGCAGATTATTAAATTGCCTCCCATGATCGAAGACAAAAACCTTCGGAATTCTAAAGCGAGTGATAATGTTTTGCCTAATGAATTTCCTAACTGTCTGCTCTGTAATGTTCGAAGTTGCTTCGGCTTCGACCCATTTGCTGAAATAGTCTATGCCGACTATCATCCATCTCTTTTGGAATAGAGCATCAGGAAATGGTCCTAAAATATCCAATCCCCATTGATCGAATGGGGGGGGGGATTCAAGATTGGCCGAAGATCTCGCGATGGTCGATTGATGACTGGTGCGAACTTTTGACATTTTTCTCATTTTCTGACTAGCTCCTATGCATCTATGATCATGGTGGGCCAGTAGTACCCAGCCCTTTGCTTTATGGGATAAAGCTCTTCCCCTTATGTGGTTTCCGCAGATGCCAAGATGAATTTCTCGAAGGATGTAATCAGCATTTGTTGGACTCACGCATTTCAATAGTGGAGCTGAGAAGGATTTTTTCTGAAGTTCTCCTTTAAAGACGGTGAACCTTGAACTGATTCTCTTCATCTTAGAGGCTAAGTTCCTGTCTTCGAGAATTCCTCCCCAAAATTTGTAAGTTAGGATGCGGTCCATCTAGCTCGGCTCGTGTGCGACATAGCAAACCTTAAGTTCTTGGTCCACACTTTTTTCTCGGCGCACTTCCACATATACAGATCAGTTCAGCTCGGTTAGAGTTGAACTTACAAGTTTGGAGAGTGCGTCGGCTTGTGCATTCTGACCCCTTGGGATCAGCTCGGCTTAAAAAGTTCTAAGCTTCGCAATGACGGTTTTAATCTTTGCGAGGTAAGCAATCATTGATGGATCTTTGGCCTCGTACTCACCTCGGATCTATTTTACGACAAGTTGAGAGTCTGTCTTTGAATAAACATGCTCGGCTTCTAATGTTATGCACAACTCTAAACCAGAAATTGCTGCTTCATATTCAGCTTCATTGTTTCAAGCCTTGAATGAGAATTTTAGTGTATATTCAAAGAATTTGCCTTTAGGAGAGGTAATGACGACCCCTGCCCTCGAACCATTCACGGTGGAGGATCCATCCGTGAAAACGGTCCAAATTTTCTTTTCCTCGTCGAGTGTCTCTTGATAAGAACACTCAGCTAGGAAATTTGCTAAGGCATGCGCCTTGATAGCTGCCCTCGGCTGGTAGCTAACACTGAACTTAGTGAGCTTGAAGGCCCACTTTGCTAGTTTACCAGACTTTTTAACCTTGCCGAGAACTTTCTCCAGCGGTTGATCAGTTAAGACTACTATTTTATGGCAATCAAAGTAAGGCCTCAACTTCTGAGCAACTACCACTACTGCGTATGAAACTTTTTTGAGTAGGGCGTAGCGTGTCTCGGCATCTGTCAAAGTATGGCTGAAAAAATAGATCGGTTGCTGAATTTTTTCTTCTTCTCTTAGAAACACCGCGCTTATAGTGGCTAGACTGACCGCCATATAAGTACAAGGTTTTTCCTTCAACTGGTCTTGCCAGTGTTGGGAGATGAGCCAGGGCTCACATAGTTACCTAAAGACCTCTTTTTGCTCGTCTTCCTATATGAGCTCTTTTGATTTTGGGAGTTTTAGCGCTTTGAAGAAAGGAAACCCCTTGTTCGAGGCTCTAGAGATGAACCTGGAAAGGGGCAGCCATTCTGCCAGTGAGACGTTGAACATCCCTTTTTTCGGCTTGGGAAGATCTAGAGCTGCTTCAACTTTGGCGGGGTTGGCAATAATCCCCTTTTTGCTGACCACGAAGCCGAGGAACTTGCCTAACTTCACACCGAAGACACACTTCTTCGTATTCAGCTTCATTTTATATTTTCTAAGGGTGATGAAGGTTTTGGCCAAGTCCGTGACATGGTTTGTATCTTTTTTGCTTTTGATGATAGAATCATCAACATAGGCTTCCATGTTACGGCCCTTTTGCTCAAAGAATACCTGATCAACCAGCCTTTGATAAGTTGCCCCCGCATTTTTCAATCCGAAGGGCATCATTTTATAGTTGTACACCCAAGCGCTTGAAACGAAGGCATGAAGATCTGATGGTACCCCAAGAATGCGTCCATAAAACTAAGCAGAGCATGCCCACTCATCAAGTTGACTAATTGATCAATCCACGTTAAGGGATAAAAGTCCTTGGGATAGGCCCTATTCAAATCTGTGAAGTCAACGCACATTCTCCAGGTGTCATTTGCCTTCTAAACCATCACCACTTTAGCCAACTAATCTGGATATTGACAAGGCTCAATAAATCTTGCATCCAAAAGTTTTTTTAACTTCTGCTACGATGTCCTGGTTCTTTTGAACGGAGTAATTCCGCTTCTTTTGCTTAGCTGGCCGACATGTTGGGTCAACGTTAAGCTTATGAGAGATGAAGTTCGGATCAATCCCAGGCATTTCTGCTGCCAAGAATGCGAACACATCTTTGTTGTCCTGAAGGAGTTGAATTAATTCAACACGAACATTTGAATCAAGTCCTAGTCCAATGCTGACACATCTTTCAGAATTCCCTTCAGTCAACTCTATTGACTCAGTCTGATCGTCCAGCTCCATGGCTTGGGCGCTAGACTCTTCTTGCTCAGGCCTGCTGTCAATATCAGCAGGCTTCCCAGACTTTGGCTGATGCTCTAAGTCTTTCGGCTTAGATGGAGAATTAACCTTTTCCTTCCCCAAAGAATTTTCTTTTGTTGGGGCTCCTTGGGCCGAAGCACTTAAGCCTTTAGGCCTTTTTGCGCAATGGTCCTGCTCTTTTTCCTCCTTATCATCCCGGTCGTCAAGTTGACCTTTGGATGGTTTGAGGTGGTTGCATCTTCGGGCCTCTTTTTGGCTGCCCTTTATTTTTTCGGAGCATCCCTCGTCCGAAACATGGATCATTGTTTGTTGGTACGTTAGACGACTCCTTGAATGTCGTGAATGAGGGGTCTCCCCACGATCACGTTGTACACAGATGGGACATCCACGACTAGAAATTTGGCCATAGTGTTCCGTGCTGCTCGGCCTTTGCCGATGGTGACAGGAAGATGAATCTTCCCATCGGGATATGATGAAAAGCCGTTGAATCCGGATACCGAGTATTGGAGTCGGGTGCCTGGCCTCCAATCTCAGGTGGTCGAATGCTCCTCAAAAGAGGATATTCGCCCCACTACCACCGTCGACGAGAGATCGCCAGATGTTGCGATTTGCAATGCCCGTCACAATTACTAATGGGTCTTCATGGGGGTATACCACTCCTTGGCAGTCTTCGGCTGTGAACAGAATGTTCGGCACCGAAGACTGAGGCGCTCGGATGTCTGCGTGATTCACTTGATGGGTCAATCCCCTCAAGTGAGGCTTCACTGCATTCCGAGAAGTTCCCCGGAAATGACCCTTTTCGACTTTTTTCTCTTCACGGCGCTCCGCGAGATACTTTTTCAAGTAGCCTTTCTGAACTAGATCCTCGGTCTGATCTTTCAGCTGAAGGCAGTCCTCGGTGCGATGTCCAATGAATTCATGGAACTCGCACTATTGGTCCTTGCCCTTTTGTTGAGGCCATGGTGAGAGTAGCCTTGGTTTCTTGAACCTCCCCTCGTCTTTGGTTGTGCTATAGATTTTAGCACGAGGAAGAGCAAGAGGAGTGTAAGAATCATACCTCCCTATATAGGGGGTCCTATCTTTTTTTGGCTCAGGTGCCGAGGACGGTTCTGAGGCTTTCTCCTTCCCTTTCTTGGCCCTTGGCTTTCGGACACTTGTCCTTTTGCTTTCCCAGCCTCGGATTGGGATTGGGATTTTATCTTGTACCATTCTTCGGCTCGAATGTATTTATCCAAGGCGTCCAAAGTTTCCTCCATGGTCTGCGGGGGATGCATGACCATAAAATCAAGGAACTTGCCAGCTTGTAAGCCATTCTGCAGCGCA
The DNA here is from genome assembly GCF_001683475.1 of Chenopodium quinoa. Taxonomy (NCBI): domain Eukaryota; kingdom Viridiplantae; phylum Streptophyta; class Magnoliopsida; order Caryophyllales; family Amaranthaceae; genus Chenopodium; species Chenopodium quinoa. The sequence continues at coordinate 606,480 of NW_018744858.1, forward strand.
AACATGACTAGGCCCTAATCCAGGCTTGCGATTCTGGATGACGCGTTGATGAAACGAGTCGGATAGTCTCAGAGGCTTTCATCCTCCACTTGCTGCAGACCCATCAGTTCTGCGGTTGTTTTCTCTCGGTGATTTGCCGTAGAAAACTTGCTCTTGAATTTGTTAGAATGATCCTTCCAACCGGTTATAGAGCCTTCCTTCACCCCCTTGGTGATCCACGCTTTTGAAACACCTTTGAGGGTCGTTGGAAAATACTTATACCAAGTAGCCTCGGACCTAGGGTTAAGGTACATGTTTCCCTCGTAAGAGGCAATGTGGTCCTTCGGGTCCGAAGTACCGTCGTAAGTGATGTGTGTCGGGATTTTCACGTCGGCACATGCTCTTCCAATATCCAACTTTGGAAGGGCGAGCTGGTAGGGACCAATACGGCCTTTCCCTTTCGTCTAGTCGTTCGGACCTCGCTTCTCCCTCTTAGAGAGATGGAAGTGGTTTTTGTCCTTAGGTGAGATGGTTCAGGGTTGGGCTCGGTTCCCTCCGCGTAGTGAGGCGACTATGCACGCTCACCTCCCATGAACCTAAACATTCATGAACGTTTAGGCGAGCTGGCTCTTGCCACTCAGAGGTGGTATTGTTGCTTCTATAGCTTTTGGAGTCCCGGGTTCTAGAACCATCAAAGAACTAGGGGTTCCTTTTTCGTTCCCGTTCGGTCCTCCAAGTGTCCTCTTCGTACTTCTCCTCGAGCTCCCTAATAGAGGGAGTTTGACCACCCTCCTCTTGGCCAATCCCCCTTCTCAAGTTTCTTGACGGAAGAGGTGAGTGATCACAGGGAGGAGGAAGACTGCCTGCTTGGGCCTTCAAGAAATCCATGCAAACGGCTACGACACTCGCCACTTCCTCCGTAGAGGGCCCCGTTTGAGGGGTTGTTTTCGCCTGAGACTTAGAATGTGAGCTTCACAGAGGAGGACTCCTCGCATTTAATTGATTTGGCCAAGACGAACTTGTCGGCTGGCGAGTATAATGGGATGGTGACTTCTCCAAGGCTTCCCTTTCCTGAGAAGAGGGAGATTTTGAAGAAGGAGAAGAAGGTTCCAGTGATGATGGAATCAGTTGATTCACTCTCACCGTAATGTGGTCTCTCCTCGAAGAGGAATGACCATTCTTCTTAGCACTCTTGGCGCTTTTACCGCTCTTAGTCATGTTTTTACTAAGAGTGATTAATTTTCCGCTTAATTTTTTGTATCTTCCCCACAAATGGCGCCAAATTGTTTCAGATGAAAACAATAGGACCTTCAGCAGGCCCTTTTCAAGGGAGACGACTGGTCTCGGTCCAAGTGGTGACTGGGCCGAGGATTTTCCTACACTGCAAACACACGTAAACTAGCCTCGGGGGTGATTACCGAGGAAAGCCCCTCCGATGCTAAAGTCAGTTCAGTGTGAGAAGAATAAGCTATACAAGAGAGTTAGTTGCTTGAGGCTTAATGTGCATGAATGATAAATGAGACTATTGATGGTTTTTATACCTTTGCTCAATAGAGGAGGATTGGGCCTTTGAAGTTAAATGGGGCTTACCATGCTGATTGGGCTTGATTGACTTTAGCATGCTTTGGAGAGTTGAACCTTGCTTTTGTAATTAAATCATTTGGGCCGGCCCATTTAGATTAACTGAATTGGACCCAAACAGCGCCTAATGAGGATAAAGTGGAGTGCAATTGCTCTGCCTATTCCACGAGATGCGCCGGTTACGATGGCGACTCTGTCTTGGAGTGAGTTGGTGGTGGTTGTTCTGGTGGGTAAGGATGCCATTGTTGTGGGATTAATTTATTATTATTTTTTTTACAAAGAGTACTAATAAAGAAAAACAACAAACAAAATCAACGAACAAACTACACTACACAAAAACACTAAAGAGACACTTGCGAGCCAACTTTATTCGAGCCAAGTTGGAGTACTTGAAGTCCACACTAGGCCCACGATCACGCTTTGTACCAACACGAACCACCTGGCAATTTGCAGTTGATCTAGGTCGGTCCACCAAAGAACTCTTTTTCCTAAACCAAGGATGAAAAATAGACCCGTGACGGCGAAATGGTTGATCCAAAGACTTAGCACTGGAATGCAAAGTGGCGAATTAGAAACTAAAATCACAAACTTTTCCCCCAAACTCCTTTGAATTCACCCCTTCCTTATGACTATCAACATCATAAAGGGCAGTCATGCACTCCAAACTATTGTGCGCCACTGGAGCACCTAAAGACTGCTGCAAAATGGTAACCGACTGAGACTCTATTATGGGCACCATCTGTAGCTCCTCATCACAGGATACCTGTTTTTGTATTGTGATCGAGAAATGGATTAATTGGGAATTTGAAGATTAGTTTTAGTTATTACGGAGTAACTTATTTATTAATCTCAACTGATTTTGTAGGAGTACATCAGTTTCGAAGGAGGGGTTAAAATAGAGAGTTTGAGACTTTGAGTTTTAAGAACAAAGAAGAAGTGTTGATATTTTTCCTTAAAAAAAAGTGATATATTTTATAGACATATATGACCAAGAAAGGTAACAAAATATTACAAGGATAGGATTAAGGAGGAAATTAAGAGAGAATAATATAGAGATTAGTAGGAGATCAATCAAATATTCCGATTAAAATCTTTTAGTAATTTTTTATTGCCAATAATCTTTTGTAACCTATAATTTTCATTAACTAAGGGTTCGTTGGCATCATTGTGGTTTTCTATTTTTTTGGGTTTTTTTTTTCAAAATCATATGATATATGTCATATAATGAATAAAAAATTAGTTTAATTTATTAAACTCACGATAATTTTGAAAACTGACAACAGAAAAGTAGAAACATCTTTTTCTTGTTTTTTGTTTTGGTTTTTTTTGTATTCGAAAAAACAGAAAACTGAAAACAAAAAACAACGCCAAACATGTCCTTAATATTCCGATTAAATCTTTGGAAGTTCCACCAGCGATTTATTTTCATCAAAATCCCCATTAGTTATTTAGCATTATAGAGTTGTACATATAATACTAGATTTAAGTTTCTTTTAATAGTTAAATTTAACATTTAATAATCAATTGTAATAACAAAATATTAATACACAATATTACTATTTTTTGTAAATCTTATACAATAGGAAACTGCTACTGAAGATACTATGAATTTTTACAAAGCTGGTCATCAGGTTTGTGTGTTTTCTTTTGGTTTTTTTTTATTTTTTTTTATTTATGCCGTTTTTTAGGGTTTAGATGTTCGATTTTGCGGAGATTTGCGTGAATTTATTTTGATCTAAAAGATTTAATTCGATTTGTATTTGTTATTTTGAATTATTTTTTTCTCTGATTTTGCTACTCCATATGATGAGATATGGAAGGATAACTGAGATTCGAGCTAATAATCGCTAAATGAGTGCTTAATGTTGTTTGTTTTAGTTACTAAAGTAACTAAACATAGTATATTGGTGGAATGAGTGAGATTTGATACTTGAATATGCATATATTGGATGTATTTTGAATAATTAAGAAATTCCTGCAGTTTTATAGGAGTATTTGGATGTATACTAAGATTCTTGCATTTTAATAGGAGTTTGGATGTATTTTGGATATTTAAGTATATTTCTGCAGTTTTAATACGAATATTTGGATTTTATTTTGGATATTTGAGAACATTCCTGCAGTTTAATAAAAATATTGATGTGTTGTGGATACGATATGTGTAGGTAGAATATTGTAGTTGAAATGAATAACGATGAGAATGTTGGTGAGAAGAATATTTTGATTTATAGGTTTTGAATGCTAGATTGAAGTGAGGTATTATTTGAACTAGATTATGATTCTCTGGATTTGGATGAAGTTTAATTTAAAGACTTGTTTCAGTACTAATTACCAACATACTTGTAGTATACTAGCTCACGCTTGTTTCATCTTGGAAGTGGAGTGTAAGGATAGAGTGAGACAGTATTGAGTAATGGATTTGATTATTGCTTTTCTGGATTTGTTGGCCTAATTAGGTTGGGAATATGCAATGCAAGGATACAAGCCTTTGAAAGAAGTTGAAAAAAAAAACGTGCAAGACCAGCTGAGTATCTGGTAAATATGTTGTTCTCTGATTCTTATTGAATTTTCAATCGTACTTGCAGTACCATGTAAGAGTACGTTCTAAGACATAACTTAAGTACTGCTGCAAGTTTATTATTTTTGACAATCGGGCTTTGTGGGTTTCAATGTTTCATATGCGTTTAGGTTAGATCTTGGATGGAAGAATCATATCTAGGCATTAACACTGGTATAACTTCTTACATTATTAGACTTGATAGCCTGAAAGTAGTCTGCAATGAAAGTATTACCTCAATAGCGGCTGGATGCCAAGACATAAGGCTACGCATGGATGGACTATTTGTCAGAGAATTCACTTCTTTATATACAAATGGGTGAATTTTTAACTTTTTACTTTTTGTAGTTCATGTTTGTCCTATAACAAGTGGCTCACATTTGTAAGCTCAGCCTCAGAGCACAACCTCTACGCCTACAGCTGCTGTGCCTGCACCAGTTGCACCTCAAGCTCAGTAAGTTCTAGAAGTATTTTCTTTTTAATCTTCGTGCTTTGGTGTACCAATTATAATTATTAATATTCAATACTGAAAGTTTCTAGGCTTTTATGATATATGATCTTTGAAAATGTGCTTATAAATACTATTTTGTTATGTTAGGACGCAGATAACTACAGAACCTGCTGCTGTAGCTACCGTGAGTCCCTTGATTGATGCAGCTGCTGCTTCGTGAGTTTTAACCGTTTCTTAGATATTTTAAGCATGTTTTCCATCAAAATGACTAATTTGTGGAACTTATGAATAAATACGAGCTTAATTACTTGTATGTAGAGGGGACGCATATGTCCATGGCTAGGTTGCATCTAATTTAGTTACGGGAAGCAACTTGGAGAGCACCATTCAGCAAATTCTTGATATGGGTGGAGGAAGTTGGGACAGGGTTACTGTTGTTCGTGCTTTGCTTGCTGCTTATAACAACCTTGAGAGGGCTGTCGAATATTTGTACTCTGTATGTCTATATACTACTAATTCGTCTTTCATGCTCCCCCCTCCCACTTTAATTCATAAACGAGCATACACTGTGCTTGCTTCACTCTAAAATTCTTGCAAAGATGTTAAGGTTCAGGATTATCTATATAAATCCATCTTGTTACTGCATTTGACTTTAATAGTGCCTCTTACTTGGTTCTTTTGATAAAGAATGTTCTGCTTCGGCATTGTGCCATCAATTGGACTTTGTTATGATTAATTTACTAGTAATCACCCACAATGGGCCGGGAGTGCCAAGAGCTGCAACACAGTTGACTCGCAGCTACAGGTGTATATTGTGATATGTTGTTGTTGCAATTTTTTTTTCAATTTCTTTTTATTTGTGTGTGACCTTGAATTTTATTTTTTTGGACGAAAATTGTAACATTACAGCCTTTTTTAATGAAAATATGTAACTTTGTATATATGTTAGTGTTTCTACATCAATTTAAGTGAAAAAAATGCAAAAAAAATATTTTTTTTTGGGGCACTAAGGGAACCGGTTTTGAATCGAACCGGTGCCAAAAGTTTTATTTTTTATTTTTTTGGGCCATTATTCGCACCGGTTTGAACAGAATTGGTGCGAATAACACATTATTAGCACTAGTTTTGAATCGGTGCTAAAGTTTTTTTTTATTATTTTTTGGCACCCCTCAAATCTACACCGGTTCAAAACCGGTGCTATATGGGGGTTTTGAATCAGTGCCCTTTTATATTTTTCTACTAGTGAATTAAGGTTCACGAATATATAAACACAGTATATTTTGTAAATTGTTTGTTTAAACAACAATACAAACCAATTCTTGAAAAAAAGTAGAAAGAAAATAAAATATGTTAAACTATATGTATTTGTTTAACCGGCTTTTTTTTTAAATTGTGAACACGGTGAAAATATAACCTTCCAGGCTTCCATCATTCTTTGTAAGTCGAATATAATGGTAAACGTGTCGTTGATAAGTTGCATAATAAAACCCGCCCATTAAAATTAACACTTAGCGTTCATCGCGTGGCCTGGGATTTAAGGTGGTGATAAATTTATTAATAGATATGATAAATTTTGTTAACGTAGAACTTAATCTTTTAGATGAATAAATGATAAATGATTAACATTGTTTTTGCTAGAAAAAGAAAAAGGATATATTTTTAATTTCAATGGTTTTTTCTTATTTTTTGTATCTAATCCAAAACTGATGTATTTTTTTTTTTTGAAAAAACTGTGTTTTTTAATTTTTTATTTTTTATTTTTATTATTGAAAGTGATTTCATTTTTTTATTAGTATTTTTTTTATAAAATATTTTATTATAATCACTAGTTATATTTTCATTATTTTTATTATGTAATCCAATTTTTTTTTTAAATATCAATTGAACATGAATTTCATTTTTTAAATAATATTTTTTATATATACGAAATAAAATAAATGTTTTTCTTTTCTCGTAGATAAAATTCTAATTTAAAAAGATAGTATTTTATTTTTATAATAAATTTAAACCTTTAATTTTAATCTTACGTGGCGCTTTAAAATAATAATCCTATGTGGCATAATCTTACACGTAATGCTCTAAAAATACTAATCCTACATGGCCCACTAATAATTTTTAAAAAATCAAAATCTTAGGTGGCTCTCTAAAATCTTGGGAAAAAACTTCCCTTTATATATATATATATATATATATATATATATATATATATATATATATATATATATATATATATATATATATATATATATATATATATATATATATATATATATATATATATATATATATATATATATATATATATATAGTTTTGAGCCCCGAGTATTGCCCAGGTTGGATATTGAATTTTAAGATAAAATTTGTATCTATATACCAAATTTTAAAAAATATCATTGATACAAATTGTGTTATGTAAGAAGTGTATATTACTTTTGATTTAGGATATACTGTAAGATACCATTGTTTTTGTAGAAGCGTAATATATATTATAAAAATATACACTATATAAAAGAAATATAGGGGGTTTGTTAAACTTCGCTCCCAATTTACTAGGCGTCGCTCGCATTTTTTCCTTGAAATTCTGTATTTACCCCTCGTATATAAATACTCACGACACTTATAACACATTTCACGCTCATACTTCTTTTGCTAAAATTTTATCTCTCTAATTGTTAAAAATCTCCCTAATACTTAAAAATCAGAAATTAAAAAAAAAAAAAAATCTGAAAATAAAAAAAATAAAAAAAAATACGGAAAATTCAACCTTAGTGAAACCACCCACATTCCACCACCAATCCAAGGAGGGTAGAAGAAATCCAGCGATTGCGGACCCGCAGCGAATTAGGGTGACATACGGTGGTCGAGGCGGCGGCATTGGAGGCGGCGAACAGGTAATTTCCAGAAATATGTTGTTTAAATTGGGGAAAAAAAATTTCGAAAATTTCGGACATCTGCCTGAAATTTACTCTTGGTACATCCGGAAATTTCAGGCGGATGTACCAATTTCCAGAATTTTTTTTTTCGTGGTTAATATTATTATTATTATTATTATAAGTATCACTATAATATTATCATTATTCTTGTTATTGTTATTAGTATTATTATCATTATTATTGTTATTGTTATTGTTATTGTTATTGTTATTAGTATTACTATTATTATCATCATTGTTGTTGTTATTATTATCATTATTATTGTTATTAGTAATATTATCATTATTATTATTGTTAATTGTTGTTGTTATTAGTTGTATTATCATTATTATTATTATTATTGTTGTTGTTGTTTTGTAATACTACCTCCGTTACATATTAGTTGCAACTTTGGGGTATTATTTATGAGACATATATTATTCCAAAATTGCAACTAATATGTGACGGAGGTAGTATCAATTTTTTAAGTAACTTGATTTTGAACAAAGACAATTAAACAGGTAGACAAAACAAGTTTGACGGGATATTGACAAATAATCACTCCCAAAAAACTTTATACTTCATCCGTTCCATAAATATTGCTAATTTCATTTTATGCAGTCTACACAATGCATCTTTAACCATCGGTATATTAAATTATGCATTAACAAAATTTTTAAAAAAATTGATATTATTAAACTACACATAGTTAAACTATGAACCACTAATAATTTTATTTTTCGAAATCTTATAGCTAAGGTTATTATAAAATAAATCAAATCATCCATAAATTAAATGATACTCCAGTACTCCAAAAAAATGCAATGCGGTACTTGGAAATGATTGAATAGGAGAATCACTGTGGACTATAACCATTGGTTTTGAAACTTTTAGTTCAATTTAAATTAGCCTAGTTTTTGTAGTTGGGGAACTTTTTATTGTTATATTGGTTACTCCCTCTGTTTCGTATTAATCGCAACATTTTCCTTTTACATTCGTTATATATTAATTGCAACACTTCTATATTTGGAAAATACCCACCATTATTTTATAATTTCTCTCTCCCACTAACCCCACTTTCATAAATATTTTATTATTTCTTTTTTCTACCAATCCCACTTATACTACTTTTTATTATAAAAATTCTCTTTTGGACCCTACCCTACAAATTTTCTTAAACTTTGTGAATACCCTACTATTGCGATTAATAAGAAATGAAGGGAGTAAATTATATTGTTCACAACCGAAAGAATAAAAATTCAAAGGAGGGGGTCATTTTTGGATCCGAGGTCAATTTTTTTTTTAAAAAAAAATTTATGGGAATAATCCCACCTTTGCACCGTTCTTTTTTAATAATCTCACCTTTAAGTTATATTTTAATAATCCGACCTTTACCCCCCATTCTTTTTTATTGGTCTCATTTTACCTGAAACCGGTTAAGAAGGTAAATTATTATTTTTTTGATTAATTTACACGTGTCACAATTTGATTTGTCTTTTTGATTAATTTACATGTAACACAATTTGATTTGTCCAAAATTTAAAAATAAGATAAAAAAAAATTATTAATTTTAGAAACCACCCACCAGTCAAACCACCTTCCCTGCCACCGATCCCAGCGCGCCGACCTCCCCTGCCACCCCTCCCCTGAACCACCCTAAAACCCCCTCCCCCTAACCACCCTCGAACCCCTTCTCCCTCACGAAACTAGAATCCCCTCCCCTTGAACCACCCTCGCCCCACCAAACCAAACGCCCCTGCCACCGATCCCAGCGCGCCGACCTCCCCTGCCACCCCTCCCCTGAACCACCCTCGAACCCCCTCCCCCTGAACTACCCTCGAACCCCCTCTCCCTCACGAAACTAGAATCCCCTCCCCTTGAACCACCCTCGCCCCACCCATCCAAACGCCCCTGCCACCGATCCCAGCGCGCCGACCTCCCCTGAACCACCCTCGAACCCCCTCCCCCTGAACCACCCTCGAACCCCCTCTCCCTCACGAAACTAGAATCCCCTCCCCTTGAACCACCCTCGCCCCACCCATCCAAACGAACCCTAACCTGCGAAAACCGCAACCAACCTCCACCTTCGCCCCACCCATTCCACCCTTTCCCGACCACCGCAGCCCAAAACCACCCCTTACCATGTTTTCCGGCCCCCATAAACCCTATTCCCCCACCCAACACCACCAAAAAATTGTTTTAACTCATAAAACCCGAAACTCGGAAAAGGGGGTGCAGTGGTGGCGGTGAAGTGGTGGTGCATCGGTAGCTTTAATTGTTAAGAAGGTGGGATGGTGAGCGCGTTTGCCGGAGAGGGGCCGAATTCGGGGGGAAGGGGAAGTGGCCGGAAAAGGGAGAGGGGTAGGGGAGGGAGCCAAAAACGTGGTGAAGTTGGTGGTTCAAGGGGAGGTGGAAGGGAATTGGCTGGTGGGGGTTTTTTTTATTATTTAAGTATAATTTTTACTTTTTTTTTAATTTTTAATTTTTATAAATTACAGGTCGCCACGTGTCATGTAACCTGTTATAACAGGTTACGTGACCGGTTGGGATCAATAAAAAAGAATAGGGGGTAAAGGTCGGATTATTAAAAAATAACTTAAAGATGGGATTATTAAAAACGAACGGTGCAAAGGTGGGATTATTCCCATGAATTTTTCCTATTTTTATTAGTATGTTGCGAAATATGTGGTTTATAATTATTATTATTATTGTTATTAATATTGTTATTATTATTGTTATTATTATTATTATTATTATTATTATTATTATTTTGAAATTTTTTGAATATTAATATTTTTTGTTCAACTTTAATATCATAGTTATATTTGTAATTATTACTGATATTTGATTTTTTACTTATTTAATGTAGATTGAGGGTTCAGGTGCTCGTCATGCAATATCACGACGTTTGAATGCGTTTGTTAGGAGGCACTCAGGTCGAGGAATTACGGGGACACTGGTTCGTCACGAACAGGAATATGCATCTCCTAGTGGTTGGTCGGGAGAGTATCATTCACAAGGGAGCCGCCCCATGTACTTGTCGAGTGGAATACCTACATCTGACAATGACTAAGAAGATCAGGAAAGTCGTGATGATCAAGCAGAGGAGTCGGACCCTCAGGATTATCATACGGTATATAGGGGTCAGCATGGGAGATTTGTTAGTAGTGAAGCGAGTCAACCTTCTACAAGTTCACAGAGACATGGTTAGTGCAGCAGCCGATGCCAGGTGGTCCTAAAAATGGTACTGTTATCCCTAGTTTTGGTGGTCATGTGGCATCATATATATATGGGGTGGGCAGGAGCGTATTGTTTTGCGCTGTTTGAGCAGGACACAGTTGTGTTCTAAATTGGTTAACTGGCGAGGTCGTCTTACACAGGAGCACCTGGAATTGATTGATGGCAATGGTCTGTCTCACTTACTTGGGATCAAGTTTAGGCGTTTTGACTGGTCGCTGATTTCTGCTTTTGTTAAGAGATGGCAGCCAGATACAAACATGTTTCATATGCCATTTTGGGAGATCACGATCATGCTGCACGATGTGTACCATATTCTTGGGCTTCATGTTGATGGTTCCATGGTTTCCACTACTCTAGCACGGACGTCATACGGGACGCGTGCTCGGTTACCATGGATATGACTGCGGACGAGTTGAATGAGAAGTGCGGTACTAAAACCATTTGGCAGGGTAGTAGGGTGCTGATCGAGAGGATTTTGGATACGACTTTGGAGGCGCAGAGGCCCTTTAGTGTCCATTATAGTGCTTATATGTGGTTAGTACTAGGCGGATCACTGTTTTTAGACAAGAGTGGTAATCGCACTCATCCTTCCTTCCTCAACGAGCTTGTTGTTGATGATCTCCCGATTAATGAGTACTCTTGGGGTTTAGGTGCTCTAGCCTATCTGTATCGGCAGTTGGGTACGGCATCATGAAAAGATGTTGATTCGATTGTTGGTTGTCTCACGCTTATGCAAGCGTGGATCTATGAGTACTTTATGTGCTTTCGGCCTCAGCAGGGTACCTTGACGAGGGAGCTTAGTATTCCTCGTGCGTCTAGGTGGGATGTTGGATCGGGGTGCCCTAACAAGAGCATGGAGTGCCTCCTCGCTTTTCGTGCTAGACTGGATCAGCTGACTAACCTTGAGGTTAACTGGCTCCAGTACGGAGTTGATCCTGCACGACACGTGCCACCCACTTTATTTATTGGCTGTATCCAGTACCGTAGCATCATTAAGCCACACATGCCTGATCGAGTGGTTCGACGACTTGGATTCGTGCAGGACATTCCAAGGACCATTATCAGGCCTGAGAAGGCTAAGTGACCGACGAAGTTGAAGACGTATTGGGTAGACTTTCCGACCGAGATGACATCTGTGATGTGGACTAGATTTGTCCATGGTTTGTCTTTCATTGTTGTTTTAGGTGCCCTCACCAGACTTGGTGGTTGAGCTCCTACGGTCGCTCCTGGTTACATGCAGTGGCTGTACAGATTTTCTCATCCTTGTTTATCTCCTTAGGGGTCATTAGCTGGGAGTAGTAATCTACTTGAGAGGACTAACACGGATTATGTAAGTAGTTGTGTTTTATTATACTATTAATACGACTTCAAAAAATTGTAATTTCTATAATATGTTGTTTTCTTATTCGTAGTGGATGGGTCGGTCCATGGAGATTATCAACAGAGCATTGGATGAGTATCCCAACACGTCGCGTGGAACAAGGGCAATGACTAAGCAGCTCCGAGATGACTGGAAGGCGATGATGGGGTTGTGAATTACTTGTCTTTCAGTTTTATATTACTTGTCCTCATTGTTTTAATTATGCTTTGTATTCGGCATGTAATGTAAGAACTGGACACTTTCATATTTAGTTTTGTTGGAACTTTGTTTAATTACTTTTATTATTTTATATTACATAACTACAACTGTTCAACCTCGGTGAAAGTACATAAATGAGTTCACTACCTAATTAATGCATCCCACATGTTCCTTTTAACTTCATACTGCTGATCCCATCCATCAACACTAGGCTCGTGGTGCTCGGTTTACTAACCTGCAATCAGGGGAAGGGGTGAATCTTATGCAAGATAAAGACGGATGAAATGTGACCCACCAATTGTAGCGATCACGAACTCTCGAGCGGGTGCCCTGACCGTGTTTTGTGCCCTCAACGGTAACACCGTGAGGCATGGGTAGTAGCAGGTCGATACAGTGCCTACACCGAGAATAATCACCCTTGCGTTAAACCAAGTAGCAATAGGAAATAAATTCTGAATTGCAACCATCCAATGTCGTGAATCAACCGCCTCACCATCCCATCGAATATGTTCTACATTCATCCAAACCCTTCCAATCCCGTAAATCCTTTCGTACAACGTTGGATGAGCAGCGACCTCGTTTGCTATTATTTCTCGAGCGTCAAACCACTACGCTTGATCACCGAAGAAGAAGTCAGCCACATAACGAAAGCCACAGTTTCCATCACTAATGACATCCTTCCATGCCGTGATGTAAGGCAACATTGGCCTTGGAAGCAAGTGCAAATACCTGCATTGACTGATGTCACATTGATCTTCAGCATGAAATTAATGTTCATTTATTATAACGCTACAAGATGAAATACGTGTAATTCACAATAGGCGTGTAATTCACAAGTGCAAATACATACCTGTTTGTAGTGTACCACATTGAGTGTTTCGACGGTTTACATGTTCCAAGTAACAATGATCACGCTTTGTATCATTGTTCCTTCGTTCACCTTTAACATTGTGGTTTACATGTGGTTCTTCAAGGTTTGTATGATCCGGATTCAGCTCCTCTTCAATGATGCGAGATACATTTCGAAGTACCGCAGGATCACTACCAATGACCTCATTAACCAAGGAACGAAAATGTGCAGCTTCCTCGGTCGAATCGTTAACGAACACAGGAATATCAACACCATCCCCAATAACCAGGGTCTTCTAGAATGGATGAATTTGCCTGATATACAAGCCTGACTGAGCAACTAGTGAATCATGTATCTGGAAAGCACATGGTAAACCATGGGTCACACGCATTGCACATCCACAACGCTCATACACCTGATAACTCAACTCCCTCATCCTTCTCGTCTCATCATCGAGAACTTTCAAACAATGCTGAGACACTTTGCCATTTATACATGATAGTGGTAATTGTCTATACTTCTCACCAATTTCGATCTCTATGCCTCCAAACCATTACGAATTGCAATGATCTGATTACCAATATGACTATGCACTCGGGCCTATACGGTATCCAAAGAACCTTCCGTTAATTCAGATTATAAAAAACGTTATGATTTTTAAATAAAATGACTACAACGAAGTAAGAAAACAACTACAACATTATAACAACGAACCTGTCGATGATTAAAACCACGTCTTCACCGCCGAATGGTTGCTCTCAACTCTACAAGTACTCGTGTTACCAAAGTGAAGAACTTGGTTCGTCTAAAATGTCACAAATTTGATTTTATGACAAAGTCATGTTCTCTCAACGTAAGCAATCACTGCCAGATAACTTGCCCACCGAGCTTTCATTGTATCTGCAACAGCATTATAATTCACCTCGGTTGCAGCATCCATGATACGTTTCCATTTGCCATTTTTAAAACTCGCACCGATCCTCTTGTTTTTGAACATATCAATCACCCTAGCCACCACATCTTTATTAATGTGCCATCGACAAAGTAAATGTGACGTCCCTGGAAACACTTCTCTCAATGCCGCATATAGGCCAAGCTCACGGTAAAAAAAAAAATACCGACGGTTCTCTATTATACCCAAGCAACTCCTTTAATCTCTGCAACACCCACCGATAGCTTGTCGTGCACTCGTTTCACATGAACACATAACCGACGAGGAAATTCTGATTTGTCGGTGTTACAGCTACTATCTCAAAGAACAACATCCCGTAACAATTTGTTTTGTATGTCGAATACATACTGATCACATGTGGGTATGTGCGTAGTATTTTTACCGTGATTAGGTGTGTTTCGGGGTTTCTGGAGTCCCTTGAGAGAGTTACAATTCCAAGAATGCGCGTCACCGTCTGTACCTACAAAACCATGGAAACTCCGGTTGGGAGGAGTTCTGCCTCCGACGATCAAGTTAGAACGTTACCGAATGTAAAAAAGTGCGGAATGTAAAGGTTTTTCTCTCGGATTCCGAGAGAATTCTGCAATTAATATTGCTCGGTTTTTTTTGCGTATATTTTTTAATATGTAGTAAATGAGGATTTTCCTCTATTTATAGTGGAAGGGGATCAATTCCCCTTTTAGCGTTAAGGTGCCATGTGTCAGTAGAGGATTGGATCCCCTAGGACCTCTCTGAGGCTGACAAGTGTCAGCATGCTATAGGGTCACGTGGACAGGGTATTTTTACATCCGGGATACCGCCTGGGGTATCATCAAGCAACAAAAAGGATTTTCGGCTGCTGACTTCGAGGAGTCAACTGTCTTCAGATTTGTTACAACTTCAAGGTACCGTCTCTACCCCTTACAACTTTTTGGTGCTTTTTCCGATTGTATAGCTTGTAAAGAATAATGGACTCACCCAACACACACACGGCACGACCTAGGGCAGTTGTCAGCTAGTCACGGGATACGGTTGAGTTTACGACTGGGATGCCGTCTGGGGGTGTTTGGACCACCCTTATTCTTTTGCGAATCCGACCGTCTCTGTTCATGTGCAGGACAGAATGGCTCGAACGAGACGGACGGCTGTAGACCCCGATTATCTGTCAGACGACTCAGTTAAAGCTTCGGTTGACAATGTACCTTATGACCAACCAGGCGTACCTAGCACGCCTGGAGATGATATCTTGGATGAACCCGAGAGTACAGGCAGCGAAGAGACCGTCAAACAATAGGATTCTATCGAGTCTACTTTGGAACCGGATGCCCCTCAAAAGGATGAGGAGGCCTATAAGTGTCTCTCTATTAACAATCCAACAGAGGCGCACAAGACCGCCCGGGATGTGGTCACTCTAAATGCCACCCTTCCCGCCTTTTTGGAAAAGCGCCCGGTTGGGAAAGGATGGGAAATTGTTGTGCCGCCTGTCGAGGCATCCGTCGTCTGGGATGACGATCTAGATCATGCTAATGATTATTTCTGTTGCTATGAGACGGCATTCAAAGCCGGCATCCGGTTCCCCCTCCATAATACAATAAAAGCCATTCTAAGGGGTTACGACCTTAGCGTCTGGCAGCTAACACCCAACTCTTGGGTGAATATACTAAGATACATAGCCGCCTGCGAGATGTAGCACATATCGCCTAGCTGGGAGGCGTTTACACATATGCACTACCTCAGCCGTGCCCCAGGCGGCTGGAATGCGTGGTATACATTGACTGCGCACCCGAAATTTATGATGACGCTTGACAAGCCGTTCAAGTGGAGCAGCTAGAATAGCAAGTTTTACATGGTTTATTCCCCCTCGCTGCAACTAAACCACTGGCTGCGTCGCTAAAACACACACCCGGCTCTCCT
This sequence comes from Chenopodium quinoa, assembly GCF_001683475.1. Taxonomy (NCBI): domain Eukaryota; kingdom Viridiplantae; phylum Streptophyta; class Magnoliopsida; order Caryophyllales; family Amaranthaceae; genus Chenopodium; species Chenopodium quinoa. Next base: position 622,474 of record NW_018744858.1, read on the forward strand.
TGGACAGAAGTACGCCCTTCCTAAAGTACCGGAGGAGGCTTGGGATCAAATAATGGAGACAGGTCTCTTCAAAAAGACGTCCTTGCCTTTGGATGATGGGACAGAAGTCATTGTCCCCAAAAACTAGGTCCCTCATCCTAATTGGCTAAAGGACGAGGCGTTTCTTTCTGCTTGTGGCCTAAGAACAATGTGGAGCAAACATATGTTGATTGTTAACCGGCACTTTATGCCGTCTGTATCATACTTGAATGGGTTCTGATTTTTTTATCTTTCTTCCTTGTAGAGAAAGGATTAGAGATGGTGCCTCCCGAAAAGACACCGGCTAAGTCTGCTGCAAAGATCCGGAAGGATCAACTAGAGAAAAAGAGGGCTCAACTGGCGGCTAAAGATGATGGGGTAAGCGCCAGCTGAGCTCTATTACCGTTTGTATGGTTTGGAGTTAATTTTTGATATTAACCAGCTGTGTTGTTTTCCTTTTTAGACAGTGAGCAAGAATGTTCCTAGTTATCTAAGAGAAATGCTGAAGAGATTGGGAGAGGAGCCCTCCCAGCCTGCTTCCAAAACAAGAAGGGTACCGATGCCCCTGCCTCTACTAGAAGGCTGCCTACTCCTGAGAGGCCTACCTCAATAGGCAAAAGCCTGAAAGATCTTAGCCTAAGCTCAGGGCCGGCTGAGGTCGGAATGGGGGAGCCCAAAGTTCCCTCAAGTCAGGTGCTTGCTGTAGCATCCGGCTCCAATGCGGTTGGGAGTGGAGTGACCCCTCAACCTAAAAATCAAGGTACGGCTCTCACCTTTGATCCCCTCTGGCCGCTTGGCCTAATGCGAGTTAAGTCCCAAGCTACCCAAACAGGGGATTCTTTAGGCAGCCGGCAGAATGTAGGTGCCGCTAATGCTCGGTACTTAACCAATAAATCTATTGATGTAGATGCCTCTTCTCGTTGGCTGGATCTCCAAAATTACGCCAAGAGAATGCTGAGGACCCTTAGCCGGTCTGAGAAAGAGGCGGTGCCGGGTATAAACCAGGTCTACGTAGACCGCATCAACTCACTGCTCGCTAAGGTAATTCACCGGTTGGGGTGCTTTTGTGCCACTTTATTCTTTTGCCGATTGTAGCATAATTGAAAACTAACCCCTTTCCGGTTGACTTTGCAAGTGATGTTGAGGGTGGACGGCATGAAGGTCCCCTTGCAGAAGAAGCAAGAGGAGGTAAGGGATGCCAATAGAAGGGCAGCCGAACTTATTGATGCTACCCAATATAACACCCTTATGTATGAAATCCAAACTAAGAGCCGGGAGATGAAACAGGAGGAGCTAATCAAGGAGCTCACGGCTGCTACTGATACGGCCAACAACAAAGTAGCCGACTTTGAACTCCATGTCAAAAACCTCTAATCTGATGTCAAAGCATTGGAGGAGGCTGACAAGGAGAACACTGAGCTACGGGCAGAGGTCAACCGGCTAAAGAATGAGTTGGCCCAGACCCAGGAGGACCGTAAAAAAAAGCTGGCGGCTGAGAAAGACCGGACACCTACTGGGCTTTCTTTAACCTGCGGTACAGATATGCCACTAAGGTATTCGATGCCTAGGTTCTTGAAATTGAGAAGCCAGCTCCCTTTGAAGAATGGTCCGGCATTGCCGAGGAGGCAGAGGAGGAGCAGACGAAAGATCAAATGCCGGGTGGGGCAGACGAAGCTCAAGCCCAGCAAACTTAAGATGCTCCTCCTGCCGGCCAGGGTCAGTCGTCTCAACATCAGCTACAGCAGCAGCAATAGCTTTATTTGTTTCTCTTTCTTTCTACTTCCGGCCTGCGAGCCATGTAGTTTAGATGTATCTCTTTCCCCGGACATAGTTCCGGCTGACAATTACTTCTTTATCAATATATTTTGCCAACTGAGTCGGTTTTTCCTTTGATGTTTATTTGCTTCAATTTTTGCAATTTGATTCGATACGTGCGATATGCCGAATGCATTGGCTCTGCCTGCCCCTAGAAAGTTGTTTGCTTAATACTATCCAACTCTAAGCAGGCAGCCTTCCAAATAAGTGTTCGGACGAATAGATAGGCGGTCATTGACCGTATTTACAGAAGTAGAATTATTCTAAGTTGGATTAGCAGACGGTGCCGGCTAGAGCCAACCTAGATTACTTGTTTAACCGGATGCGGGTTACCCTTTAGGTATCTGTCATTGCCGTTGGCTGGTCTGCAGGCGGCCATTGACCGAACGTATGTATCATAACCAAGTTATGGATTAAATGATAAGGTTTTAACCTTGCGTAATTCGAGTTTGTAACCGGCTGTAAAGCTTTTGAGCAAAGACCGGCTACATTCGACCAAGATTTGAATCAATGTCTGTGTTGCTTTGAAGTAACGGTTGGTTGTATCTTGGTTTCAATTGATCATTCAAATGGCCATGAGTTATCTTTAACCTAAACAGTCGGTTAAAGCCGTTTGAGTTATGATTTATTGAACAATGTACCACCCAAATAGGAGATGCTCTCTTTGACGAATTAACCCAAATGAGCATCGCCGGTTGCCTATTCATGTTGGAGCAGGCGGTTTAACATATATCTAGCCATTGGCCTTATGAATAGCTAAGTTTGATACTTAGCCTATGTCTACTCAGTTTAGAGCAGACGGTTGCCGGTTGTTCATTGTACAGATGGGACTTTGTACAAAAGACAATGGAAATAAAGCATTCTTTAATTAATATACTCTATTTACAAAATTACAAGTCCTTAGAAGTAGTACTTTTTCAAGTTATCTACATTCTAGGTTCTGGCTAGCTGTCTGCCGTCTGGAGTTTCCAGAGGGATAGGTGCCACCTCTTACTTCTTCAAAATTTTGGTAGAGGCCCTCCCAATTAGGGGTTAGCTTTCCTTACTCATTTTCCCTACTGGTCGCCTCCATTTTTCGTAACACAAAGTCCCCCACTTTTAGGGGTCGTTTGTGTACTATTTTGTTGTAGGCCTTCGTCATTCTCAGACGACGTAAGGCAGCATTGCCCCTGCGCTCTGGGATTGAATCCAATGCTAGACGCATGGCCTCCCAATTTGCTTCTTCATCATAAAGCATGATTGGCAGGACGACTTCAGTGCCGTATGTCATGGGAAATGGGGTTTCACCGGTTGCCCCTTTTTCAGTTGTTCTGACGGCCCATAGGACATGAGGCAACTCATCCTCCCATAGACTGCCAGCCCTTTCAATTTTCTTCTTAATGTCATCTGAGATGTGCTTGTTGAAGGCTTCAACTTGGTCGTTTTCTTGGGGATGGACGACTGATGCAAAACAATGTGAGATCCCTTGATCTCCCAACCAGCTCTTGAGGGTAGGCGTTTCAAACTGATGGCCATTTTCAAAGACCATAGACATAGGTACCCTAAATCGGGTAATGATGTTTCTCCAGATGAAAGAGATGACATCCTTTGTCTTAATGCCCTTAACCGCCTCTGCCTCAACCCATTTGGTGCAGTAATCTACATCCACCAGGATGTACCTCCGCCCGCCTGTGGCAAGCGTATATGGACCTAGGATGTCCATGCCCCATTTTTCAAATGGAATCGGGCTGTAGATAGTCGTCAAATCAGTGGCCAGTCGGTGTATGAGCCGGCCAAATCTTTGACACTTGTCGCACTTCTTCACCATTTCCATGGTGTTTGCCTCAAGAGTGGGCCAAAAGTAGCCTTGCCATCTGGCCCTTTTTGCTAGAGTTTTGCCGCCTATATATGATGCACAAAAGCCCGAGTGCATATCCTCTAGAATCTCTTTCCCCCTTTCTAGGGTAACACATTTCAGCAGCGGCTGGAGGTAACCTTTCCTGAAGAGTTCTCCCTTATAGATCTCAAAACTTGAGGCTCGCTTTTTCAATGCAGCCGATCCTAAAGGGGCGTCCGGCAAAGTGACGTCTGCCAAATAAGCCCGGATGGCATCCATCTAGGTAGAGCTTTAGTCAAGGACTCCAATGGGATCATGCTTAATGCTTCTTTTTTCCATGACTTCCCAAAAGACTGACCTAGGCGCATCACAAGAGGCGGATGATGCCAACTTTGACAGTGCATCCACCTGATTATTTTCTGACTTGGGCACCTGACTTAGATGAAATTTATCAAGTATCCCGGCCTCGTCCTTGACCACCTACATATATTTGATCATAGCCGGATGGGTGGCCTCGTAGTCACCATGGTATTGGCTAACGATCAACTGAGAATCTGAGCAGGCGTCAACTTTCCTTGCCCCTGCCACCTTACACATGCGGATACCGACTAGCAGGGCCTCATATTCCGCCTCATTATTCGAGGCTTGGAACTTAAACCGTACTGCATATTCATATTTGTCCCCTTCCGGAGACTTGCAAATTACGCCTGCACCACAGCCATTCATAGTAGAGATCCCGTCTACATAAACCTTCCAGACCTGACCAACATTGTCCGGCTGAGCCGGCCTTGTCCTTTCCACAATGAAGTCGGCGAACATTTGACCCTACGCTGCCTTTCTTGGTTCGAAGGTGATTTCCTGACTTTGCATTTCAATAGCCCACTTAAGCATTATGTCGGATGAATCCAAGGTTGTCATTGGCCTATTGAGGGGTTGGTCTGTGTAGACCACCACCGGATGTGCCAAGAAGTATGGTTCAACTTCTTGATTGCCATGAACAGGGCAAGGCCAAATTTTTCAACCAAGGGTTACCGCAGCTCAGCATTTCGAAGAACATGGATAATGAAATAGACCAAGAGCTGGATGTCGTCTCTCTCAGCTAGGAGAACGGCACTGAGGGCATGATCTAAGACGGCCAAATACATATAGAGAACCTCTCCTGCTAGAGGGCTGACTAGCCGTGGCAATGAGTGAAGGCCGCCTAAGCATTTTCCCCCCATTCAAATCTAGTCTTCTTTTTTATTGTTTGCAAGAAATAAATGCACTTGTCTCCTGACCGGTTGAGGAATCTTCCCAATGCCGCCAAACAGCCGGTAAGTTTTTAGACTACCTTGACAGTACGGGGTGACTTCATGTCAATTACCGCATGTACCTTTTCCGGGTTGGCCTCTATCCCCCTTTGATCAATCAAAAATCCGAGAAACTTCCCAGAATCAACACCAAAGACAAACTTTTTGGGATTAAGCATGACCTTATGCTGCCTGAGGATGGTGAAGGTTTCTCGGAGGTCAGCAAGGTGATCCGTCTGTAGCTTGGATTTTACTATCATGTCATCAATGTACACCTCTACATTCCTCCCAATTTGATTAATGAAGACCGTACTAATCATTCGTTGGAAGGTAGCAGGATCATTTTTCAGCCCAAACGGCGTCACCGTATAACAGAATAACCCTTGATCAGTGACGAATGCCATCTTCTCTTGATCTTTTTTCCACAAGGGTATCTGATGGAAGCCTGAATAGGCGTCTATGAAGCTCATCAAGGCATGACCGGCTGTAGAATCGACCAGACTTTTGATCTTTGGAAGTGGATAGCTATCCTTTGGACATGCCTTGTTCAGATCTGTGTAATCAACACACATCCGCCAGGTACCATTCGACTTTTTGAAAAGGACAACGTTTGCTACCCTATCTGGGTAGTAGCATTGCCGAATGAACCTGGCATCCAGCAGCTTTTTGACCTCGGCGGCCGCTGCCTGAGATCTTTCCTCGCCGTGGTTCCTTTTCTTTTGCCTAATCGGCTTTTCTTTTGGATCCACGGCGAGTTTGTGGACAGCAAGATCCGGGCAGACGCCTGGCATCTCTTCCAAATCAAAGGCCCAACTTGGCAAAAGCAACCGTCCCCACTTTAACGGTTCGTTCCCAACGGCTGTCATCTAGACCAATGTCAATATTTTCACCAGCCGGTTGGGGACGGAGATCATCTGACTGCTCCCCGATCAGTGATTGCTATTACTTCTCTTTTTTGACAACCACCAGGTGGTCCGCCTTCCTCTTTTTTCCGACTGCTTTGGGAGCAGGTGCGGCTTCCTTGAAGTCATCAAGGTCGATGGGTTCCTCGCCTTGGCCGGCTGCGGCCACAGTAGGCATGACGTCTGAGAGATAACACTTCTGAACGTAATAAGGATGACAAAGAATCTTACCTTATAGTTCACGAAGAAACATTAAGTGACATAGGAAATGGGCTATACACTGTATGCACACTTGTCTGGAAGGACAAGTGGGAGATTGAAAGGAATGGTGTCCTTCCAACAAGTGTATTCTTCCGATAGAGGGTTTAGAATTATTACGGAGCTAATTCTTCAGTAAGGTCAAGTGATCGGAATGCCTAGGTGGAGGCCGCTTCCGATCAGTATTATCAATGTACAATTGATGTTACAACTTAATCTTAACTGAACCCTTCGGGTCAAACCCAATCGAATCACCGATCCGAGACGACGAATTAATCCGAAATGATTTAATGAGTCAACAGAGTTTTAGAAATACAGACGTCGGATATCGAGCCTAGGGCGTCGAGACCGAGCGTCACAAAATCACAAAGCGACAAGTATGAACATAGCCCTAGCAACACACTGGCCTAGCCATGTGGATGCTAGGCTAGTTCGAGCAAGCATGCACCTAGCATGGCTAGGTGCAGCCTAGGTGCACCATCACAGCCTAGGCATGCGCATGGTAGTCAATCGCAAAGCACCACAAGCACCAGGTAGCCCATCGCAGCTAGAAGCGTGCTAGCATGGTTGCCTAGGTGCGCATGGTAGCCTATCGCAAGCACCACAAGCACCAGGTAGCCCATCGCAGCTAGCAGCGTGCTAGGCTAGGTGCCTGGGTGCACATGGCAGGGCCACACACGCACCAAGCACAGCCATCGCAGTCCTGGGCACTGGCGCATGTGCATGTGCGTGTGTGTGTGCCTCGCACCAAGCATAGCAGTGCTAGGCACTGGCTGATGCGTGTGCGAGTAGTGTGTGGTGCATGGTGCGTAGCGTGGAGCGTGGTGCATGGTGCGTAGCGTGCTGCGTAGTGCGTGGTGCGTAGCATGATGCGAAGGAAAAGGGGGGGCAAGCATGCGTGGCTCGCTCGCATCACGCATGTTGGCTATGCTAGCAATGGTGTGCGAGAGGTGCTGCGAGAGATGCGAAGGCCAGCACCACCGCCTAGAACTGGGCGGCACTAGCGCCTAGCATCGCCCAACACCAAGCATGCGAGGCTGCTGGGCAGGCTGGTGCTAGCTGGCTGGGCTGGCAGCAGCCCAGCAGCCCTTTTGGATGAGGCGGTTTTGTGAGGGTGGGGACCAAGGCTTGGAGAAAGCCTTGGGGAGAAAGGCAATGGTCCCCCCCACCTCTCCATGGTCCTCACCTAACCTTCTCTCTCCCCTTGACACTTGTTGAATTGTGATTGAATTTAATTATTTATTTATTTTAGAAATAAATTAATTAGCAAATTATTCATTCTCCCACATTGGTTGGGGAATGAAGTTCAAGGGTTCATTTCCCTATAAATACCAAGCTTGGGTATTTGGGAATGAACAACCTTGAGTGGAATTAAAAAGGCAACTCTAATTAAGAGTAAACCTTTGATTCGTAAAACTCATAGTTATTTTGTCCGGGTCTTGACTAACCTTCAAGACTTAGGACGCTCGGGTCGGGTCGAGGGTACGATCCGTCGGAGATCTCGTGTTTTCAGGATTTTGAAGTAAGAGCTCTTTGGGAGCGAAACTCGCGACAAAGGTATAATTCTTGTTCTTAATCTTGTTTGATTAAGTTTAATATGCTTGTTAATTGTTTTAATTAAGGGGCGGGTCTTGGTGGGCTTCCTTCCGCGTAGTGTCGGGTCACTACGAAACCGTACAACGGTGTCGGAGCCACGCTCCTTTTAATTTTTCCAATTATTTTTTAATTAGGGTGTTTTAAAAGAGTTTATTTTTCTGGTTCATGTTCTTCTAATTAGATTAGATGCTCGTTTTAATTAATTTTAAAACTCGATTTTAATTTCGATTTGGCTGTCAAACCCAGATTTTGGCTCAAAAATAGTGATTTTTGGGTGGAATCGACATTTTGGAACATATTCATCCCTTTAAGGACTGTCCAGAAGCCAAATTCGAACCAAAAACCCAATTTTTCTAGGGTTTTTCGTTTTTCAACGAAAATTTTAATTCTTTTAAGCCTTGATTAATGCAAGCATTACAAGGTTATATTAAATGCACATTTGCATCACTAATCTACTGGTTTGAAAATATCCTTAAGCATAATAATGGAGTTTTTATTAGTGCTTAAGTTGATATACCATTTTTCACATAAACTTGTTTTTCACAAATTTTGCAAATAAATTGCAATAAAGTGTGAAAGCTTGTTGTGATCTTGTAATTTTAAGTTCCTATAATATTAAAGTTCTAATCTTTAAAGGTTTAAATGATTGGAACCCTAACTCTAAATTCCATGTTGAACAAAGTTTGGATTTTTCATGTTTGGTTGATTAAAATCCATCAAGTTCAATTACTTGTGAGTAAAATTTGATTAATCTTCATATTGGAAGATGTAATCTTGGTATTTTACACAAGTATGAAAGTTGGAAATTTTTTTATCATTGGATGGTTAATTTATTTTTCCAACTCCCATTTGTCAAACCCATTATTAATTTGTATATTGGCAAGATTAATTATGGACATAGCTCATTTTATTTTAATCATAAAGTTAGACCTAACTTTGTTCAAAATTAAAATTTTTGGATAATTTAGGCTTGTGCACCAATAAAATAAAAATTATTTAAGTTAGACTTATTTTATTTTATTTTTACTCGAATTGATTCTAAAATGTAATTTAGAAATAATTATTGTCACACACAAATCAGAATTAAAATCCCGAGTAAAATGCATGCAAATCGATGCAAAACCGCAAGCGTCACCAAGGCTAGCCTTGTAGGCTGCCTATGGTGCGCGCATGGCTAAGCATCAATGTTGCGTGGCTGTGTGGAGAGGGGTGCTAAGGCTGGGCTTGGGCAGTAGCCTTGGCTGCTGGGTGCTTGGGGGCGCTGCTGGGCAGCGTGGTAGCAAGCACCAGCCAGTCCCCACTTGCTGCCAGGCGCCAGCATGCGTGCAGGCATGCGTGGTGCTAGCCAACGTAGTGTGCTATGCTGGGCGCAGCATGCTAGCACCAAGCGCCAGCCCAGCCCTTTAATGCTGCTAGTGCGTGTGAGGCGTAAGCTGCTGGCGAGCTTGTGCTGCTGCTGGGCAGCGAGGCAGCAAGCCCCAGCCAGCCAGCCCACTTCTGCCTAGCAGCCATGGTGCGCCATGCATCATGCTAGGATGGGGCCTCGTTGCTTAAATTTTGAGCTATGTATATTTACGAAAATTTTGCCGTTTTAAATTATTTATATAATTATTTAACGAGGCTAAAAACCTCGATTTTCGGTTTTGCAAAATTTGACAAATTTTTGGGTTATGCCGACTTAATTAATCGGATTAATTAAGTACGGATGCGGAATTTAGTGGGAGCTTAATTAATTGCGTGAGCTTTTAGAAATAATGGATTAAACAATTTTGACTAGTTTTAATTAGGTGCGTTAATTGGATTAACCACCTAAGTTAGTTAATAGTTTTGCGTGTTTAATTATGTATTTCGTAAAATTTCATGGGCCATTCACAAATAGTGAATGGATGAATGGAAGATTGTTATTCAAAACAGGTCTTTGAAAATGGCAACTAGTGGGCCCGACTAGGATAGAAAATACGGACTGCGTTCCGTTATGTATTTTTGTAAATCTAAATACGGTCTGCGAACCGTCAAGTATTTTTGTACTATTAGAGTAATCTTAGTCGTTCTAGCTAGTTTATTATATTTTGGCCAAGATATCTCAAGACGGTGTTTCGATGAAGACGAGCCAAGATGAAGACCCTTGAAGATTTGAAGATTTTAAGGGGTCATGTTAGTTGCCAAATGCATCAATTTATGTTTTATATATACTATTGTTACAAATTATGGGTTATGCAAACTTAATTAATTGGATTAATTAAGTATGGATGCGGAATTTAGTGGGAGCTTAGTTGATTACATGAGCCTTTTTGAAATAATGAATTAAACAACTTTGACTAGTTTTAATTAGGCGCGTTAATCGGATTAACCACCTAAGTTAGTTACTAGTTTTGCGTGTTTAATTATGTATTTCGTAATTTGCATGGGCTATTTACAAATAGTGAATGGGTGAATGGAAGATTGTTTTCAAAACAGGTTATTGAAAAAGGCAACTAGTACGGCCTGACTAGGATAAAAAATACGGACTGCGTTCCGTTATGTATTTTTGTAAATCTAAATACGGTCTGCGAACCGTTAAGTATTTTTGTACTATTAGATTAATCTTAGTCGTTCTACCTAGCTTCTTTTATTTTATTTTGGCCAAGATGTCTCAAGACGGCGTTTCGATGAAGGCGAGCCAAGATGAAGACCCATGGAAATTGAAGATTTCAAGGGGTCATGCTAGTTGCCAAATTCATCTATTTTTATGCCTTATATATATTGTTATTATATATGATTGCTAGATGCATGTCTAGGATTTCTATTATGTTGCGACGATTAGTTAAGTTCACTTAAATCAACCAACATAGAAACCCTAGGTCCCTTAATAATATTGAGCTAAAATTTGCCGTTCCAAGAACAACACTTACCGAACTAATGCGTGTATGTGATGGGCTACGCCAAAGTGAGGCATCACTACTTCCCTAGGAATGTAAGGTATACTAGGTATACAAGTTGTCTTGGTTAAGCTCAACGATATCAGTAAGGAGTCCTTAGATGTCGTGGCAAAAGAGATAAAATGTCAAGGATGCATTAGATGCGACATATTATTTAACCGAGAGTAGCTTGGAGCTATTAGCAATTAGATTTCTTACCTTAAGATATTTAATGATTAACACAAGCCAAAGCATGCGTAACCATTTCTTTATCTTTGGGGTCTCGGAATCATTTTATTCTCGCCCATAAGGGACATTTTAAATGCGTGGATAAAATGCTCAATAAGATTGAATATATGCATAAACGTTTTAAATTTCAACTTATTGATTTATGAATGGGTTTTCACTTCAAATTCTTTCAATTGTAGAACAATGTCTGCAAGTAACTCAAACAACAACCAATTTTCTTTACGCTCAATTCTCGACAAGGAGAAGTTGAGCGGGCCAAACTTTCTTGATTGGCAAAGGAATCTCCGCATTGTATTAATGCAGGAGCAAAAGGAATACGTCCTTGATGAGGAAATGCCCGAAGCTCCCAATGAGGAGGTCACTCAGGCTGCCCTTAACTGATGGCAAAGTGCCAATCGGGATGTCAAATGCATCATGTTGGCCACTATGTCTCCGGACCTTCAAAAGACTTTCTTTGAAAAGGAGACGGCTTTTGAGATCATTTTTGAGCTTCAGAATATGTTTCAAGAGCAGGCTCGAACTGAAAGGTTCGAAACCCACAGGCAGATCCTTGAGAGCAAGCTCAAGATAGGAGAGCCAATCAGCCCGCATGTCCTCAAAATGATTGGATTATTTGAGAACATGGAAAGGCTTGATGCTGGGTATTCAACTGAGATGGCAATTGACATCATTCTCCACTCGCTTCACAAAGGCTATGATCAGTTCAAAATGAACTATAATATGCATAGTATGGAGAAAACCCTCACCGAGCTTCATGGTATGTTGAAGCAAGTCGAGCAAACCCTCAAGGATGAGGACAAGCATGACATGCTCATGGTGAGGAAGGGCAAGCCATTCAAACGTCCGGGCAAAAAGAAGAGCTTTAATGGGAAAAAGAATAAGTTCCCGCCTAAGTCAAAATCTGCCAAGGGCAGCAAGGACAAGAAGGCAGCCTCTTCTAAATCTGATTCCGAATGTTTCTACTGCAAGAAGAAGGGACATTGGAAACGGGACTGCCTCAAATTCAAAGAAGATAAGAAGAACGGCAACGTTGCTTCTTCATCAGGTATTTACGTTATAGACTTAAACTTCGCTAGCAAAACATCATGGGTATTAGATACCGGATGTGGCTCACACCTTTGTTCCAATGCTTAAGGACTAAGGATAAATAGGAGGCTAGAGAAGGGAAAGGTCGAGCTTCGGGTCAGCAATGGAGCAAGGATGTCTGCCGTCTCCGTTGGAACTCTCAGTTTGTCTTTGCCCTCAGGGCTTATTCTAGAACTTGAAAACTGCTATCATGTTCCAAGAGTGACCAAAAACATTATTTCAATATCGGCGTTGGACGCCAAAGGATTCGAATTTCGAATCAAATTCAATAGTTGTTTCATTTATTTTGATAATGTTTTATATGGTAAGGCACATTCAGAAAATGGTCTTTATGTGCTTTCACTAGACAAACAGGTTTATAACATCGATAATACTGCCAAAAGGGCTAAGACCATCGAGTCGAATCAAACCTACTTGTGGCATTGTCGTATTGGCCATATTAACATCAAGCGCATCAAGAAACTTCTTCAAGAAGGTGTTCTTGACTCATTCGACTTAGAGTCGTTTGAAAATTGCGAAGGATGCTTATTAGGCAAGATGATAAAACAGCCATTCTCCAAGTTGGGAGAAAGGGCAAGTGACTTATTAGGTCTAATACACACGGATGTATGTGGACCAATGAGTACACCCGCAAGACAAGGTTACCGATATTTCATCACTTTCACCGACGATTATAGTAGATATGGCTATATCTACTTAATGTCGAATAAATCTGAATTCTTTGAGAAATTCAAAGAATTTCAGAAAGAAGTTGAAAATCAACTTGGCAAGAAAATTAAAGCACTTCGATCAGATCGAGGTGGCGAATATTTGAGCCATGAATTCGACGATCACTTAAAAGAAAATGGCATTCTTTCGGAGTTGACACCTCCCGGAACTCCTCAATGGAACGGAGTGTCCGAACGAAGGAATCAAACCTTGTTAATTAGACATGGTTCAATCAATGATGGGTCTTAGTGAACTCCCTATCTCTTTCTAGGGACATGCGCTACAAATTGCAGCACTAACACTGAATAGAGCTCCGTCAAAAGCTGTTGAAAAGACTCCATATGAATTATGGACTAAGAAACCTCCTAGGTTATCTTTTCTCAAGATTTGGGCATGCGAAGCATATGTCAAGCGATTAATTTCGGACAAACTTCACCCCATATTGGATAAGTGTTTCTTTGTGGGATATCCAAAAGAAACCAAAGGGTATTACTTCTACAATAAATCCGAGAACAAAGTATTTGTTGCTCGTGATGGTGTCTTTTTGGAGAAGGAACACCTTTCCAAAATGACAAGTGGGAGGAAAATCGAACTCAACGAAGTTCGAGAGGACGAGCAACAATGTCAACCTGACAAAACTGACAATCTAGATGCTTTGGAAGCATCTAAGAAGATTGGTCAGAATCAAACAGACAATGAAAAAGCTCAACCGATTACCCTTCGTAGGTCGCAACGGCAAAGATCTCAACCAGACAGATACCTCGGTATCGTCTTAACCGATGATCAGGACATCCTAGTCATGGATGGTGATGAGCCGGCGACATACAAGCAAGCTATGACGAGCCCCGACTTTGCAACATGGGAAGAGGCCATGAAATTCGAGATGGACTCCATATCTGAAAATCAAGTCTGGGACTTGGTGAATTTGCCCGAGGGTTATACACCCATTGGTTGCAAATGGATCTTCAAAGTGAAGACAGACAAGGATGGAAATGTATCAATATACAAAGCTAGACTGGTGGCAAAAGGTTATAGACAAATCCACGGGATTGACTATGGTGAAACATTTTCACCAGTTGCAATGCTAAAATCCGTCCGGATCATCCTAGCGATTGCTGCATATTACGATTATGAAATATGGCAAATGGATGTCAAAACCGCCTTCCTTAATGGAATTTTGGAAGAAACTGTGTATATGACACAGCCAGAAGGTTTTGTCGATCCAGGCAACGCTGGAAAGGTTTGCAAGCTGAAGAAGTCCATTTATGGACTAAAGCAAGCCAGCAGAAGTTGGAATCTGCGATTAGATGAAGCCATTAGCAAGTTTGGTTTTATCAAAAATCCAGATAAATCTTGTGTATACAAGAAGGTCAGTGGGAGTGATATTGCATTCCTAGTCCTGTATGTCGATGACATACTTCTCATTGGAAACAGCACAAAATTGTTGGAGTCCGTAAAGGGTTGGTTGGGAAAGTGCTTTTCAATGAAGGACTTAGGAGAGGCACAATACATATTAGGCATCAAGATCTACAGAGATAGATCTAAGAGGATGATTGGATTAAGCCAGAGTACTTACATTGATAAGAGCATGGCTCGATTCCACATGGAGAATGCCAAAAGAGGGCATTTACCCATGTCCCATGGCATAACTCTCAGCAAGAAACAGTGTCCACAGACACCTGTTGAGCGAGAGAGAATGAATCAGATCCCATATGCTTCGATGATTGGATCGATCATGTATGCCATGATATGTACAAGGCCAGATGTGTCGTATACACTGAGTGTAACGAGCCGATACCAATCGGACCCAGGAGAGGCGCATTGGACTGCGGCCAAGAATATCCTAAAGTACCTGAAAAGGAACAAGGATAAATTCCTGGTGTATGGAGGCCACACAGAACTGGTTGTTGAAGGTTACACCGACGCTAGCTTCCAGACTGACAGAGACAACTTCAAGTCACAGTCGGGGTACATATTCTGTCTGAATGGAGGAGCGTTTAGCTGGAAGAGTGCCAAGCAGAGCACCACTGCAGACTCTACAACTGAAGCCGAGTACTTGGCCGCTTTAGAAGCTGCCAAGGAAGCTGTTTGGATTCGCAAGTTCATTAGCGAACTTGGTGTTGTACCCTCAATCAAGGGGCCGATAGACCTCTATTGTGATAACAATGGAGCTATCGCTCAGGCCAGGGAGCCGAGAGAGCACCAGAAGGTCAAACACGTAAAAAGGCGATTTCACATGATAAGGGAATGGAAATCCGAAGGTGAAATCAGAATTTGTAAGATTGGCACAAATGATAATGTAGCTGATCCTTTGACTAAACCACTGCCTCAAGTGAAACACAACAAACACATTGAGGCGATGGGAATTAAGCATGTTGGAGACTGGCTTTGAAATTCCCTGTACATGTGTTTTAATTAAATAGGATATTTAATGTAAGACACTATATTAAAACCATTCATTAATGGAGTAATTAATTTTGTGCAAAATTATCATTCACTCCATTACTATTTAATTGTGGTTTAGAATTAAATAATGAGTCCATTCGATTTATGGAAATATTCAAAATAGGGTATCAAGACCATGTCTTGGATAAAGAAACACCTGTTAAGTGAACATTGAATATTTAAATCGAAAATTGTCCCTCATCGAGGTCATCTAACGGATGGACGATTGATGACCGCCATAGATTAGTGTGTAGTATGATTTACAGCACCGTTTCTTGTGCTGCGAGGACGTGACGGTCATAAATCATTTGCACAGGCACAGTTTGGAACTGTACTGGATAAGACCTATGAGAGTACTTTAAGAAATTTTAAAACTGTCATAAGTACATTTCTCATTATGACTATCGGAACCTGTTTCCTCCGACCATGAGTATTGTGAAGTTTTCTTGTTTGAGTACTAGACTCTTTGATGTTTCCTAAATCTGCCGTAACTGGGGATCATAACGGGAACACTTAGGAGAGTATGTCATCATAACTGGGATTGTCCCCCTACTGACAATAGGGAAAATGTTTTGTTGTTTACAAGGCTGCTCAAAGAGCGAGACTGTGAAAATGCATGGCCGTGCTCAGATGGATTTTAGAAATCATCTGCTTATTGACAATCGAACTCGGAGATCGAGAAACACTTCTGAACGTAATAAGGATGACAAAGACTCTTACCTTATAGTTCACGAAGAAACATTAAGTGGCATAGGAAATGGGCTATACACTGTATGCACACTTGTCCAGAAGGACAAGTGCGAGATTGAAAGGAATGGTGTCCTTCCAACAAGTGTATTCTTCCGATAGAGGGTTTAGAATTATTACGGAGCTAATTCTTTAGTAAGGTCAAGTGATCGGAATGCCTAGGTGGAGGCCTCTTCCGATCAGTAATATCAATGTACAATTGATGTTACAACTTAATCATAACTGAACCCTTCGGGTCGAACCCAATCGAATCACCGATCCGAGACGACGAATTAATCCGAAATGATTTAATGAGTCGATAGAGTTTTAGAAATACAGACGTCGGATATCGAGCCTAGGGCGTCGAGACCGAGCGTCACAAAATCACAAAGCGACAAGTATGAACATAGCCCTAGCAACACACTGGCCTAGCCATGTGGATGCTAGGCTAGTTCGAGCCAGCATGCACCTAGCATGGCTAGGCACAGCCAAGGCGTGCCATGGCAGCCCATCGCAAGCTCTAGGCGCAGCCTAGGTGCACCATCGCAGCCTAGGCATGCGCATGGCAGACAATCGCAAAGCACCACAAGCACCAGGCAGCCCATCGCAGCTAGCAGCGTGCTAGCATGGTTGCCTGGGTGCGCATGGCAGCTTATCGCAAGCACCACATGGCAGGGCCACACACGCACCAAGCATAGCCATCGCAGTGCTGGGTACTAGCGCATGAGCATGTGCGTGTGTGCGTGCCTCGCACCAAGCATAGCAGTGCTAGGCACTAGCTGATGCGTGTGCGAGTAGTGCGTGATGCATGGTGCGTAGCGCGCTGCGTGGTGCGTGGCGTGCTGCATAGTGCTTGGTGCGTAACATGATGCGAAGGAAAAGGGGGGGCTAGCATGCGTGGCTCGCTAGCAGCACGCATGCTGGCTATGCTAGCAATGGTGTGCGAGAGGTGCTGCGAGAGATAAGAAGGCCAACACCAGCGCCTAGCACTGGGTGGCACCAGCGCCTAGCATCGCCCAGCACCAAGCATGCGAGGCTGCTGGGCAGGCTGATGCTAGCTGGCTGGGCTGGCTGGCACTGCTAGCTGGTAGCAGCCCAGCAGCCCTTTTGGATGAGGTGGTTTTGTGAGGGTGGGGACCAAGTCTTGGGGAAAGCCTTGGGGAGCAAGGCAATGATCCCCCCCACCTCTCCATGGTCCTCACCTAACCTTCTCTCTCCCCTTGACACTTGTTGCATTGTGATTGAATTTAATTATTGATTTATTTTAGAAATAAATTAATTAGCAAATTATTCATTCTCCCACATTGGTTGGAGAATGAAGTTCAAGGGTTCATTTCCCTATAAATACCAAGCTTGGGTATTTGGGAATGAACAACCTTGAGTGGAATTAAAAAGGCAACTTTATTTAAGAGTAAACCTTTGATTCGTAAAACTCATAGTTATTTTGTCCGGGTCTTGACTAACCTTCAAGACTTAGGACGCTCGGGTCGGGTCGAGGGTACGATCCGTCGGAGATCTCGTGTTTTCGGGATTTTGAAGTAAGAGCTCTTTGGGAGCGAAGCACGCGACAAAGGTATAATTCTTGTTCTTAATCTTGTTTGATTAAGTTTAATATGCTTGTTAATTGTTTTAATTATGGGGCTAGTCTTGGTGGGTTTCCTTCCGCGTAGTGTTGGGTCACTACGAAACCCTACACCCCTCCCGCGAAGTCGCCTACTATGGTGCAGATCTGCTTTTCATCGGTGTCAGAGCTTATAGCCGGCTTCTTGGACAGTTGTCCATTGTTTTTTTTAGGGTTACCCTTGGACTTCATCATATAGGACTTCAAAGCCCCCTCATCAGCCAAACGGTCCAATAACCGCCTGAGGCTATAGCAACCATTGGTGTCATGGCCTATATCCTCATGGAAATGACAGTACTTGCTCTTGTCCCAACTTTTGATTGGACTTTTCATTACTGCCGGTTTTTCAATGGTCAACCGGTCTTTTATCTCCATGAGGATGGAGGAGCAGTCCTTGTTGAACTCGTACTTGGGGACGTACGACTTTAACACTCTCTTTTTCTTCTAGGACTTTTCATTGCTGCCGGTTTTTCAATGGTCCGCCACCCAGACTTCTTTTCTTTTCTTGCTCTTTTCTTTTTTAGCCGGCTGAGCAGACCGACTTTCTTTTCTATCGGACTTTTTAGGGTCCGACGAGTGCTTGATGGCTCCGTCGCCTGTATGTAGGCTTCGGCTTCCATCAATGCCTTTTGGAGGGTAGCAATCCTCTTTCTGACCAGGTCAAACTTAAAGGTCGACCCGTCCTTAAGACCCTCAAAGAAGTCTATATAGGCAACTTTGTCGGATAGCCCTTGGATCTGAATTCTCATCAGATTGAACCACCTAACATAGGATCTTAGTCCTTCCTTATCTCCCTGCTGAATAGCCCCCAAGTCGAGACTTGTCTTTTTGGCAGGGATGTTCATGGAGAAGTTGGACGCAAACAGGAATGCTAGCGTCTTGAAGTTGTTGATGCATCCGGCTGGAAAATTGCCTAACCATCGTTGGGCTATGCCCTTCAATGTTGCGAGGAAGCATCGGCACCAGGCGGCATCATCCAACCCCTGTAAGTACATGAGGTTGGTGTAAGCCATTAGGTGGTCTTCCGGGTTGGTGGTACCGTCATAGGTACCAACCAACACGTTCTTAACCTTGGCCGGCTGAGCCGCCTCGGTTATCTTCCTGGAGAACGCTGACGGATGTTCCCTAAGGTTTAGCAGCCGGAGCTGTCAGTCCATGGGCTGGACCTGTTGTGCCGCCTGATCCCCAAAGAGGGTCGGCTGCATGTATGGCGATCCATACAACATGTATGGCTATTGAGGCACATATAGAGCCAGCTGGATAATCTAAGGGCCGGTACGTGCGGACATGCCACGTGACTGACTCTCTCAATTTGTTTCTGAATACTTCATTGAAGTATTACGGAAACTGTCTGGGTAAGTCGACGTTGAGGCCGACTCAAACAATTGTTCACCCATCCGGCTGAACTTGTCGGATGGCCTTCCTTTGCCCTGATTCAAGGAAACGAAGTTTGGATAGGTCGATTATGGGCCCGTCCACCCCTTTTTGTTTAGGGTGAGGAGTAGGCACACGATCTTTCACATGCTTCTTCCCGGAGGGAAAAGGCTTCTTGGCCGACTGGCCCTTGTTGGTGTTAGTTGACTTTTTTATTATGTCCTTGATCTCCCCTTTGAAACTCAAGAATTTCATGAGTTCGTTTCTAGTGACGGGGGCAGCACCCTCCGCCGCCTGGGGTCGCCTAGCCGACTTGACGGTTTGGCTGCTGGGACTAGCTTTGTCTTCGCCCTGTTCCCTTGTTTCCTTGGAACGGGTGCATCTCGTTCGGAATGACCCCTCTGGGGCCACGTAGGTGTCGATCTCAAAGTCGTCACCACTATCTTGGTCCGTGTGGACGTCAGTCTCGGCCATAAGCCGTTTGCCCTCAACAGGTGGTATTGATTCGGATGCCATCTCGGAAGTACTCTCCCCACAGACGCCGCCAAATGTTTCGGGGTTTTTGGATTCGCTCGGGAGAGTTACAATTCCAAGAATGCGCGTCACCGTCTGTACCTGCAAAACCACGGAAACTCCGGTTGGGAAGAGTTTCGCCTCCGACGATCAAGTTAGAATGTTATCGAATGTAAAAAAGTGCGGAATGTAAAGGTTTTTCTCTCGGATTCCTAGAGAATTCTGCAATTAATATTGCTCGGTTTCTTTTGCGTATATTTTTTAATATGTAGTAAATGAGGATTTTCCTCTATTTATAGTGGAAGGGGATCAATTCCCCTTTTAGCGTTAAGGTGCCATGTGTCAGTAGAGGATTGGATCCCCTAGGACCTCTCTGAGGCTGACAAGTGTCAGCATGCTATAGGGTCACGTGGACAGGGTATTTTTACCCTAAACAGGGTGCACCATAAATGCATGTTGTAGAACGCCGAGGTCATCGGCCATGACCCAGTAAATATACTGACTCTGTCTCGCCAAATGAAGAAATTGCTGAACAACTCCCCTGCCTTCAGACATCTCCGTTCTCAAGTCATTCCAACAATTGTAAATGTGTCTGATGTTTGGATGATCATCAGGAAATTGCTCTGTAATAATTGCCATGATGTTACGCAGTGCAACTTGGACTTTGTCATGTCACGCACAACCTTCTTTGAATCCGGGCTCAAGCCACTAATTTTACGATGACCCTCCTGATACACAATCATTGGATGGTTATGGGTCCCAATTGCATTGTTTTTTGCCCGGATCTTCTAACTGTCTGTGATGAACTCATAATATATCTTGATGTAGAAAGAACAACCATTAGCTTTGGTTTTTGTGTCCTTTCGTATTGTGTTATCAAGATCTCCCGACTTGCTCTTTCGTCCCCGATCACATCTCAAATATCGATACGGCCGACCGTTTCTGGTTTTGTTGTAAGACGATTTAACCAAAATAAATCCCAAATTTATGGAAACAACATCCGCCCATTTAACTGCATCATCAAACGTTGGAAAAAACGTATCCGTTATAATTAACACCATCACCGCCGTCTTCACACTCCAAATCCTATAAAAATAAAAGAAAACACACAAAATTCTCCTATATTATTTTTTTAATTATAATATTAATAACAATATTTATAAAACAATAATAATACTATAATATCACTATTCACAATAGTAATATATTTAAATAATAATAATACAAAACAACAACAACAACAACAACAACAATAATAATAATATAAAAATAATAATAATAATAATATCACAACATTAACTATTATTATCACATTAACTAATATCATAACATTAACTAATATTAAATA
Organism: Chenopodium quinoa; assembly: GCF_001683475.1. Classification (NCBI taxonomy): domain Eukaryota; kingdom Viridiplantae; phylum Streptophyta; class Magnoliopsida; order Caryophyllales; family Amaranthaceae; genus Chenopodium; species Chenopodium quinoa. The sequence continues at coordinate 643,135 of NW_018744858.1, forward strand.
ACATCAACTACAACCACATTAACTAATATTAACAAACATTAACATTAACTAATATCACAAAAATAACAAAAATAATTATATCACAAAAATAATAGTCATACTAACATTAACTAATAATACTCATACTAATTACTCAAATTATCACAAAAAAAATAATAATCACAATAACAATTATAATTATCATACACATATTACATTAATAAATTTGATTAATAAATAATAAATTTGATTAATTGGTGCAAAAAAAAACAAAAATGATTTGATTAATTAATCAATAAAAAACAAAAAAACAAAAAAAAATAAAAAAAAAGGACATCCGCCAATATTTGGATCCTCCACGGTAAATCCGCCTAAAATTTCCGGGGGATCCACCATGGAAGATCCGGAAATTCTAGGCGGATGGGCGAATGTCCTCTTTTCAAAAAAAAAAAAAAAAATCGACGACTTACAGAAACCGACGATGCCTCTGGTGTACGATTGTTGTCTTGTCCATCGTCCTAAACCCGTCGCTAAAACTTATTAAATTTTCTTAAAAAAAAAAATTTTGGATTTTTCGTGGTGGGCTCGGGAATTTTGGGTTGGATGTGGTGGACTCGGGAATTTTTTTAAGCAAGTGGTGGACCGAATGTGCTCGGGATTAATATTAAAATGTTCGGGAATCTTTTTAACCAAGTGGTGGAGCCTTATATAGTCCAACTTATGAAAGGGCAAAATGTTCCTTTCATGTCAAAATGGGAGCAATCCCTGGTAAATTGGGAGCGACGTTTAGTAGTTCACAAAATATATCTATGTTATTCGAATTTTCAACTCATGGACTAATAACCACTTGACAATCATACTTTGTAAAATAAAAAAAATAAAAAAATATAGCATTATGACCGCTCATAAAGTTGTGGGTGGTTTTGAGAAAGAGATTAGTAGTTCTTGAAAGCGACGTAAGTAGCATGGTTAGAGAAATTGGAAGAAATCAGTTTGAAACTACTCCAATTTTCATGTTATTGGATGATATTTTTGGGATAAGTTGTGATTTTAATGTCTTAATTGTACTCTGGTTTGATAAACTGTAATAATGTGCCTATATCCACTTTTTATCCTAAAAAATCTATCCAAATCTAATATCATATCATATCACTAATATATAAAGCCGGTCCGCAGCCTGGTCATAAAGCAGTGACACTTGGCATTCCAGTTTTTCGCCAAGTGTCGTGCCACGTAGGCGAAAAATAGGTTTTATTGTGACATATATGATATTAAGTAAGTGATTTTTTATTGGATAGATTTTTTAAGATAAAATTTTTGTATAGAGTTTAGTTATCGATAGAATTCTAATATTTCATATATACAAAATTAATCATAACTTTTAATAAATATCATATAACTCTGTTCTATTTCCATCATCAAATTCGTTTAATTCTAAAAAGTTCCTTACAATAAGATTCATTTATAATATATTTAGTCACAAACTTTTATACATAGCTGGCCAAACCGTGTCACCAACTATTACAAGAGTTACTTCGTTAGTGATATAAAGGTTACTTGGTCAGTGTTATAGCGGTTACTCAATCACTGTTATAGATAGGGGTTATTTGGTCAGTGTTAGAGATTACTCAGTTTGTATTACAAGGTTACTCGGTTAGTTTTATAGGTATTACTTTATCCGCCTAAATGGTGTAGCTAGCCACATACAAAATGCATTGTTATTTAACTTATTTAAGAAAATATTAAAGATCGGTAAAAAAAATAAGTTTTAATCGGTAAAAAATAATTTTAGTTTGGTGAAAATACTTTCAATTCAGTGAAAATAATTGAAGTTCAATAAATATAATTTCAAGTTAATAATAATATAGTGATATGATATTTACAAACAAAAATACAAAAAGTACACTATATATAAATATAAGCCATATGATATCATATATCTAAATATCTTACATTATCAGAACGAATTATTTGACCGTAATTAACATTCAAGTAAAAATACAAAAAGTGATATGATATGATATTAGATTCTTACAATTACTAGTCCCATGTACATGATTCTCATAAATTTTATCTAAGCTAGCCTGTGTTGGCTAGATTGACTGTTCTTAGTTGCAATTTTATTTTATTTTTTTTTACTTTTTTTTTGAATAGTTGTTTGTTTCTTAGTTCTTACCAGTGGTTTTAAACTTATAATATACAAAGGGTTGTTTATTTTTTTATTTATTTATTTATTTATTTTTTGAACTTTAACATTTAGAAACTACTACTTTGTACGTAGTATATCTTTTGGTGTTGATTATAATTAGGTATTATAGATATGAATTGTATATTGGAGATAATATCAAGGAAGTATTTTGATATTATCTTCCTTGCATATCAGTATATCACTCCGGTATTAAACTACCGCATATCATATCTTTTGATCATGCAAATATTTTGTGATTTTCTAATATTGTACTCCATATTATCTTTTCTTCCTAAGATAATTTCATGTATAAAAATACGTATAATAATGTTTGAGAAAAAAAAAAAACAATGTATGCTTCCCGAGAAAATATTATTATGAACTCCGTACGAAAAAAAGTTAATGCTTGAAAGACCAACCTACTCATTAGCCGTGTTTGAAGCAACACAAAGGATTTCTTTTCCAGCCTCTTTTGATCTTTTCCCTCTGAGTAAGTTCCAAAGACTTTCCATTTTTCCAAGTCAAGTTTTTAGACATAAAATAAGGTCCATTTCTCAAAAGGGCTATAAGCCTATAATATATTAATATTAAACTTACTAAGTTTAAATTAGTAGGGTGCAAATTTATATACCAAAGAAATTACATATATAAAAAATAAAAAAAAAGTTAATCTTTTCAAAGATTATCCTAGTTTATCGGGATAAAATCATAAAATATAGATAAAAATGCATACTACTATAATTATCAAAATTTAAGGCTTTACATGGAAGGAATGGTTGGGAAGTTACGAATTTACGATCTAGCATTGTCAGGAAGGCGAATAGAGTAGCATATTGGCTCGCTAACTATGGAGTTTCTTTGGAACAAAAGATGGTCATCTTTAAGGCGATCCCGAAGGATTTTGGGGCCGTTTAATTGAAGGACCTAAGTGGTATGGCGCTTCCTAGGCAAGTGTCGAAGAATAATGCTTAAGCTAGTTTGCTTTTGCTAGTAGTGTAGTTGTCTTTTATTATGTTTGTTTGTTTGTTTTTTTTTCGTTGTTTTTTCTTTTTAGTTCCTAGCTTGTTCTTCTTTTGGGGCTTGCCCCTCGTGCTTACAAAAAAAAAAAATCAAAATTTTGGTGAAATTGGTTGGATCCCCATCATTTCACCAAGGGAAAATAAATTTCTCGCCAAGTGAATGACAACTCTACCATAGAGAGGTGAACAAGCAGCTATTCTCATAATGTATTGAAGCATATATAGCTTTTCAAAAATAGGGCTTATTTTAATCCTTTTATTGGCATATGAGTTTTACGGGGCGTTTGGTAAGTGGGAATGAGAATTGGGAGAATAAAGAGTGAGAATGAGATTGGGAGTTAGTGGTTGGGGATTGGTAAAATACTAAAATATGCCAATTACCTTATTTGGTAGTAAAATGCGAATGTGTAGGAAATAAATAACAAATTTACTAAAATACCCTTACTAATATTTCTTTCACACCCCTTTTCATTAATGGCAATCATTTTATCCATCTTCCAATTCCCATCCCTTAATACCACCCCTAGGCCTCTACTAGGTATTATTTTCATGGAAATTCAAGCCTTTTATTTCCAATTTCATTCCCTTCTCACAATCTCATTCCCATCAAACAAACATGAAATTTTATGATAAATGGGATTTAAATTCTCATTCCCATCTTCTATTCCCACTGACCAAACACCCCCTTAAAGTGAATGGATTGCGACGTCCCAAACAACTAACAAATGATATAGAACTACAACGTATACTTATGCTAAAACTTAAAAACTCTATATACTTCCTACAAAAAAAGATTTAATAATACGAAACAAGGTTATAGAAAATGCTCAGAAGACCACCTACTCCATTAGCCACGTAATAATACGAAACAAGGTTATAGAAAATGCTCAGAAGACCACCTACTCCATTAGCCACGTAATAATACGAAACAAGGTTATAGAAAATGCTCAAAAGACCACCTACTCCATTAGCCACGTAGTAATACGAAACAAGATTATAGAAAATGCTCAGAAGACCACCTACTCCATTAGCCACGTAATAATACGAAACAAGGTTATAGAAAATGCTCAGAAGACCGCCTACTCCATTAGCCACGTAGTAATACGACACAAGGTTATAGAAAATGCTTAGAAGACCTCCTACTCCATTAGCCAAGTAATAATACGAAACAAGGTTATAGAAAATGCTCAGAAGACCACCTACTCCATTAGGGTTCTTTTTTCAGCCTCTTTGGGTCCTTAAATTACGCATTAGTTCATCACTTTTGTTATGCAACTTTCTCTACAACAATATCATTGCTCTCTAAAAAGAAGAGCAAACATATAAACTCCGTGTTTTCTTTTATTCTCTGATTAGTTTCCAAAGACTTTCCTAGTCAAGTTTTTATGCATAAAATAAGGTCTAGTGATATTCAAAAGGGCTATAAAACCAAACGTCTTACGAAGTTTAAAACGACGGTAAAAAAATAAGACAAAGAATTATTTTTAAAGAAATCTATACAAAAAAAGTTTTCCAAAAATGGCATCCATGAATATACATGGAGGTGGTGATGGTACTTGTGCTCTTATTGATGTTGAACTGTACCGTCTATTAGTCGCTGGAGATGTTGAAGGGTTTAACAGAGTCGTTTCGAGTAGGCAAGTTGATGTTCTAGAGCTTCGATGTGCAAGTGACAAGAACACTGTCCTTCACATTGCTTCCAGCTCTGGAAAGGTAGAGTTGGTCAATGACATTCATATACAATGGCCAGAGTTAATGGTCCATGGAAATTCTAAAGGAGATCTCCCTATTCACTCTGCACTCAAGACTGGTATAATAAACATCGCTGTTGTCGATGCCCTGATTAGCTGGCTGCATCTGCAGCAGGCAACAGGCAACATTGTTACAGTTCGTCGAGTATAAGAGCGGAAAAATGTTGAAGGGAATACTGCTCTTCACATCGCCTTGCAATTATCTGATGAAGAGCAGCGGATAAGGCTAGCAAGCGAGTTGGTTGACTTGTATCCTCCTGCATCCTATGCTATGAATAATGAGGGGATTTGTCCTTTGTACCTGACTATTAAAAACGAGCATGAAGGCATTGTCCAACACATGCTACAGAAGTTGCACCCATTCAAACAAGATTCACTTAGCTATTTGACGGAAGGTCAGCCGATACTACATGTTGCTGTTTCTGCCCGGGGGACAGGTATGTACACCAAGTCACACATCCAATATTTCCCTCTCCCCTCTCCCCTCTCATATCAAATACATTAATGGTCAAAGACAAATTTTTAAAAACTAACCAAAAAGTAAAAAAAAAAAAATTAGCAAAATTTGATGCAGTTGGTAGAATTTACCATATAACTTATCGCCACAACCCTTAACCAGCCTAAAGTGGGACATGGACGATCAGGGCCTCAAGACCCTCAAGTCTAAAGGGGCCTCAAATTCGGAAAAAATGGGTTAATAACTTATTTTAAAAAATATTTAATAATTGAAAAGGTAGAACTAACAACTACTCGTAACAAGCTGCATATGTAGCATGAGGGTTCCATTTGTCAGTTTCCACTTCCACTTCTCCAAATTCCATGATAATATCAACATTAGATTTTATTCTTTTTTTATTTTCCCAACAAATACATCAGGCCGGTTATTAAATACCACCGGTTTCTTACAACAATTCTTTTTTAGTTATCTCCCTGCAAAGGCGCCCCCGTTCCATTACTCACTGTGGGAAACGTTTTTTTTTCTCACAGTGACAGTTTCGTAAATAAAATGTACTAGTTTAGTTATGATGGTACATTTTATTTACGAAATGGATGATAAAATTATACCACTTTAGTTACGGTGGTACATTTTATTTACGAAACTGCCACTATGAGAAACAAAAACGTTTTCTCACAGTGAGTAACAGAGATTTACTGCTTTAATAATACTCTATTTGCTTTGTGATTTTTTTTTCGCTTTACTCTTTTATTTTTGAATCCAAAACACTTGCTTCCTTCGTTCCAATAATATTGTAATAATAGACTTTCTACTATTCATCACTTACTCTTCCTCCATTTTCTTAAAAGCCAATTTATGATTTAAAAAAATAAATAAAAACAAAACATAAGAAACAAGAAAAAGGTGTTTTCACTTTTTTGTTGACAGTTTTCATAATCATCATGGTTTTAATAAAATTTGACCAATATATGACTCATTATATGTCATATACTTTGTATATCATATGATTTTGAAAAACAAAAAAAAAATAAAAAAATACAGCGATACCAAATGAGCTTTAGAAAAAAGTTGTTTTCACTATTTTTATAATCATTTTTCAAAATTATTATCATGATTATAATAAGTTTGACTTTTTTTTTTTTTTGCTTTATTCAATGACATATATCATATGATTTTAAGAAAATTTGTGTTTCAAAAAAAAAAACCATATGATTTTAAGAAACAAAAAATCAAAAACAGAAAATTACACAATATATACCAAACAACATTTAGTTTGCAATATTTCATATTTTTATAATTTTTGTTAATTAGACGAATTTTGTATCCCATTACTATATTTATGGATACGCCACGGTCAATAAGGGACATGACAACGCGCCTAACTTCCTATGAATATAAGCTTGGGTTTAAAACTTTATTTTTTTTTAAATTGGACTAATTTGATTATCATCATTGAGTTGAACTTATATATACTTGATTTATTTTTGAGCTGAGCGTTCTCGGGAAAAAATACTTTTAACCTTTCCTTTCATTGCTTATGAAGATCAATATCACCTATCAGTTAAATATTTTTGGGTTTATTTAATCACAAAATTACAAAATAAAAGATTTATCTCATCAAAATATGCATTAGGAAAGCTGATGCCTTGTATGATAGGATAACAACATGAGGTTGGCCTTCCTATATCTTTTTACGTCATTTCGCGTGTGTCTGAAGGGCCTACGTTACTAGTTGCTTCACACGTTATCATATATATTTTGCAAAATATCAATTAGATTTGTACATCAATTGCAGAAATGTTGGAGAATTTGCTTAGTTATGACGATGAAAAGCTTATCAATGTAGTGGACAAAGAAGGCCGAACAGCCCTATCAGAAGCAGCATTTCAGGGTTATTTGGACAAAGTTCAAATTTTTCATACAAGAGTTCTACATACAGCCTTAATGAGCAACACAGATAAATCCTTTCCAATTCACCAGGCTGTGCTTGGAGGCCATATTAATATTATCAAAATATTAATAAGCACGAGGTTCTTTCTTGATGCAAGAGGCCAAAATATTCTACATTTGGCAACATCGAAGGGTGACCCAAAATTGGTCTCTTGTGTGCTTAGTTTACCAGATGTAGATTCCTTAATCAATCAAATCGACAATGATGGCAACACTCCTCTGCATCTAGCTACCCTTGCTAAGCACATTGAGGTGGTTGAAATTCTCATCCAAGACGAAGGAGTCAATGTTGGATTATTAAATAAGGAAGGGTTGATGGCATACGATTTGGCCAAAAAACTAGTGGGTGTAGATGATGCAGATAAAGATCAAGTTCAGAAACTACATTTGATGCTAGAAAGAGCTACCTATGAAAAATTGTTTCCCATTGATGAAAAATTGTATCTACACTTGTTTAATCAAGAGATATATCGAGTTTTACAAATGGTTTCAGTAAGAAGGCTGCGACTCAAGGATCTTCTTGACATAGAAGATGGAAGCAATGTTCTTCATGTTGCAGCTTGGATGAATCAGCCCTTGGTGATAGTTGATCTCCTTGTTGGCTACAATTGTACTACCCTCATGTACCAAGCTAATAAGAAGGGCGACCTTCCAATTCATTCAGCTGTTAAGGTTGGCAAGTTGGGATCCATTCAAGCTCTTTTGGAAAGGTCAAACATACCTGCAAATCTTGTATGTGAAAGGCCTAATATGGATGGAAACACAGCATTGCATATTGCGCTGCTAAATAACCAGAGGAAAATTGCTGAATATTTGTACAATCAATGTCCACAAGCAGCGTATTGCTTAAACAAAGACAAGATTTGTCCTTTGTTTCTATTTATTAAGAAATGGAGTTATAGTGAGAACAAATTGATCACTAGTATGATCCAAGGAATTAAAGACAATGTGCGACTTCAAAATCATATGAAGGGCGCAAAATCAATAGTGCACGTAGCAATTCTTGCAAGAAACACAGGTAATTAAGTGTTTGATTTTCATTTTTTTTTACAAGCACCTCTATTATGTTTCTTTAGTTAACTGAACCATAATTAAATGAAAATGAGAGTTACACTACTTAGAAGCACAAATGAGCTGAAGTTTGATTTTTATGGTTGCATTGTTAATTAAAGGGAAGAAATAACTCCACAATTTTCAAAATTCAGAGCAAGTACTTAGACTCTAAGTGCAAGGAATACTTATATTACTACCCCTCAAATATGTGGATTTTTCATTACACTTAGCTTTTCACTTCAATGCTAGCCTAAACACTTGAACCTTATAAACAACATGCATGATTATAGAAGAAAATGTTTTGATAGCATGAAGGAAAAGAATATGAAACCTCCTGAACACATAAATACTGCAACCTTGTACTGTATTTGTGATATATGCTCACAAATTGGCTTCAGATAACCAGTTCAACAAGAATTAAGTCATTCTAAAATGTATATATAGCACAATGTGGTCCTATGATTGTTTAATGTTTAGAAAGTAAAGTGTATGGCCATAAATATCATTGCATGGTAGTCTCATATACAATGATAAATATTAGTTTATTATTGATGCAGCTATCTTGGAAAGAATAATCGACACGGCTCCAGGTCTTTTGGATTCACTTGACAGTGAAGGGAGAAGTCCTCTTTCTTATGCAGCACTTAGGGGCCATGTTGAGGGGGTTAAACTACTACTGGAAAAATGTCCTAGTTTTGAATTTTAGCGTGATAAAGATGAGCACGGATCCTTTCCGATTCACCACGCTGCGAAAGGGGGTTTTGTCAAGGTCATTAAACTGTTTCGCCACATGCATTTGCTCAATAACAAGGGCCAAATGATCCTTCATGTAGCTGCTTCCAATGGCGGGATCGCACTCATTTCATATGTGCTTAAACAGCCAGAGTTTAAGCAATTGATAAATACAGCTGATGACGATGGCAACACTCCACTACATTTGGCTGTTAAAGGTTTTCATCTTATGGCTGTATTTCTTTTGCATTGTATAGGGTATGATGCACACATCAACATCAGTTTAAAAAATAAAGAATTGCTAACAATTCGAGATATATTTCTAATGCATAAGAAATATCAAGATGAAAATGGGCTCTCTTCCATACAGGTATCGATCTCTTCCTTTATAAGAAATATAAAATGATTGTTAATTTGTTATCTACTTTATATATGACCTCTAATCTTAAGAGAGTGAGCCCCAGTTTCTCTTCATGAGAAACACTTTTGTTTCTCATAATGGCATTTTGGAAAATAATGTGATGTTTTTCACTGGTAGAGACCGCCTGTCAATTTTGGGTGGACCTCTCATATCTTGACACATACTCTATGAGAAACAAAATTTGTTAATCAATAGGAGAAACAAGCAATTACCCATCTTAAGAAGACTAATAATCTTCAATGGGCACCTTCTTGGATCTCTATCTACCTCCGTTTCACATTTTTTACAACTTTTGACAAAGACGTCCGCTACACCTTTTTTTTAACTTTTCAAAATATTCCATTTTAGTAAAGTTTTTAAAATGATAATACTGAAACACCCTTACTAAAATTTTCATAAGCTCAATTAGTTACTTACAAAAATTTTAATAAAACACTAATCTAACTAAATTAATCTAATTATTTCCTCCCAAATCCAATTCATTTCCCCCAATTAACCAATTCAATTACCAAACATTCAACCCTCATAAGATCTTTCCAAAATTCAAACCCAATTTTTTAACTTCTTCTTCAATTTCTTAGTTTTTTTCTCTATCCTACAATCCGACTCTCTCTCTCTCTCTCTCCCGGCCACGAAGACAAACCACCAGGGTGGCGGAGATCTACGCGTGGATGACAAAGACGGAATGTTCGCGTTATATGACGGTGGTTGAACCCCCATTTACGATTGAATGGCGAGGCGGGTTGGTGGGTTTTTCGATAAGGTGGTAGATGGGTAAGTAGTTTTAGAGGGTGTAGTAAGTGTGTTGGGTTCAATTTATGTGGGGTGTTATGGAGTGTTTGGTGTGGTTGTTGTGGGGGTAGTTTTAGGTTTTGGGTGGTATGGTTGCGGCGGGGTTGATATATCTGATGGTTTCGGGTTTGTACTATGCTGGTGTGTGGTGGCTACGAGATGGGTTTTAGGTTTTGGGTGTGTGGTGACTACAAGGTGATGAGTGTGTGGTGGTTGGGCGGTGCTTATAAGGCTAGTGTTGGTGACTTGTATGGTTGGTGCTGCAAAGTGGTGGTGAGTCAAGGTGGTGGCCTGTGTGGCGGGTGTTATGGAGGGTGGTTAATTAGTCGTGGTTGCTACAATTGCTTCAACATGGTATATCCCCATTTTCTTTCTTCTTCCTTAATCACATGCCCTCCCCCTCTTTTCTTAATCTCCATTTATCACTTTTTGCCTAGGAGTCCGTGTCGACTAGGGGTGTTTAAAAAAACCCAACCCTGTTGTCCCGTCCCGATTACCCGATGACCTACAAAAACCTGATGGACAATTGACAAATTTTTCTACTTTTTTCGGGTTGGGTACCCGTAAAATAGCAGTTTCGTAGGCCTGGACATGAGACAAACTTTGCTAATCTTGGATACCCGGATACCCTTTAAAAAAATAAAATAAAAAATTTGTTACTCCATAACCACTTAACCAGCCCAGCCCACTTAGACCTAGGGTTCCAATAACTCCCAAAAAAGAAAAAAAAGGAGCAGTCAGACTTCTTCTTCCTCCCTCCCCTCCTTGGCCACCATCCTCATCCCCTACCACCTCCCTGCCTCCCATCTCTCGTTGCCGCACCTTTTAAAACACCACACAGCACCATGACCACACCCCACAACAGCAATAACAGCAAATAACAATTACCGCCCCAGCCTGCACACCTCATCAACCCCCTCACATCTATCAACTCCTCGCACCGAACCACCGAGCCACATCACACCACAATGCAACAACCTATAGCCGCCCAACCTCCGGCAGCCCACACATCACCAATTGCTCCACCAATTCGCCACAATCAACGCTGGCCACTTCCCAGCTCACCTTAAAACCATCACCAATTCGATTTTTACCAATTAACACTGTCGTTCACCCTAATCTCCCTTTGCAATCAACAATTCAGTCACCAACAATTGTAATTTCGACCACAATGGCAGCTGCTAACATCAATTTAACACCCTAATTGAAGACCCAGATGGTGCGATCATGGAGTGCGCTCATGAGAACGGTGACAAACCCACAAAAATTTGATCCATTAATTCTGAAATTGATCTTTCTGTGTTGTAATAAATCATTCTCAAATATGCAAGTCACTGACCTATTACAGCTGGTTTAGCTTGTGGTTTTAGGTACAAACTTATTTGAAAAAAATAAATAAATAGAATCCGGGAATCCGTGTCCCGTCTCAGATAATTCGGGTGCCCGAATATCGGGTACCCGAATTATCCGGGATATGACACGGGCCGACTTATCAACTACCCAAAGATCCAAGTACTCGGATTTTCGGGTACCCAGATCTGAACACCCCTAGTGTAATGCCCTGGGTCATTATAAATTTATAACTTTGATCAAAATTAATTAAAAAGGGTTAATGTTGAACAATATTAATTAGTGAATGAAAATTTAATAATTTATATTATATTGCATAAATATACATTAGATGTATCAAATGTATAACTATATACTAGAGATGAATTAAAAAAACACGTGTCAATTTCTAGTTAAAATCTTTCCCACCATTTATAACCATTACAGTGATTAATTTCTACCAAATTAGATTGTAGATTATTGTGTAATTTCCAGGAGAGATTTAAATAGTAGATTATATATATGATGAAGAGTTTTTTTTAAGTAAATTAAACGAACATTATTGTAAAGAATTAAAGTTATATCAATGAAAGAGACTAAATATTACTACAATTCAATGTGGTGAGAGAAGGGTGATGACACATAATGCACATGTGACACTTATATTATCTTATCTGAACTTATTAGACCTTATTAAAACTTATTTTAATTGTGATTTATACTTTGATAACCTTTATCAAAACTTATTTTTTCAGAATTAAACTTATCTGAACTTATTACACGTGAAATAAGTGAAAAGAACAAGCCGTAAATCATATTGAAAAAAGGGTGACGCATGGTGTTAGCATATTGTCCCTATACATTTAAATATATTATAGATTCTATTAGTCCACATATATACTATAAATGGTGTCTAGCAAGACATTATGATCACTTAATATTTGACAATATAGTTAACATATTCTATTTCATCTTCCAGATCCTTATTATGGAAGTCTTGTTAAATAACCCTATCATTTATTTGAGAGATAGACTATATAACTTAAAGGACAAAGAAAAATTGATGGAAATGGAGGCAGCAAAATTATATGTAACTGAGAACAAAGGTCCATCGTTCAAGGAGTCAACCAACATGGATAGAGCCAACATTCTTTTTGTGGTAGCAACACTCATCATTACTGTTACTTTTGCTGCGGCATTCAGCCCTCCTGGGGGTTATGACGAAAAGACTGGCTTGCCAAATCTGATATTGTGTAAAAAGTTCTTAGATTTTGTTTCCTACCACAGTTCGGCGCTTATTTGTGGATTAGCTACTGCTATTATCCTCATTATGGGAATGAATTTGAAAGGGTATGCAGAACATAACCTTTTTTGGGGAGGATATTATATCCTAGCTGGGCTCCTTTGTATGTGGCTGGATTCGGCAACGTGTTAATGTTATATACAGTCAAGAAACAACCGCAATTGAAGTTTATGGAGGTTGAGAAGGTAATAACGGATGATAACAAGATAATTTCATCTGTTTTCTTACTTGTATCTATTCCGACAGTTTTATGGGCTTCTCCAACGTTTAAGGCCTTACTTTTGCTTTGGCTTATGTTAGCATCTATATTGTATTTAAAGGTGGGATTTCGGTCTGGCAGTTTGGTTTGACCTCGGTTTGAGTCGGTTTCGGTTTGGAGCAGTTCGGATTGAAACGGTTTTTTTAGCTGACGCGTCGGTTTGGTTTAGTCATGGCTCGGTTAGGTTTCGGTTTATTTCTTTACGGTTTAAATTCGGTTTGGGTCATAAGCGGGTTGGTTTATAAACGATTCGGATCATGCCGGTTCGGTTTGATACGGGTCGGTTTAGGGGGCGGGTTTACCCGGGCCAATGTCAGTTCGGTTTACAAACGGTTTGGATCAAGCCGGTTTGGTTTGAAATGGGTCGGTTTAGGGGCGGGTTTACCCGGGTCAATATCGGTTCGGTTTATAAACGGTGTGAATCATGTCGGTTCAGTTTGAAATGGGCCGGTTTAGTGGAGGGTTTACACAGTTCAATTGGTTCGGTTTATGAACGGTTTGGATCATGCCGGTTCGGTTTATAAGCGGTTTGGGTCATGAATTCATGATTGTTTTAAAGATCGCATCATGACCATGATTTAATGAGTTGATACTTAGAATACGATAAATCGATAATTAAGATAGTACAAGTATTCAATTAGATCGATCAACAAGTGTTTTAAACTTTTAAGTTTTAATAATCAGATATGTTTATCGATTATACGTATATACCAATGATTCAATGAGGCAATGATAGTATGATAATGATACCAACTGTACATTCGTACGATATGATATACATAATAATTAATACATAATTACATATACATCAACAATATCGTATTGAATCAATTTCCATTTCCAAACATTGCATTTCTTATAAATTATAAGTTACACGAGATTAAATGGATTCGTTATTTAGTTTGTTACTTTATTTAGATTACTAACTCAAACAACTTGATAATTTAAATGGACGAAATCACGAAATCACTAAAGGGATGATGAAATCATATGCAATACTAATGTACAAATAGTCCAATATACAACGGTTAGATTGAATGCCCATGAAAAACAATGGTTAGATTTCATTACTTTATTAGTTTTAAGTATTATTACTTATTAAGTTATTAGTTTATTACATATACAGTCACAGACTCACAGATATATATAATATACATATAGAGATGTCAGATATTGATGTACATTAAGTCATTAACTATGTCGTATTGAATCAATTTCAATTTTGAAACATTTGCGTTTCTTACAATATATAACTTATAAGTAATAAACTAATAATAATAATAATAATAATAATAATAATAATAATAATTATTATTATTATTATTATTATTAGTATATTATTATTATTATTATTATTATTATTATTATAGTAATAATAATAATAATTATAATAATAATAGTAGTAGTAAACTAGTAATAATAATAATAATATTAATAATAATAACAATAATAATAATAATAACAACAACAACAACAACAACAATAATAATAATAATAATAATAATAATAATAATAATAATAATCCCTCAAAATAATAATAATAATAAATAATTAAAAAAAAAAGAAACGGTCAAAAAGACCTCAAAAAGCACAAAAAAAAAACTAGACCGTTAGATCTAGAAGAACATTGTGGAATCTAGATCCTTTATTGCTACAAAAAAAAAAATGAATGGTGACATGCTGAGATTGAATATGAACGGTTAGATCAACTGAACAAGTAAAACCTAAACCTAGAAAAAACAACCCATTATGAGCTATCTCTATCAGCCGTTTACTTGCATAATTAGTCAATTACACTTACTCACTCTAGAATTCTCAATCTCTCATATTTTCTCTCTCTAAGTTCTCAGTTTCTCACTCTTTCGTTCTTAAATTCTCAAGAATCTCAACTCTCAACTTTTAAAAACCCTAATTAGGGTTTTTGTTTTCGTTTCATTTGTGTTTTGGATCTAAAGTTCTGATTTCTGGCTTTTCCATTCTCGTTTTTTTTTTCAAATCTTCCCCTCCTTCAAGCCGTCAAACCTCACGGTAATTTTTTGTTAATTTTTGTTGTTTTCGTTTTGATTTTTTTCGTTTTTGTTTCGGTTTGTTTATTTAGGGTTTTTGTTTTCATTTCATTTTTGTTTTGAATCTAAAGTTCTGATTTCTGACTTTTTCATTCTCGTTTTTTTTTTTTCAAATCTTCCTCTCCTTCAAGCCGTCAAACCTCAAGGTAATTTATTGTTAATTTTTGTTGTTTTCGTTTTGATTTTTTCGTTTTCGTTTCGGTTTGTTTATTTAGGGTTTTTGTTTTCGTTTCATTTTTGTTTTGGATCTAAAGTTCTGATTTTTTACTTATCCATTCTCGTTTTTTTTTCGAATCTTCCTATCCTTCAAGCCGTCAAACCTCAAGGTAATTATTTGTTAATTTTTGTTGTTTTCGTTTTGATTTTTTTCGTTTTCGTTTCGGTTTTTTTTTTTATTTCAAGTTTATTCAGATTATTTGATTATTGTTGTTGTTCTTGCTTCAATATAGTCGAAATATGCCTAAATTTGAAATTTTAATTTCTGTTGTTGATTCTATTTTTTTTACGGGAAAATGGTAGATCTGTGTTGTTTTGTTGTTTATTATGCTCGATTTAAAAGTAATGATGATTGATTGTTCAGATTATTTGATTATTGTTGTTGTTTTTGCTTCAATATAGTCGAAATATGCCTAAAATTTGTATTGTTAATTTCTGTTATTCAAAACAATTTCTAAATTTCTCAAATATAGGTGTAGAAGGGGGCGAAAATAATTTTTCTTCATTTAAATAAGTTTAGTCATCTGATTAAAGGGGGAAAATTCAAAACATTCATTTTAATTGGTATAAGAAAGGAATGTCACATTATTTCTCCTTTACCCCATTTTAAAATTTAAATCATTAACAACTAAATTTGGGTATATATGCATATGCATGGTCTATTTTATGAGGACAGACATAGTCAGATTACTTACAAAGTTCAAATGAGATTTAATCCCTAAAATCAAATATCAAATGTCAATTACTTACTAGTTTAATACTTCTTTGTCATAATAAACTTATTGTTTAGAAAAACCTCTACAAGAATATATTGTTAATTATTGTACTTCGTATTAAATAGGAGTTATAAAGGATTGAGTGTACCCTGTCAAGAAGAGTAGTACCAACAATTATTAATAAAAAATATAAATAAAAAGAAGAGATTACGCGTGAGTCGTGACTTGGAAATCACATATTCGAATTAGTAAAGGCTCTCTTAGGGATGAATTCTCTTACCCTTCCTTCGTCCTTAAGGTACATACAAAGTAAGATTTAACTAGCTCACCTCAAATAATAAAACTCTATATCAGAATTGTTTTATTACCACCTTCAAAAAAAATCTAATAAATATAAAGTGTGTATGATTAGAGAACAAAATTCTTTATAAAGAGTTGGAGATAGCACGAGTGCTTTAATTTGTTCTCACATAAATGGAAGAGTGTTGCCAATTTGTACTCGATCTCTGTTTTTATTATCTACTTATACAAGCAAGCTACTTATAAATGCTGTTTGTTTTTTTAGTCATGTCTCTCGAGTATGATGAATTTGTTTATGAGAGGCAATCAAATTTTGATACTGTAAGCTCTCGAGCTGGTTCTGGCCCGGTTGATGATGCTCATAATACCAGCATTATCACTACTCTTGTTAATAAAAGTCAAATAACCTCAGGTATATGGAAGCATTACACATTTTTTTCTTAAAGACGGTAGGTAATGAAAAGGTAGAATATGCTCGTTGTAATTTGTGTGGCAAAGAATATAAAGCACCTGGTAAAGCAGGTACTTCAACTTGTAGAGCTCATATTAATGCATGTTTGGAAAAGCATGGTCTCCAGCACGGTGAAGAATCACCATTTGATCAAAAAACTTATTTACAAAAGTTTGCTAAAGCTATAATCTGCCATGCATATCCTTTAAATATTGTAGAGCATGAATATCTTAGGGAACTTCATGCATATTTGAATCCTAAGGTGCAGCATGTTTGTAGAAAAACTATGTTAAAGTATTGTATTGCTGAGCATGATAAATATAAATCCTTGTTGCATGAGTCTTTGGCTAATGTTTCTGGTAAAGTTAGCTTTACATGTGACTTGTGGATTGCATGTACTAATCGAGGCTATCTCACTTTGACTGCTCATTATGTTGATAACAGTTGGTCTCTTAGGTCTAAAATTTTAAATTTTAGATATTGTGGCCCTCCCCATATTGGTGTTGAGGTTAGAAAGTTTGTGTTTAAACTGATTAAAGAGTGGAATCTTCAAAGTAAGGCTTTTTCAATAACTGTTGATAAAGCTCGTTCTATGACTGTTATGGTTGAATATTTGAAAAAAGAATTAATGCAATGCTCTCCTCTTCCTTGTAATAGTAAATTCTTTCATGTTCGATGTTCAGCTCATGTTTTAAATCTTATTGTTCAAAGAGGTTTAAAAGAAGTTCATGAAAGTGTTGAAAAATTGCGTGAGGTTGTTAAATATATTGATGCTTCTGATTCTAGATTAACTCAATTTGAGCATGCTTTGACTGAGTTAGACTGTGCTTTTAATGGTAAGTTATGTCTCGATGTTGTTACTCGTTGGAATGCCACTTATACAATGCTCCGAAAAGCCTTAGAAGCTAAGGATGCCTTGATTCTATATACTAGTAGGTTTTTGGGTATTTCTTATAGACTTGATGCTGATGAATGGGATACCATTCAAAAAATTTGTGATTTCCTTCAGCCATTTAATGATATTACTGTGTTGTTTATTTTCTGGTACTGAATATCCACTGCTAATTTGTATTTTGTTAGTGTTTTAAAAATTGAGTACGCTATTACTCAAGCCTATAAGGACCCTAAACTTGCACCCATGGCAGCAGTTATGCTTGAGAAGTTTGAGGGTCATTGGGAGGATTATAGTTTGATTCTTTTAGTTGCTATTGCTCTTGATCCTCGTTATAAGCTGTATCGAGTTAGACATATGTTGAACGCGTTGTATGATGGTGAGGCATGGGACGAAAAGATTAAGATGAATAAGGAAGCTCTTTATGACCTTTATAAATTTTATTCTACTGCATCTAATACAAGCTGCAGAAATCCTGCCTCTTCTGACACAACTCAATCTAAAAATTCTAATCGCATGTTGAGTACTCAAAATATTTTCACGGTAATTATGTTATACAATATTAATGGCAGTCTTTTTTTTTATTTGTAATTTCATAATTTAACTTTTAAAGAAAAAACTGTTTCAGTTGTGTGAGGTTGATGACGATTGTGGTGATTCAACTAGATGCCCTCTGGATGATCTTGAGGCATATTTGAATGGACCTCATTCTCGATTAATTCAAGGGGAACATTTTGATGTTCTCAAATATTGGGAATCTCAAGCTTCTTCTCTTCCTATTTTAGCTAATATGGCAAGCGATGTTTTGGCCATTCCTATTACATCTGTGGCCTCTGTATCTTCTTTTAGTTTGGGTGGTCGTATTTTGAACAAATATAGGGGTAAGATTTTGCCAAAGAATGTTGAGGCATTGGTTACCACCCAAATTGGTGCCGTGGTTATCAAGGGGATGTTGAGGAAGACGTCCTCCTTGTTGGTAAAGAGATTGAAGCAAAAAGTGCTTCATCTACATAACAGGTATATGTACTTGCTGTTGTTTCCTCACTGTGGTCGTTGTTATATATGTACTTGCTGTTGTTGCCTCATTGTGGTTGTTTTATTTTATCTTGAAAAATCGTTGCCCTTGTCATTTATTTTGAGACTTGCTGGTAGCATTTTTCAAGAATTAAGTTAAAATTGTTGCCCTTGTTATTTATGTTGACTTGTTGGCAGCATTTTTCAAGTTTTAAGTTAAAACAACTGATGATACGATAAACGTAAATCTGAAAGCAATCTTAAAAAACAAAAATTAGTTCCGAAGTTGGTTGAACTTGTTTTGTGAGCTGCTAATCTGCTTTTGCCTTTTGGTTGTTGTCCCTACTGAGTTGCTTCTGCCTATTGTTGCCTGTTTCTACTAAGCTGCTGATCTGTTGCTACCTGAGCTGGTTCCTGCCTCCTGTTAGCTTGAGGTGCTGTGTTGCTGCTTCTGTATTGTTGCTGCCTTTTGTGTTATGAACTTATGATAAGTTTTGTTGCTGCTGTTTCTTATGCTTGTTTTAATTTATCTTGAATCATCGTTGCCCTTGTCATTTATGTTGAGTCTTCAATGTATATGTACTTGCTGGCAGCATTTTTCAAGTTTTAAGTTAAAACTGCCATTGCTTAGTGATGATATGATAAACGTAAATCTGAGAGCAATTTTTAAAAACAAAAATTAGTTCTGAAGTTGGTTGAACTGATGTTTTGTGAGCTGCTTATCTGCTTTTGGTTGTTGTTCCTGCTGAGTCCCTTCAGTTGTTGATCTGTTGTGTTGCTTGAGCTGGTTCCTGCTTGTTGCTGCTATTTCTTCTGCTCTTGGGTGTTGTGCGGCTGCTTCAAGATTGTTGCTGTCTTTTGTTTTTATGAATGTTTTTTTAGGTTAAATTTTTTTATTAGGATAATTTATTAATTTATGATCATATGTAAAATGTAAATCCTTAATTTATTTGTTTATAATGTAAAATGTAGATAAAATGTATTTTTTTGGAATAATTAAAGTTATTAATTTTAAATTTATATTTATTGTTACCTTTGTTAAATTAAAGTATATATATAATAATACTAGTATGTTACATTTGATATTAATTAAAATAAATAAGTAATCTAAAATGACATTATTCACATTTATAATGCCGTTAGACTAGGTGATATAAACCGTTGTATAAACCTAAGTCGTTTGATTAGATCTACATTTATTAACGTTAATTGTATTTATTTTAAATTTATATTTATTGTTACCTTTGTTAAATTAAAGTATATATATAATAATACTAGTATGTTACATTTGATATTAATTAAAATAAATAAGTAATCTAAAACGACATTAATAATGCCGTTGGACTAGGTGATATAAACTGTTGTATAAACCTAAGCCGTTTGATTAGACCTACATTTATTAACATTAATTGTATTTAGGTTGTAAATAATTCAATTTGAATTAAACAGGTTGTAATTCGAAAATAGTTCGATTTTAACGGTTTAACGGGTTATGGCAGTTCGGTTTAGACGGTTAGCGGATTGTAACGGTTCGGTTTAAACGGTTTTCCTGCGGTTTAAACGGTTTCGGTTCATAAACGGGTCGGTCTAAACGGTTGGCGGGTTACAAATGGTTCGGTTTAAACAGTTTTTTTACGGTTTAAACGGTTTCGGTTTATAAACGGTTCGGGTCATTAACGGGTTCATAAACCATTCGGTTCGGTTTTGTTTCGGTTCGGTTTTGAGAGTTTGGTCTGTTATCGGTTTACGGTCCGTAACGGGCTGACATTAAGCGGTTCGATTTGGTTTCGGTTTGATATTGTACGGTTCAGTTCGGTTTTCGGACTAAATTTATCGGTTTATAAACGGATCGGTCCATGATGGTTCGGTTCGGTACCGGGCGGTTTCACGGTTCGGTTTGAAAAGTCCTACCCCTAATTGTATTATATGTTTTTGTGAGGATATTTTTTGGCAAGTATTATTAATTGTATTTAAGTTAACTTTCTAGGATTCTAGCATATCTTTTGATTCTATTGTTAAGAGGTGTAACTATTATATATTTGACATTACGATTAATGAGAAATTTAAGTAATTCAATTCTATTTTCTATGTAATTTATCATGGTATCAAGAGCAGGTTCAAATATTTTTTCTCCTCAATAAACATCCATGGCCGGCGATGATACATCACCACCGCCACCCGAGCATCAATCTACATGTAGGGAGGCTTTGGCCGGTCTTATGGGTAATACAAGAGTTCCTGAAAATCGGCTAAATGGTAACTTTGATTATTAGTGTTGGATTATCGATACTGGAGCTACTCACCATGTAACCGGAAATAAATCTTGGCTTTTTGACACTTACGCCATTGAATGTCTTTTTGGCTTGCCCAAAGGTGCAAGTGTACTCGCAACTTTGGCCAGCTCGGTTTACTTGTCTGATAAAATTACTATCTCTGGCGTTCTTTATGTCCCAAAATTGAATAGCAACTTAATTTTTGTTTCTCAACTCAGTGATCAATTAAAAGTTGTTGTACAATTTAACTCACATATGTGTGCCATACAGGACCCAATGAAGGAGCTAATGGGAACGGGACTTAGGCGCGACGAACTCTATCATCTTAGCAAACCGGATGTGGTGCAACGTGTGTATGTGATCGAAGCATCATCTGATTTGGATCTTTAGCATAAAAGAATGGGACATCCTTCGGAAAAAGTAGTTAAGTTGCTTCCTCATATTAGCAATAATAAAAGTAGTTTAACAAAAGGATGTGAAGTTTGTTTTCGTGCTCAACATCCTAGAGACAAATGTCCTCTAAGTGACAATAAAGCTTCTAGAATTTTTGAAAAAATTCATTGTGATTTATGGAGTCCATATCGACATGTTTCATCGTGTGGGGCTCGTTAATTTTTGACTATTGTTGGTGATTGTTCTCGAGCTGTTTGGATTAATTTGATGCTTGATAAAACTGAAGTTTTTCGAATGTTTATGGCGTTTGCTGCTATGGTTGATAGACAATTTAATCAAACAATTAAAATTGTGCAAAGTGATAATGAAACCGAATTTAATTGTTTGCATGATTACTTTGTTGCCGCTGGAATTCTTTTTCAAACCTCGTGTGTTGGAACCCCTTAACAAAATGAGAGAGTAGAGAGAAAACACAAACACATTCGTAATGTAGGGAGAGCCTTGAGATTTCAAGCACAACTACCAATTTTTTTTTTTTTTTGGGGGGGGGGGTGTGTTTTAGCTATAGCTCATTTGATTAACTGAACTCTTACTCCTCTTCTTCAAAATGAAACACCGTTTGAAATTCTCTTTAATAAACCTCCTTCTTTTGGTGATATCCGTACTTTTGGTTGTTTGTGTTTCGCACACGATCAAAAGACGAGGAGGGATAAGTTTGCTAATAGGCCAAGAGTCATAAATGTGTCTTTATGGGGTAATATTCGGTAAAAAAGGGTGAAAGCTATTTGATCTTGAATCAAAGGAATTTTTTGTCTCTTGTGATGTGAAATTTGGGGAAGATGTGTTCCCTTTTTGTAGTCCGGAAGATGCTAATGTCGATCAGAATCTTTGTGAGACGGGGGATAATGTTCATGTTGAACTGATTTTGCGGATTTTATTGTGAGTGATGATGATTTGGTCCCTTATAATGCTGAATTTGAGTATGAAATAATTAATGGGGAAGTAAATGATGTGTATTCAACACAAGTAGATACGGAGACCGCACGATAGCAGTTCACGGCACAACAGCATGATGAGGCTGCTGCTATTGCCCTGTCGCGACCTGCCCCTGCCAGATAAACTGCACATCAGCATGATGAGGCTGCTACTGCTCAGCCGCAACACACTAACTAGCTCGCAGTGCCACAGCTACGGAGCCCATACAGTCAAACAATTCCAGCCATGGTTCGCCTAATATTGATGAGATGAGTTGTGGTTTCTGAGAAAAATATCCTTCAGTTTTACTTTGGGATTTTGCTACACACACGGTTATTGCTAAGAGTCCGTCTCATTCTTCCAATCAGACTCCAGATACTCCGTATTGTTGGGTTTCGTAGCGTCCAACACTACGCGGAAGAGATACCCACCCAAGACCCGCCCACTTATTGAAGCAACTAAGCATGAAATCACGTAATTAAACAACAAAAGAAAAAGAAAGAGGAATGACATTATTACCCTCGATGCGTGCTTCGCTCCCATAGAGCTCGAACTTCAAAGCCTTAGCTGCCCAAGCGCAAGAGCCTCCAACAGAGTCCACCCTCAACACCCGACCAGAACAGCCTCTACCCAAAGGTTAGTCGGGGCTAGACCAAGAAAATACTAGAGTTTTACAAACTTAATGGTTTTCTCACCTACAGGGAGATGCCTTATTGAGTTCAACTCAAGTGATTATTCCCAAACCCAAAACTTGGGTATTTATAGGGAATGGAGACTTGATCTCCCTTCTCCCATTAATGTGGGAGATTTGCATTTTCCTCAATTTTCTTTTAATCAAAAACGAAATAAAAATGCAAGGCAATCAACAAGATCCAAGTGTCACATGGAGGACAAGAGTAGGTGAGGACCATTCAGGGGGGGGGGGAAACCAAATCCCCTTGCTCACCAAGCAAGCCCATGAAATCGGTCCCCACAAAAAACCGGTATCACCAAGCCATTTGGCTGGTTGGCAGCCTGCCTTGGCTGCCAAGGTTGCTAGCTGAAGCCGAGCACCAAGGCTGGGCTGCTGGCCAGCCTGCCCACGCACATGTGCAGCCAACACGCTATGCAAGCCTTGCAGGCTGCTAGCTGCTGCTGCCTATTTGCTGTGGGTGCTGCTGTTATGCGAGTGGCGTGGTGCTAGGTGCTACTATGCTAGCATGCACAGCCCAACCAGCTTGCATGCTGGTGCTTGGTGCTGCTCACTAGCAAGCACGCATGCACAACCCATAGCACAAGCACGCATAGGGAGTTGTTGTGCGAGTGTTATGCGTTGCATGCTTGCGTTAACAAGGCCCAGCAAGCAATTGCATGTTGCCGGCCTTGCGATGCTTGCGACAGTGCTACTATGTGCGAGGCACTAGCATGCTAGCACGCCTAGCGCGCCAGCGATGCTAGCCATGCCACACCAGCTAGCATGCATGCGTTGCTAGCAAGCTCGGCATGGTGCGTGGCCTAGGCTAGTCTAGCACTCACATGGCTAGGCCTATGTGAGGCTACGGCTTAGCTCGTACTTGTCGCTTATTGATTTTTCTTATCTCGTTGAATTCCAATTCGACTTGACTTACGACGCTCGATTTCGACGTTCTAAGCTCGATATACGACGTCTTTGTTTGTAATACTCTAACGACTCATCTAATCCTTCGGATTGATTCGGTTACCTGATTGGGTGTAACCCGAAGGGTTCAGTCAAGATTAAACTGTAATATTAATTACACATTAATATTATTGATTAAAAGCGGCCTCCACGTAGGCATTCCAATCACTTGACCTCACTAGAAAATTAACTTTCTAATAATTCTTAACCCTCTATCGGAATAATACACTTGTTGGAAGGACACCATTTCTTTCAATCTACCACTTTTCCTTTCAGACAAGTGTACAATTAGTGTATTGCCCATTTCCTATGTCACTTAATGTCTATTCATGAACTATAAGGTATGATTCTTCGTCATCCTTCTTGCGTCCAAAAGTGTTTCTCAATTCTCGAATTTGACTGTCAATAAGAAGATGATTTCCAAAATCCATCTGAGCACGGCCTTGCATTTTCGCAGTCTCGCTTTTCGAGAGGCCTTGTAAACAACAAAGACATGTTCCCTATTGTTAATAGGGGGACATTCCTAGTCTTGCATTGTTAGCTTCCCTTACTAAGAGGACCTAGCTGCCTGAGTGTTTCCGTTATAATCCCTATTTACGCTAGACGTGTGACAACATCAAAACGGACTAGTAATCAAACAGGAGAACTTACAATACTCATGGTCGAGGAAAAAGGTTCCGATAGCTATAATGAGATATATACTTATGACGATTTTAAATCTCTCAAAGTATTCTCATAGGTCGATTCAGTATAGTTCTAAACCAATAACTGTGCAAATGATTTATGATAATCATATCCTCGTAGCACAAGAAACGGTGCTATAAATCATACTACACACTAATCTCAAATGGTCATTAATCGTCCATCATTTAAATGACCTTGATTAGGGATAATTTTTGATTGAAATATTCAATGTTCACTTAACAGGTGTTTCTTTATCCAAGACATTGTCTTGATACCCTATTTTGAATATTCACAGAAATCGAATGGACTCATTATTTAATTCTAAACCACAATTAAATAGTTTGTGGAATTTTAGTAAATTTTTATTCCACCATGAAACTCTTCAACGTTTCATCTTATGATAAATGGTTTTCCCCAAGTGTTTCAAGAGTAACACTCTTCACAAAACATTTATAGAAATCACACCCATATTTAATATGCTTGATTTCTTTCATGCAATTCTGGTTAATGTTGTCATTCACTTATTGCATAGGTCATTATCGAACACTTTCATAATAAGATGATAAAATTTTGAGAGTGTTATGGATCATATGTGATTTAGGATTTACTGTCTTAGTGATGGCTCCCACTCATTTTCATGACTTGAGATCTTAACAACCAACAACCATCAATGTTTAACAACGAACTTTCCATTGAACACTTTCTTATTATTGCCTTCCAGGCAACAAAATTCTCAACATATATTTCAGTAGACTTTCTGATGGTGCTTTACTCGGATTTCATTCCCAACGGCTCAATGATTTGGGAGACCCTAATCACTTGTGATTATGGAAATTTACCTTAAATTTCCGCACATTACACATGGATGCGCGTCCATGTTACCATTCTCAAGCCACAACACATTCTAGCTTGTGTTTATAAACAGCTTCCTTCTTAAGGATCTAATCCTTGCTAAGGATGTGCTTGCATCATCAATTTTCAAAATACATTTGTTTCCATACGTAAAGAAGTCATCCCTTCTACTTATCCAAGTACTTTGGATGTTCTTGATCATAATTTAATGATCCATTACTTAGATTTAAATTGATTGGTATTTGATACTTCTCATGCTCTAAGCATGTAATTTGAGTGACGACTCCATATCATAGCACACATGATGGTTTCAATTGTAGAATTATTCTTAATTTATTCCATTCATGTGACCTTTTAGCTCATCTAGTTTCACCGAGTCTTGCTAAACTGTTTGCTATATGATACGGTTGAAAGTTTCTCCTAGAGTATTTCTTGTTTGATTTTGAAAGGAATGGTGTCCTTCGAATAAGTGTATTATTCCGATAGAGGGTTCAGAGTTATTAGAAAGCTAATTCTTTAGTGAGGTCAAGTGATCGGAATGCCTAGGTGGAGGCCGCTTTCGATCAGTAATATTAATGTGTAATTAATATTACAGCTTAATCTCGATTGCACCCTTCGGTTCACACCCAATCGAGTAACCGATCCGAGACGACGAATCAATCCGAAGGATTAGATGAGTCATTAGAGTATTACAAACAAATACGTCAAATGTCTATCTTAGAGTGTTGAAACCGAGCGTCACGAGTCGAGTCGAATTTAGAATTCGATGAGACAAGAAAAATCAACAAGCGACAAGTATGTGCTAAGCCGTAGCCTCGCATTGGCCTTGCCATGCGAGTGCTAGGCTAGCCTAGGCCTCGCACCACACCGAGCTTGCTAGCAGCGCATGCATGCTAGTATCGCATGCTAGAATTCTAGTGCCTCGCACATAGCAGCCCTACCGTACCATCGCAAGGCTAGCAGCAACACGCAAGTGCTCGGCCTCTCTAGCATCGCTATGCGTGCTTGTGTTGTGCATGCGTGCGTGCTAACCAAGCAGCACTAGCCATCGCGATGTGCTGTGCGTGCTTGCCCTGTGTGCTATGCTTGCCGGGCATCGCATAGCCCTCGCACCCGCATCGCACAAGCAACAGCAGCTAGCAGCCCGCAATGCATGCGTGGCGTGCTTGTTGCGTGTGTGCGTAGGCTGGCTGGCCAGCAAGCCCAGCCTTGGTGCTAGGCGCCAGATGGGCAGCCTTGGCAGCCAAGGCAGGCTGCCAGCCAACCAAGTGGCATGGTGGTGAGTCTTGGTGGGGACCGATGCTTGGTGGCCTTGCTTGGGGAGAAAGGGGATTTTGGTCCCCCCTTAGTGGTCCTCACCTACCTTTGCTCACTTCTTGACACTTGGAATTTGTTGATTCACTTGCATTTCAATTTGATTTTTGAATTAAAAATAAATTGGATAAAATGCATTTTACCAACTCTCCCACATGGATGGGAGATTGAAGTATAAGAGCTCCCTTCCTTATAAATACCCATCATTTGGGTTTGGGAAAAAACACTTGAGTTGAACTCAATGAGGCATCTCCCTTTAGGTGAGAAAACCTCTAAGTTCGTAATACTCTAGTCTTATCTTGGTCTAGCCCCGGCTAACCTCTGGGGTAGAGGCCGTTCGGGTTAAGTCTCGAGGGTGGACTACGTCGGAGGCTCTCGCGCTTGCGGAGCTAAGGCTTTGAAGTCCGAGCTCTATAGGAGCGAAGCACGCGTCGAGGGTAAGAATGTCTTTTCTCTTTCCCTCTTTTATGTTGTGAAATATGTGACTAAATATTTAGTTGCTTTAATTAGTGAGCGGGTCTTGGGTGGGTTTCTCTTCCACGTAGCGTTTGACGCTACGAAACCCAACAGCGGTATCGGAGCCGCGCTCACTTTAATTATTGTGATTAATAATTAATTAAGGTGATTCAAAAAGGATTTAAATTTCTGGTTGTGCTTTCTAATTGGATTAGAAGCTCGTTTTAATTAGTTTTAATCTCGTATTTTTTCTACTTTTGGTTGACGAACCCAGATTTTGACTCAAAATAGTTGTTTTTGGGTGGAATCGATGTTCTAAATTGTTTCTGTTTGATTGTCTTGAAGCCAAAATCCACCCAGAAACATGTTTTTTGAGGGGTTTTTCGTTTTTGACAAAAAAATTTAAATTTTTTAACCTTGATTAATTGTTGCATGTTGAAGGTAGATTGAATGTATGGTTGCATCCCTAATCTACTGCAATTATAAACCTCATTAAGCATGTTTATGAAATCATAATTGGTGCTTAATTTGGTATGTTCATTTTTCACATAAACTTTAACTTTTCACATTGTTGCAAACAAATTTCTTCAAGTGTGAGTGTTTATGGTGAATTTATAATTTTTGAAGTCCCTAATATTTCAAAGATCCAATCTTTAATTGTTTATTTGGTTGGAACTTTGATCACTAAATTCCATGTTGAACTAATTTCTAGATTTAATCTTTTTTGTGTTGATTAAAGTCCTTAAAGTTCAAAACTTGTGATTGAATTTTAATTAATCTTCATATTGGAAGCTGTAATTTTTCAATTTTACACAAGTTATTGTTAGGAAATCTTTCATTGGATGAAAGGGTTTATTTTTCCAACCCCTTTAATTTTGTCAAATCTCATTATTAATTTACATTTGATTAAATTTATTGTGAGTGTAGCCCTTCAATTTTTGTAGCATAAAGAAAGACCTAAATTGTTTTTAGAATGGTTCTTGAATAATTTAGGCTTGTGCACCATTAAAATTGATTTTAATTAAGTTGGACTTGTTTTAATTTCATTTTTGGCCTAAATTGATTCTAAATTAAATTTAGAATTAATTTTATGTCACACGTATAACGTGATTAAAATCCCGAGAAAAAGCACGCAAATCGAGGTAAAACACCCAAGCGCCACCAAGGCTAGCCGGGCTGCTCACGCAGCCCACATGTGGCAGCCTTTGATGTGCACAAGGGTGCTCCACCTCACATTGTTGTTGCTGCTGTGTGGCTGGGCTCATGTGTGTGCTGCTATGTGCGTGGTGCATGGCGAATGGCTGCTGGCCATGCTTGTGCATGCTGCTGGGCAGCGAGGCAGTAAGCCCCAGCAAGCCAGCCACTCGCCTGCCAGGAATAGCATCCAGCCAGCATGCGTAGCATGAGCAGCAAGCTGCTGGTGCCGGCAAGCGTGGCATGCGTTGCTGGGCATGCATGTTAGCATCTAGCGCTGGCAACCACATATCCCAAGTGCTGCTAGGCAGCCATGGTTCGCCTTCCGTGATTTTTGGGTGGGTAGATTTGTTGCTTGAATTGGGCTATCGGTTTTGCAAAAAATTTGCCGTTTTAATTTTTTTAATTATTTTACGAGGCTAGGCCTCGGTTTTTCCGGCTCTTGCAAAATTTTAATTTTGACAAAATTTGGGTTAACCGGCTGAATTAATTGAATTAATTAAGTTGGGTGCGGAATTTAGTGGGAGCTTCGTTAATTGTATGAAATAATTGCGTCTTAATCACATAAAATGTTAAACAACTTTGATTAGTTTTAATTAGGCACGTTAATTGGATTAACCACCTAAGTTAGTTACTAGTTCGCGCGCGTTATGCATTGTTACTTGTTTTTTCGTTGTAAAATGCATGGGCCATTCACATATAATGAATGGATGAATGGAAGATATATTTTTTCATAGGTTTTGTGAAAATGGCAACTAGTGGGGCCTGATTAGGATTGTAAATACGGACTACGATCCGTTATGTATTTTTGTAAATCTAAATACGGTCTGCGTACCATTGCGTATTTTTGTACCTTAATATTTAGATTAATCCTAGTCGTAGTAGCTAGTAGTTTCATTTTGGCAGAGATGTCTCAAGACGGCGTTTCTATGAAGACGAGCCAAGATGAAGACTCTTGAAGAACTAGTAGAAAAAATGAATTAGGCAACGCACCTTTGGCACTGGTTCTTGAAAACCGGTAGCAAAGGAAATGGGCGGGTGGAGCTTAATGAATTTTGGCACCGGTTCCTCTTACAAACCGGTGCCAATTACAAACCACCAAAAAAAAAGCAGCAAAAGGATTTGGCACCGGTTCTAAACAAAATCGGTGCCAATTGTTTAAAAAAAAAAAAAAACTGAGTTAATGCATGTATGCTGCTAGATTTCTTTTTCCCCTTCTTTCCCTCTTCTTCGTTCGTTCTGCTCTTCTCCTTATGCACTCCATTGAAGCAGCACTACATCTCGTTTTCCCTCCCATTTTCGCATCTCCTCCTCATCCTTCTCCTTCTCGTTTTCCCTCCCATTTTCGCATCTCCTGCTTTCCTCTTTGTTTCCCTCATCCCCCTGCTTTCCCTCTTCGTTTCCCTCATCCCCCTGCTTTCCCTTTTCATTTTCGCATCTCCTTCTGCACTCCATTGAAGCAGGTTTTGTAACACCCCCAAATCTCCCTCTACGGAATATGTAGAAAATACGTATAAATACCGTAGAGATAGACTTGGGCGTATTACCGCCGCGTGATAACGCAAGGCTTATACTTTAAAAATACTTTTGTAGTGGAAAATTCTTTATTCTTATTAATAAAACTTTAAATAAAACTTGTTCATAATTTGTGACACAAAAACGACTCCAACTTTTCCTAAGCTAGATGAAATTCCCGTGGACTCCCGTATGCATCAATCAATTTCCACCTGAAACATTCACCTGCTTACCATAAATGGTAAACAGGGCAAAGCCAAAACAAAAGCACGTATTAGCAAATTATGCTAAGTAGATTATGTCTAAGATAAGTAAAACATAATTTAAATCATTTAAGTTTAATACATAATAATTCCAATGCCATACTAATGTAAGAGCTTTTCCAAATCAATTCTTTCAAGACAAGTTTAAAACTCAATCGATTACGTTCCAAAACCAATTTCTCACTAAGTGTGCACACCCCCCAAGTGGTTTACTTTATGAACAAAGGCCAATCTTGAGGAAAGACTAGGTCATGCAAAGTCCATAGCCTTTTCTAATCCATTCCCTAAGTGGGATTCATAACCATATCGATTGATTGCTTAAAAGCACCTTTTAAAAATCCGTTATACTTGAATATCAATAAACTTGTAAATCATTTTTAATCCAATCCTTTTAATAATTTTAATTGCAATTCAAAACCTCTTTGATTAACCAAAATCATTAATTTCAAGCTATCATAAAACATAATTTCATATAGTAAAACATAATTTCATACGGCACATAATTTCATAAGAACTATACTAAATCATAATTTCATAGTCAACTTTCGAAGGTATCAAACCACATAACGTACCTTAATTCCGAATATCAATCAACTCTTCGCACTTTCAAAGTTTAATCACGAAAACACCTTGCAATTAACATAACCATACGGTTATCACAACATCTTTAGACATAAACCTAAATCTAATGTGCATGGACTATAAAACTCTTTTAAAAATAATACTTTAATATAAAATTATAACTGTGAAATAGGTAATTATATTTTAGAAAACTAACCATGAAGAAAATAAAGGAATAGGATTAAAGGAAATTGAATTTGCGTTGGAAAGGATAGGCAGAACTTGCAGAGGTCATAACTCCTTTGATATAACTCCGAATTGGGTGATTCTTGCGCCTAACCTCAAGGAGTTTTTAAGAGGAATAATTATTTGTGAAATAGAAAAATCCAAAAACTGACCATAAGTGCCCGAAAATTGACTTCAAAGATATACGGGCAGATTTTCTTTTAGAAAAGAGGAAAAGAAAAATAGGAAAAGTTTGAGGAAAGAGAAGAGTAAAAGAAAAGAAGGGAATTGAGTTTTTGGTGTGAAGAATATGAGAGGTATAAGGGGGTATTTATAGGTGTTTAGGTGATGAGTTTATAGCAATTTAGGGTTTATAATTTATGGAAGTTTTGAAGAATAGAAATTAGGGTTTTAAATATATAGAAGGCTATAATATTTTATTTGATCATGAAATTCTATTTGGTAGGTTTAAAGCTTGGAATGCAAGTATGACATAGAATCAAATAATTTTAGATTTAAGAATAGAAGTAAGGGAATTTAAAGGATTTTATTTTTAATAAAAATAATTTGAAAATCTTATAGAAAAATCATGAGTGGCCGAAAATATTGAGCTAAATATTGCTCAATATTTTTGGACCTCTTATGTAAGTTTGGGGATTTTGTAAAATAATTTATTTGACTAAAATTAAAGATTCAATAAGTTTATAAATAGTTGGAAGAATAAAATCAATTTTCTTACTAAATAATTAGGGTAGCCGAAAATTTGGTTTATAATAATTAATAAAATCAGATTTTTATTATATAAAATCTAAAATACTATTTGATTAATTTAGGAAATCATTTTATTTCATAAAAATAATTAACTTAGCAAATAATTAAGAAAAATCGGATTTTTAGTGTATAAAATCCGAAAATAATACTTCATTAGTGTAGGAATTAATTTTATTTTATGAAGATACTTTACTTATAGTAAAAAAAATCAGATTTTTAATTGTAAAATTCGAAAATGATATTTATTTAGTTTTAGGAAATTAATTTTATTTCATGAAAATAATTAGTTTAGCAATAAGTAAAATTGGATTGGAAAAAATCCGAAAATTCTATTTACAAAAATCAGATTTTTAAATCCGAAAATACCTTTAATTTTATTAATTAATATAGTTTTGGTTTATTATTTATTTAATCAAAATACTATTTATAAAATGTTTAGTTTATCCATTTAATTAAAATAAATGATTTAGGCGCCAAAATTCAAATATCATTTTGGCTCCAAAACTGAAATACTCTTAAGTTAGAAAATACGTCTAAAATACGAGACTAAATACTCTTTAATTTAGAAAATACCTTTCAAAAAAATACGGGGTATTACAGGTTTTCTCTCCATTGTAGTGGTTTACGCGCAATCTCACTTCATTGAAGCAGCACCTACATTGAACCAAGCCTGGCCTCCGTTGAACTCACGCCATTGAACAACTCACGCCATTTCTCTATATTCTCCATTGAGGCCGATTCTGAGCTTTAAATTTCTCACTTCCATTGAACAAGCTTCGAGGTAAGGTATTTCTTATGGTTGTGCGAATTCATTGATTTTCTTTTGCAATCTAGGGTTTTTCGTTGATTTTCTGTTTTATTAAATTCTTTCTAGGGTTTTGTATAAATTCTTTCTTGTATGGTGAGTTTTATTAAGATCAATGCATAACCCTAGACTTTTGTTTTTTGTTTTAAATTTTTATAGATTCATGTGTGAATTAAAGCACAAGTTTATAAGCTTGAAGACTACACATTTAGCTAAAGTGAGAAGTTAGAAACAATACATCCATTGTACTTGCTATATTGGTATGAATTCTACACTTTACTAATAAGCTATATTTCTCTCTCTTTATTGTTTTAATAAAAGTCTTTTCATGCTATTACGACTTGTGTATTATTTAATGACAAATAAATACAACAATATATGAAATGCTTGCATCATCATATGCCTAGATACTCGTTCAAGGCTTTCTCATTAGGAGAAAGTCTTGAACAGTCCCTGGTTGGGACTGTTCTTGAACGTTTAGTCTCACTTAGGTGGTGAATGTATATCTTTTTTTTTTTAATGAACATCTTGGCTTACCATTTCCTCACCATGTTCTCTGGGTACATATGTGGGTAAGTTACTACCTGCATCGTGTACTTGGAGAAATGGGGGTAAATGCTGTCGTATTTTCCTTAAAATTGGAAAGTCGACATACAATCACTAGTGAGATTACACGTTCAAGGATGGGTTAGGTTGGAGTGATAAGGACCCTTTGGAAGCATATATGCATTTTTGTATCTATATGAATGTTATATGCATGGTGTGTGTTTGAATTTGATTTACATATATAATAAATGTAGCAATTACACATTATTCGTAATATGTTGCCATGTTTAGAGACAATTTACTTAATGGAGAAGGATCGTGGCTAGATGTATGGTAGACGTGATACATTAGAATACTTTGATGGGGTTCAAGAGTTTTGCGAGAGGGCTTCATCTTATCAGCGCATAATGGGTGTCGATTGGCTCTATTGTCCTTGTGTTGATTGTAATAATGTGAAGGTGGTCAATAGTGTTAATATCATTAGAGATCATGTAGTTTGTCGTGGGTTTAGGCTTAAATACCATGTGTGGATTTGGCACGGTGAAGAAGGAGAGTACAGTGGGGATGTTGATGGGAATGATGTGCATGATGATAGAAGCAATGACATTCGTGTGGACGAGGAATACATGAATGATGAACATATTATTGATAATGGTGATGAGGATGGATTTGAAGATGATCAGGTGGATGAGGTCGAGGATGAAGGGGTGGATGAAATGATGCGTGGTGTTGAAGGTGATGTGTTTGAGTCATTATTGGAGGCTTCTAAAAAGCCTTTGTATCATTGGTGCAAAAAATAATCCAAACTATCAGTCGTGCTAACACTTTTTAGCATTAAGTCGAAGCATGGGTAGACGGACAGCAATTTTACTTCTTTGTTGACCGCGTTAAGTGAGATGTTGCCCGACGGGAATGAAATTCCTATGTCTTACTATTACGCAAAGAAGCTCATGTGTCCATTTGGTTTGGAGTATAAGAAGATACATGCATGTCCTAATGATTGTATTCTTTATCGAAATGAATATGAACAATTGAGGAGTGTCCACGATGCAAGAAGTCGCGCTACAAGCCCATGAGTTGCAATGTTGGTACGAAGGGACCTCCTGCTAAGGTGTTGTGGTATCTTCCCATTATTCCAAGGTTTAAGCGTCTATTCTCAACACCAAAAGACGTTAAAAACTTGAGGTGGCATGTAGAGGGAAGAAAGAAAAACAGAATGCTGAAGCATCTAGCCGACTCCCCGCAATAGAAAAACATTGATATGAAGTTTGGGGAATTTGGTGATGAAGTCAGAAATTTAAGGCTTGGTTTGTGCACGGACGGGATGAATCCATTTGAAACT
Organism: Chenopodium quinoa; assembly: GCF_001683475.1. NCBI lineage: Eukaryota > Viridiplantae > Streptophyta > Magnoliopsida > Caryophyllales > Amaranthaceae > Chenopodium > Chenopodium quinoa. The sequence goes on from NW_018744858.1 coordinate 677,828, forward strand.
CTTAGTACCCAACACAGCACATGGCCGGTACTTTTAGTGATCTACAATTTGCCTCCTTGGTTGTGCATGAAACGGAAATACGTAATGCTTTCACTGTTGATAATGGGGCCAAGGCAACCCGGAAACGACATAGATGTTTATCTTGCGCCACATGTTGACGATTTGAGAAAGATGTGGGACGAAGGGATTTCCGTTTTTTATGCTCATAAGAATGAGAAGTTCACATTGCGTGCAGCGCTTATGTGGACTGTTAATGATTTTCCTGCATATGGACTTGTTTGGTTACAAGAAAAAAGGAAAAAAAGCATGCCCCATTTGTATTGATGACACCCCAAGCATACACCTTGACAATTGTCACAAAGAGGTGTACGTGCGTACTCGAAGGTTGCTCAGGCGTGATCACCCGTACCGTAGGCAGAAAAAGGATTTCGATGGGAAAGAGGAAGAGGGGACTGCACCTAGGCCATTGACTGGCAAGGAGGTTTATGCACGAGTTAAGGGTGTACGAACAGTATTTGGGAAAATAGAAAAAGCTGCGGACTCAACTGCTCTCTTAAAAAGAATCAATCTTTTGGAAGCTTCCGTACTTGAAAGAACATGATGTTAGGCACTGTCTTGATGTAATGCATATAGAGAATAATGTGTGTGATGGTCTTGTGGGAACGCTGATGAATATTCAAGGCAAAACAAAGGACGGAAAGGGTGCACGGTTAGAATTGGAAAAGATGGGGGTTCGTCTAGAATTGTGGGCTAAAAAAAAGGTTAGAAAGGGAAAGGAACAGGAAACGGAAAATGAAATGAGTTCGAAAAAAGGAAAGGGGAAGAGCAAGGGAAAGGGAAAGGCCACGGATGTGTCGAAGAAGAAATATGCGGGAAAAGCCAAGGATGACAAGGCTTATTTACCTCCAGCTTGCTACACATTGTCAAGGGTAGAAAAACGGATGTTTTGTGCATGTCTGTACGGCATTAAGGTTCCATCAGGGTACGCATCTAACATGAAAAGATTTGTATCCTTGAATGGAGAATTGAAACTGACAAGTATGAAATCCCACGATTATCATGTTCTGATGCAAGTATTCCTACCAATTGCAATACGTGGTATTTTACCAAAGCACGTAAGGGAAGCTATTACAAGCCTCTGTTCGTATTTCAATACAATATGCAACAAAGTGCTTGATCCTTGTACACTTGATGCTTTACAGGAGGATGTGGTTGTGACTCTGTGTAAATTTGAGATGTACTTCCTATCCTCATTTTTTGGCATAATGGTGCATTTGATTCTTCATTTGGCGCGTGAGATTAAATTGTGCGATCCAGTGTTCATGAGGTGGTGATATCCTTTTGAAAGACACATGGGAACATTGCAAAATAAGGTAAGGAATCGGGCTCACCCGGAAGGAAGTATGATTCAAGGGACCATGGCTGAGGAGATTGGTAATTTTGTGGCTGACTATATAGCCGTTGTTGAACCTATTGGTATTCCTACTTCTCAACATGAAGGGAGACTTGATGGTCATGGCACAATCGAGTCGAAACGAATGTCACCTGATTGAGATAAGTTCTTACAAGCAAACCTACATATGTTGCACCATGTTGCAGATGTTCACCCATATTTAGACGAGCATATGTCTAGTTTGCGTGATGAATTTCCATCGAAAGGTGAAAGGGCACTGATGTAGTTGCATAAAGAAGTTTGTGAGTTGGTTTCGTGATCGAGTGATGGGTAGAATGGATGAGAGTGTCACAGATATAGTAAGGTGGCTTGCTTATGGTCTTAGGGATGATGTTTCATTTGAGGGATATGACATAAATGGCTACACATTTTGGACTGAGCGTCAGTATTTGAAATCTTCCTCGACCCAAAACAGTGGTGTAACGCTTGTGGCATCATCAAGGGAGTTTGCAAGTGCTAAGGATAAATCACCCGTTGATGTAGAGTTGTCATACTACGGTCGAATTCAAGAAATATGGGAGCTTGATTATTTTAACTTCACGATAATATCAAGCGTAACATCAAATATTGTGACTTTACTCTTGTAGATCTTGGCCACCTGAATGATAGTGCGGAACCATTCATTCTTGCATCTCAAGCTAAGCAAGTGTTTTACGTACCTAACCCAGCCGATTCAAAATGGTCTATTGTGCTAGCCGGCAAAAGAAGAATCATTGGCGTTGGAGATGTCGAGGATGAGGAAGAATATGATGTGTTTGATGACTCAACACCTTTCACTAATCCTAGACCTGTTGTACCAAATGAGATAGACGACCAAGCCAATTACATGCGATCAGACCACAAGGAAGGAATATTAGATTGAGGTACTATTTTTTGTTAGTTTGAAATTGTAGGCGTAGGAAGTATTATTAAATCACAAGTTAGGTGAAAATTAATGACATTGTTAACTTACTTGCCCATTTTTCTTATTTTCTATTAAATAAATGAAGTAAATTTTAAAACTTTTGAATTACCGAAGAAAAACGACCTACACTTGCCCATTTTCTATGTTGATTTGTATTATAATTCAGCAATTTGGATTTGATTATAACATTACTACCTTACAAATTTATTTATATCACAACTAATAACGTGTTATGTTTGTAATGACAGGTTTTTACATCTCATGGCGGACGATCATTACCGTATTGGAGTCGAGGATGTAGAGGATGATGATGATGATTTATCTGAGGATGGGGACGAGCTGTATGATGTGAACAAGGAGCCCGATTTGGGTGAGGCAGAAGATCGGGCTCAAGATGATTTAGAGCGTATGCTTGATGAGTTTGAAATTGCAGCTGAACAAGTGCCTCCTATCGAAAATGCAATTTCTGAGACGTTTGGTCAGAATCAACACTCAAAGCCTTGAACAAAGTGGAGGGGGGGTGAAGGCACCAACGATGAAAAAGTTGAGGGGTCCGACGACAAGTTTCAAGAAACCCGTAGGTCCCATGGTCCTGGAGTACGACAAGGCAGGCCAACCTACAGACAAATGGCGTCGTCAGTATGCTGTTCACGTTGGGATTTGTGCGCGCAAAATCCCCATTACTCTTGGTTGGCGAGAAGTATCTCCGGGCTTGATTGACACATTTTGGAATGATACAGGGCCAAGTATTTTGTTTATACACATTTATGAATACCTTCACTTTATTGTTATTTAAAAGGGGAAACTAATAATCGCTTTTATTTGTGCTTGCAGAGTGTGTTTAACATTCCTAATGATGCCGCCAAGCGTAGGGTGTTTGAATCTTTAATGGCGGAAAGATTGAGAGGATTCAAGACCCTCTTAGTTCGTACGTGGATCACAAAGACAAGGGTGAGAAAACCAAAGAAAAAAAAAGAGGTGGCAATGATGATGAAGTTATAGAGGAAGAGCAACTCCCATGGCAAAAATGGCCAAGCGTTTCGAAGGATGATTGGGAAGCTTTCGTTCTTAAAAAAAGTAAAAAGGAAGCAATTTTAAGTTTAAGTAAATCTGATGACAATTGTATAATATATTAACTCTTTTTTAAGTAATGATACTAACATATCTAATTATGTAGGAACTGAGGGAGAAAAATTCCAAAAATGCATTGCAGAGGCAATACACCCATCGTATGGGGCCTAAAACATTTGGTGAATGGAGGGAAACATGGGTGAAGGAGGGAGTATACCCCAATGCGCTTCTAGGGTCCTCCAAAGAAGCCTCTGATTCCACGACAAGTACGTTGGTGAGTCGTGCTGGCGATTTCATTTGCTCTCTGCATTTGCGTGACAAGAAAACCGGAAAATGGGTCATCAACGCTCCAAAAACCAAAGAAATGGCAGATAAACTCGTAAGCAACTATGAACTAGTGAACTTTATGAAGCTTTAGCGTAAATATCATTTTACAAAAATATTAACTATATTCATGTTGCCTTTTTGGTTTTGCTACAGCTTGAGTACACTGAAGAACAGGTTGAAGGCAAGCTTGCCCCAATAGTAGAGAAGGACCCTTTCACTTTGGCTTTGGGAAAGCCCTACCATCTAGGACGGGTATTAGGTGCAGGAGGGACCTTTCTAGGATGGGAAAAGGTGATGGGTCCAGAACATACCAAATCAGGAAGATCCCGAGCAAGTGTGAACTCACCGGTTGACTTGGATGCCACGGTGGCATTAATTAAGGAACAAGTGCGCAATGAGATGCGAGAAGAATTCAATGCTTGGGCGAAGCAACTGAACTTGCCGGGCTTGCCTTTCCTCTCTACTACACCGGTTGACTCATGTAGTCACCCGGAAGGACAAGGAGAAGATGAGATATATGGAGACGATGATGAGGTAGTTTCATATCTATTAGTTTTGGCATATTTAGTTACGTGAGATCTAACGTGGCATTATTAAATTAATATTGCAGGTTCATACTCCTACACATGCGGATTCGAGGGAGCTTCAAAATCCAACACCGGTTCACTTTTCAGAGTTACAGGTAATTTGTTTAGTTCTTTGCCATTTGTTTAGTTTTAAACTAAATTAGCTTGTTTTAAACGACTTGATAAGATAGCTCGATGTTTCTTCGTTTATGTTGTGCCTGCTGTCTGCTTCTGATCTACTGTGATATGCTGTGAGCTGTGTTGTTGTGCTGTGCTGTTTTTGTGTTGCTGCTATTTTTGTGCTGTGTTGCAGCTGTTTCTATGTTGTGTTGTATCTGTGCTATTTCTGTGTTGCCTGTGAGTTGTGTCTGCTGCGTTTGCTGCTGCTATGTCTGTTGCGTTTGCTGTTGCTGTGCCTGCTATTTGTGTGTTGTGCAGAGCAGTTTCTGTGTTGTGGTGTTCGGTGTTGTGGTGTTTGTGTAGTTTTGGTATTGTGGTGTTCGGTGTTTTGGTGTTGTGGTGTTCGGTGTTGTGGTGTTTTGTAGGCCTTCTAAGTGGCCTTTGCTTGTTGCACAACAAATTCACCTAAAATCAACCTTAAACTCATAATTCACTTTAGCCCATTGCCATACACACTTTAAATACATAATAGATCAGGTTAGGCACAAGATAAGGGATGATACCCAAAAACATGATTCATAAATTAGAGGCTTAAACATGCTTAAAACTAAACCAAAATACATAATTAACAACTTAAAAATAAACCCTAATGATACCTTAACATAATCATAAAATCGGTTTTGTTTTCTGGTTTTGTTATCGGTGTGGGAGTTGTTTATAATCGCTTTGAAAGTGTTAATTTCTTCTTCCAAATTGGTGTAAGAAGAGACCCGTTGAGCACTTCTACACCTGGGGCTATCAACCAGTGGACCTTTGCAGTTGGTTGCGTATGCTAGAGCACAACCGACCAGTGGTACGGTCCATTCGCGACCGCTTAGGCCACAACATTACTCGGTCGGGATCAATTCTGTGGTTGCGGGGTTCGAGTACATCCGAGTACCGATGCCCGTAGAGGAGGATGGGATTACTACACACTGGGAAGCGAAAGGTAGCTTTGTGCAATGGCCATGTGAATGGGTAAGGTTGATCAACGAGGTAAGATTTTGGGTTCACTCTTTACTCTATGCCGGTTGTCTTCCCAAGAGTTGGATGGATTTATTTTCTAATCAATTGCGTGATTTGCTTTATCAGATTTCGAAGAAAAGCCGAACTTCAAAGAGAAGGAGGGTGGCGCAGCCTAAAAGCATTGATCAACCGGTGCCAAAGAAGAGGAGTGAACAACGGTCGGAGAGTGAATAAGCGACAAAGAAGAACTCTTTGAGAGGTTCAGCTATGCAAGCTACTCCACTTGTTGCAGACACGGTCCTTCAATCACTCTCTAAAAATTTAACTTATCTACACAACCTTGTTAGTATGTTGCCTAGTGACACTACCGTTCAAGTTGCACTACGTAAGGCATTGTTCCACTATGATGACGATGCAATTGCATGGCTCAGCAAAGAAGATGTGAAGGAATTGAAAGGAATGGTGTCCTTCCAACAAGTGTATTGTTCCGATAGAGGATTCAGAATTATTACAGAGTTAATTCTTCAGTAAGATTAAGTGATCGGAATGCCTAGGTGGACGCCGCTTCCGATCAGTAATATTAAGGTACAATTAATATTACAGCTTAATCTTAACTGAACCCTTCGGGTCGAACCCAATCGAACTACCGATCCGAGACGACGAATTAATCCGAAAGGATTTAATGAGTCGACAGAGTTTTACGAATACAGACGTCGGATATCGAGCCTAGGGCGTCGAGGCCGAGCGTCGCAAAATCACAAGCGACAAGTACGAGCGTAGCCGTAGCATCACAATGGTCTAACCATGTGGATGCTAGGCTAGTTAGAGCTAGCATGCACCTAACATGGCTAGGCGCAAGCCTAGGCACACTAGGTGTGCTAGGCGCAAGCCTAGGCACACTAGGTGTGCTAGGCGCACCATCGCTGGCACTAGGTGCTGGCGTGCGTGCGTGCCTAGCATGGCTGCACCATCGCTAGCACCAAGTGCTAGCATGGGTGCTTGCCTCGCATCACAGCACGCTGGGCGTGTGCGAGTGCCTAGGCACCATCGCAGCCCTAGCACCACGCACAGCACCATCGCAATGCTAAGGGCTTGCGTGCGTGCGTGTGCGTGTGCACCATCGCCCAGCAAGCATGCTACGGCCTTGCATGCTTAGGCACGCTTGCTGGGCTGGCTGTGTGTAAGGTGCGAGTGGCTATGCGTAGAGCGTGTGCGAGGGCTGCTAGTGTGTGCGAGGGTTTGCATGGAAGTGCTGGGGGCCAGCGTCAACATTGCGTGTACCAACGCCCAGCACTAGCACGCGGCACCAGCGCCAAGCATCACCCAGGACCAGTACGCACTGCCTGGCTGGGGATGCTAGGCAGCTGGGCAGTGCTAGCTGGTAGCGCTAGCTGGCACGCTAGCTGGCTGCCAGCCCAGCAGCCTTGTGCCGGTTTGTGCATGGTAGTGGGGACCAATTAAGGGCCTTGGGGGGCAAGGCAAATGGTCCCCCAACCTAACCTTGGTCATCACTCATTAGCATATGATTGTGCCACTTGTCGCAATGTGATTAACTTAATTATTTATTTAATTTGGAATTAAATAAATTATTGATTTTACCAACTCTCCCACATTGGTGGGAGATTGGAAATCAAGGACCCAATTCCCTATAAATACCTTGCTAAGGTATTGGGAATGGGATAACCGTGAGTGGAATTAAAAAGGGAACTCTTGATTTGAGTAAACCTTTGATTCGTAAAACTCATAGTTTTTTTGTCCGGGTCTTGACTAACCTTCAAGACTTGGGACGCTCAGGTCGGGTCGAGGGTACAATCCGTCGGAGCCTTCGTGGTTTCGGGGCTTTGAAGTAAGAGCTCCTCGGTGAGCGAAGCACGCATCAAAGGTATAATTGTTTATCCTTTTTCTTGTTTAATTATTTGCTTTAATTAAGGGGCGGGTCTTGGGGGTTTCCTTCCACGTAGTGTCGGGTCACTACGAAACCCTACAGCGGTATCGGAGCCATGCTCCTTTTAATTTTTGCCATTATTTATTAATTAAGGTGGTTTTAAGTAAGATTTAATTTATGGTTTTGCTTTTCTAATTAGATTAGAAGCTCGTTTTAATTAATTTTAAAACTCGTTTTTTTATCGATTTGGCTCAAAAATAGTGAATTTTGGGTGGAATCGACCTTCTGAAACAGATTCAACCCTCTTTGATGGCTGTCTAGAAGCCAAAATCGAACTAGAAACCAATTTTTTCTGGGGTTTTTCGTTTTCCAACGAAAATTTAAAATCTTTTTAAGCCTTGATTAATGCAAGCATTACAAGGTTAGATTAAATGCATTATTGCATCCCTAATCTACTGCCTTTTAAATTATCCTTAAGCATAATTATGGAGTTTTAATTAGTGCTTGAGTTGATATGCTTTTTTCACATAAACTTGTTTTTCACAAATTTTGCAAATTAATTGCAATAATGTGTGAATGTTTGATGTGAATGTGTAAATTTAAGTTCCTAATATGTTAAAGTTCTAATCTTTAAAGGTTTAAATGATTGGAACTCTAACCCTAAATTCCATATTGAACAAAGTTTGGATTTTTCATGTTTGGTTGATTAAAATCCAAGAAGTTCAATACTTGTGAGTAAAATTTGATTAATCTTCATATTGGAAGATGTAATCTTGACATTTTACACAAGTATGAAAGTTGGAAAATTTTTATCATTAGATGGTTAATCTATTTTTCCAACTCTCATTTGTCAAATCCATTATTAATTTGCATATTGGCAAAATTAATTATGGACATAGCTCATTTAATTTTAAGCATAAAGAAAGACCTAAATTTGTTCAAAAATAAATTTTTTGGATGATTTAGGCTTGTGCACCATTAAAATTAAATTTATTTAAGTTAGACTTATTTTATTTTATTTTTCCTCAAATTGATTCTAAAATGTAATTTAGAATTAATTTTTGTCACACAAAAATCAGAATTAAAATTCCGAGTGAAATGCACGCAAATCGATGCAAAACCGCAAGCGTCACCAAGGCTAGCCGGGCTGCCCAACAGCCCATATGTAGGCTGCCCATGGTGCACGCAAGGGCCATGCATCGATGCGTATGGCTGTGTGGCAGGGAGGTTGCTGGGCGCAGCATTGGGTGGGGTTGTGGCTGGGCAAGGGCTGCCTGTGGATGCTAGCTGGCAGCATGCTAGTAGGAGCCAGCCCAGCGCGCCATATGCTGGCAGGCACCAGCAAGCTAGCAAGCATGCGCAGCATGCTAGCAGGCAGCTGGTGCTAAGCAGCGAGGCTTGTTGGGCATAGTAGAGCAGCACCACGCACCATGGCGCAGGGCCATGGGCTGCCTAGCAGCCTTGGTGCGCACCCACTAAGGGTTTTAGTGGGACATTTTTGCTTAATGTTTGAGCTATGATTTTGCAATTTTTCCAATTTTAATAATTTTAAGTAATTATTTTAACGAGGTTAAAACCTCGATTTTTCGGTTTTGCAAAAATTTTACAAATTATGGGTTATGCAAACTTAATTAATTGGATTAATTAAGTATGGATGCGGAATTTAGTGGGAGCTTAGTTGATTACATGAGCCGTTTTGAAATAATGAATTAAACAACTTTGACTAGTTTTAATTAGGCGCGTTAATCGGATTAACCACCTAAGTTAGTTACTAGTTTTGCGTGTTTAATTATGTATTTCGTAATTTGCATGGGCTATTCACAAATAGTGGATGGGTGAATGGAAGATTGTTTTCAAAACAGGTTATTGAAAAAGGCAACTAGTACGGCCTGACTAGGATAAAAAATACGGACTGCGTTCCGTTATGTATTTTTGTAAATCTAAATACGGTTTGCGAACCGTCAAGTATTTTTGTACTATTAGATTAATCTTAGTCGTTCTAGCTAGTTTATTTTATTTTGGCCAAGATGTCTCAAGACGGTGTTTCGATGAAGACGAGCCAAGATAAAGACCCTTGAAGATTTGAAGATTTCAAGGGGTCATGCTAGTTGCCAAATGCATCAATTTATGTTTTATATATACTATTGTTACATATGAATGTTAGATGCATATCTAGGATTTCTACATGTTGCGACGATTAGTTAAGTTCACTTAAATCAACCAACATAGAAACCCTAGGTCCCTTAATAACATTGAGCTAAAAATTTGCCGTTCCAAGAACAACACTTACCGACTAATGTGCGTATGTGATGGGCTACGCCAAAGCGAGGCATCACTACTTCCCTAGGAACGTAAGATATACTAGGTATACGAGTTGTCTTGGTTAAGCTCAACGATATCAGTAAGGAGTCCTTAGATGTTGTGGCAAAAGACATAAAATGTCAAGGATGCATTAGATGCGACATTTTATCAAACCGAGAGTAGCTTAGAGCTATTAGCAATTGGATTGCTTACCTTAAGATATTTAATGTTAAGACAAGCCAATGCATGCTTAATCATTTCTTGATCTTTGGGATCTTGGAATCATTTTATTCTCGCCTAAAAGGGACATTTATTAATACGTGAATAAAATGTTCAATAAGATTGAAAATTGCATGAACGCTTTTAAATTTCAACTTATTGATTACATGAATGGTTTTTCATTTCAAAATTCTTTCAATTGTAGAACAATGTCTGCAAGTAGCTCAAACAACAACCATATGTGCCCGGAACTCCCCGAAAAGTTGGCCTTTTCCCTAAACTTGGTCAACTTCAAGGAATGGGAGGAGGAACTCAGGAAAACTCTCCGGAATTGTTCCTTGGAGAACACTCTTGACACTCCCATTCCAAGCTTCTTCTATAAAGGAATCATGACCGAAGAGGCTTATGGCAAGAAAGTGTCACGACTTATGGAAAATTCCATCCCGGAAGATTGGAAGGAAAGCCTTCCCTCCTATCTCCCGGACATGTTCCTCAAAGCCCTTGAGGACTTGTCAATGTAAGAGTCACCAAGAGTGACAATGGCAACTATGATGGACTCGTGTTTTATTTGACTAGGTCACTCTCAAACATGAGGATTAAGCCACCGCATGGAGGTTGTCTCGCCAAAGAAAGGCGCCGGCTTTGGACAAAGGTCTACAATGCCAAATTGAGACCCGGCATGCCCCTCCGACCTCACGTGCTTGGAATGACTAGACTCTTAAAACACATGCAGCTTCTCGGAATCCCATTGGAAGATGAGATGGCGGGCATATCTTACTTGCTTCACTCCACTCGGGCTATGATGCACTTAGAGTGCATATAGCTGCGGGAAAGGAGACACGCTCCCTCAAGGAGGTGGTGCAACTACTTAGCCAAGCCACCGCCTATAGAGTGACCGAAAGGCCCTTGAGAGCTAAGAAGAAGGAGTTCAAGAAGGTTAAGGCAAAGATGAGATGCTTCCATTGTGGCATGAAAGGCCACTACAAGAGAGAATGCATGCTCTTCAAGGAAGAGGGGAACATTCCGACTTCCTCAGGTATCTTCCTAAACACTTGTGAATTAAGCTTATCATAGGTATTAGATACCAAGTATGACTTACATAATGTTGCCTTTTCAGGGACCAAGTGAGAAGCTTATCAAGTGTTGGTGCAAGGACAAGTAGACGACGAGATGGTTCTTCGGTCGTGCTTGCATGTACTATTTTGTCTATGACATGTAATTAAACTAATGTTTGTTTTTATCATGCTTTTGAACATAATATGATCTATGGTGTTGGACACCTAGTTACTTTGAATGTAAGACTTTGACAATAGTTGTTTTAAAATTGTCTTACAAATTTATGTTCAATGAAATTGCATGTTTTTACATATGATTAGACAAAGGTTGATACCGCTACCTAAGACATCTAAGAATTCACATTCACCAACGATTTTAGTAGATATGGTTATATCTACTTAATGTCGAATAAATCAGAATCTTTTGATAAATTCAAAGAATTTCATAAAGAAGTTGAGAATCAACTTGGCAAGAAAATTAGAGCACTTCAATCGGATTGAGGTGGCGAATATTTGAGCCATGAATTCGACGATCACTTGAAAAAAAATGGTATTCTTTTAGAGTTGACACCTACGGGAACTCCTCAATGGAACGGAGTATCGGAACGGAGGAATCGAACCTTGTTAGACATGGTTCGATCGATGATGGGTCTTAGTGAACTTCCTATCTACTTCTGGGGACATGCGCTACAAACTGAGGCACTAACACTGAACCGCACTCCGTCAAAAGTTGTAGAAAAGACTCCATATGAATTATGGACTAAGAAATCTCCTAGTTTGTCTTTTCTTAAGATTTGGGGATGCGAAGTTTATGTCAAACGATTAATTTCCGACAAACTTCACCCCAAATCGGATAAGTGTTTCTTTGTGGGATACCCAAAAGAAACCAAAGGGTATTACTTCTACAATAAATCCGAGAACAAAGTATTTGTTGCTCGTGATGGTGTCTTTTTGGAGAAGGAACTCCTTTCCAAAATGACAAGTGGGAGGAAAATCGAACTCGACGAAGTTCGAGAGGACGAGCAACAATGTCAAACTGATAAAACTGACAATCTAAATGCTTTGGAAGCAACCGAGAAGATTGGTCAGAATCAAACTGACAAAGTAAATGCTCAACCTATTACCCTTCGTAGGTCACAATGGCAAAGATCTCAACTAGACAGATACCTCGGTATTGTCTTAACCGATGATCAGGACATCCTAGTCATGGATGGTGATGAGCCAGCGACATACAAACAAGCTATGACGAGCCCCGACTCTGCTAAATGGCAAGAAGCCATGAAATCCAAGATGGACTCCATGTTTGAAAATCAAGTCTGGGACTTGGTGAATTTGCCCGAGGGTTACACACCCATTGGTTGCAAATGGATCTTCAAATTGAAGACAGACAAGGATGGAAATGTATCGATATACAAAGCTAGACTGGTGGCAAAAGGTTATAGACAAATCCACGGGATTGACTATGATGAAACTTTTTCACCGGTTGCAATGCTAAAGTCTGTCCGGATTATCCTAGCGATTGCTGCATATTACGATTATGAAATATGGCAAATGGATGTCAAAACCGCCTTCCTAAATGGCATTTTGGAAGAAACTGTGTACATGACACAGCCAGAAGGTTTTGTCGATCCAAGCAATGTTGGAAAGGTTTGCAAGCTGAAGAAGTCCATTTATGGACTCAAGCAAGCCAGCAGGAGTTGGAATTTGCGATTCGATGAAGCCATCAGCAAGTTTGGTTTCATCAAGAATCCAGATGAATCTTGTGTGTACAAGAAGGTCAGTGGGAGTGACATCGCATTCCTAGTCCTGTATGTCGATGACATACTTCTCATTGGAAACAGCATAAAATTACTAGAGTTCGTAAAGGGCTGGTTGGGAAAGTGCTTTTCAATGAAGGACTTAGGACAGGCATAGTACATATTGGGCATCAATATCTACAGAGATAGATCTAAGAGGATGATTAGATTGAGTCAGAGTACTTACATTGATAAAGTACTGGAACGATTCAACATGGAGAATGCCAAGAGAGGGCATTTACCCATGTCCCATGGCATAACTCTCAGCAAGAAACAGTGTCCACAGACACCTGTTGAGCGAGAGAGAATGAATCAGATCCCATATGCTTCGATGATTGGATCGATCATGTATGCCATGATATGTACAAGGCCAGATGTGTCGTATACACTGAGTGTAACGAGCCGATACCAATCGGACCCAGGAGAGGCGCATTGGACTGCGGCCAAGAATATCCTAAAGTACCTAAAAAGGAACAAGGATAAATTCCTGGTGTATGGAGGCCACAAAGATCTGGTTGTTGAAGGTTACACCGACGCTAGCTTCCAGACTAACAGAGACGACTCGAAGTTACAGGCAGGATACGTATTCTATTTGAATGGAGAAGCGTTTAGCTAGAAGAATGCCAAGCAGAGCACCACTGCAGATTCTACAACTAAAGCCGAATACTTGGCTGCTTCTGAGGCCGCTAAGGAGGCTGTTTGGATTCGTAAGTTCATCGGTGAACTTGGTGTTATACCCTCCATCAAGGGTCCGATAGATCTCTACTGTGACAACAATGGAGCTATCGCTCAGGCCAGAGAGCCAAGAGAGCACCAGAAGGTCAACCATGTCCAAAGGCGATTTCACATGATAAGGGAATGGAAATCCGAAGGTTAAATCAGAATTTGTAAGATTGGCACGGATGATAATATAGCTGTTCCTTTGACTAAACCTCTGCCTCAAGTCAAACACAACAAGCACATTGAGGCAATGAGAATCAAGCACGTTGGAGACTGGCTTTGAAATTCCCTGTACATGTGTTTTAATTAAATCAGATGTTTAATGTAAGACACTATGTTAAAACCATTCATTTATGGAGTAATTAATTTTTGTGCAAAATTATCATACACTCCATTACTATTTAATTGTGGTTTAGAATTAAATAATGAGTCCATTCGATTTATGGAAATATTCAAAACAGGGTATCAAGACCATGTCTTGGATAAAGAAACACCTGTTAAATGAACATTGAATATTTAAATTGAAAATTGTCCCTAATCGAGGTCATCTAACAGATGGACAATTGATGACCGCCATAGATTAGTGTGTAGTATGATTTATAGCACCGTTTCTTGTGCTGCAAGGACATGACAGTCATAAATCATTTGCACAAGTGCCAGTTTAAAACTGCACTGGAAAGACCTATGAGAGTACTTTAAGAAATTCATAATCGTCATAAGCACATTTCCCATTATAACTATTGGAACCTGTTTCCTCCGACCATGAGTATTGTGAAGTTTTCTTGTCTGAGTACTAGTCTCTTTGAGGTTTCTCAACGTCTGCCGTAACTGGGGATCATAACGGGAACACTCGGGAGATTAGGTCCTCTTAGTAAGAGAAACTTGCAATGTAAGACTAGGAATGTCCCCCTATTAACAATAGGGAAAATATTTTGTTGTTTACAAGGCTGCTCGAAGAGTGAGACTGTGAAAATGCATGGCCGTGCTCAGATGGATTTTAGAAATCATCTGCTTATTGAAAGTCGAACTCGGAGATCGAGAAACACTTCTGAACGTAATAAGGATGACGATGAATCTTACCTTATGGTTCACGAAGAAACATTAAGTGACATAGGAAATGGGCTATACACTATATGCTCACTTGTCCGGAAGGACAAGTGGGAGATTAAAAGGAATGGTATCCTTCCAACAAGTGTATTGTTCCGGTAGAGGGTTCATAATTATTACAGAGTTAATTCTTCAGTAAGATCAAGTGATCGGAATGCCTAGGTGGAGGCCGCTTCCGATCACTAATATTAAGGTACAATTAATATTACAGCTTAATCTTAACTGAACCCTTCGGGTCGAACCCAATCGAACTACCGATCCGAGACGACGAATTAATCCAAAAGGATTTAATGAGTCGACAGAGTTTTACCAATACATACGTCGGATATCGAGCCTAGGGCGTCGAGGCCGAGCGTCGCAAAATCACAAGCGACAAGTACGAGCGTAGCCGTAGCATCACAATGGTCTAACCATGTGGATGCTAGGCTAGTTCGAGATAGCATGCACCTAGCATGGCTAGGCGTAAACCTAGGCACACTAGGTGTGCTAGGTCCACTAGGTGTGCTAGGCACACCATCGTTGGCACTAGGTGCTGGCGTGCGTGCGTGCCTAGCATGGCTGCATCATCGCTAGAACCAAGTGCTATAATGGGTTCTTTCCTTGCATCACAGCACGCTGGGCGTGTGCGAGTGCCTAGGCACCATCGCAGCCCTAGCACCACGCACAGCACCATCGCAATGCCAGGGGCTTGCGTGCGTGCGTGTGCGTGTGCACCATCGCCCAGCACGCATGCTACGGCCTTGCATGCTTAGGCACGCTTGCTGGGCTGGCTGTGCGTAAGGTGCGAGTGGCTATGCGTAGAGCGTGTACGAGGGCTGCTAGTGTGTGCGAGGGTTTGCGTGGGAGTGCTGGGGGTCAGCGCCAGCATTGCGTGTACCAGCGCTAAGCATCACCCAACACCAGCACGCACTGCCTGGCTGGGGATGCTAGGCAGCTGGGCAGTGCTAGCTGGCAGCGCTAGCTGGCTGCCAGCCCAGCAGCCTTGTGCTAGTTTGTGCATGGTAGTGGGGACCAATCAAGGGCCTTGGGGGGAAAGGAAAATGGTCCCCCCACCTAACCTTGGTCATCACTCATTAGCATGTGATTGTGCCACTTGTCGCAATGGATTAACTTAATTATTTATTTATTTTGGAATTAAATAAATTATTGATTTTACCAACCCTCCCACATTGGTGGGAGATTGGAAATCAAGGACCTAATTCCTTATAAATACCTTGCTAAGGTATTGGAATGGGATAATCTTGAGTGGAATTAAAAAGGCAACTCTTGATTTGAGTAAACCTTTGATTCGTAAAACTCATAGTTTTATTTGTCCGGGTCTTGACTAACCTTCGAGACTTGGGACGCTCGGGTCCGGTCGAGGGTACGATCCTTCGGAGGCTTCGTGGTTTCGGGGCTTTGAAGTAAGAGCTCCTCGGTGAGCGAAGCACGCATCAAAGGTATAATTGTTTATCCTTTTTCTTGTTTAATTATGTTTGTTTTGCTTGTTAATTGCTTTAATTAAGGGGCGGACCTTGGGGGTTTCCTTCCGCGTAGTGTCGGTTCACTACGAAACCCTACAGGAATTTCTAAGTGGATCAATGCTTAACATTTCCCTCATTAAAAAATTCATGAGGTAATTCATGGCCGCTCAAAGTATGTTATTCATATTAGCGGTGATTGTCGTTTATTTTTCCATTAATATTCTATTACCATGCATGTAGAGCACTACAGGAGCACTTACGTGACATTGATTCTCCGTGTCAATTTGGGTGGTTATGCCCCGAGCAGATCTCCACTACTAGAATCTTAGGCAACCACCCTGACGTGTTGTACTATGTTGCACGGAGTATCAAGGAATCAGTGCGTGCGGGAGACAAGTTCATATTGGCCCCATGCTATAAGGAGTATGTCTAACCATGTCAAATTCATTTGTTTCCCCTGATTATATGTTGTACATGGCTAATAATTTATTTGTTTGTCTATTGTGAATTTATGTAGTTTGCATTGGACCCTTCTGGTGATTTGTGTTTCCAGTAACAGAATATTCCTTTTTGATTCAACTCGATTGCCTCATCCAAAAAGCTCCTCGTGAAGTCCATACTGCAAAAGTAAATAAAGCTACCTAGTGTTGATTATCATTACCTTAAATTGCTTTATTAGTCATACTAATCAAATTTCACCTTCATTTTCTATAGTTTTATGAAGAAGATAAATTGTCGAGCTCCTCAAGGTCCCACATGGAAATCACCGATGGTAATTCCACATGATATTGTGATTTTCGTGATAAACAATTCGTAAAAAGTTACTAATTTAATTTGCTATATATGCATGTTTGATTCATGTACTTTGTTCCTATGCTAGTGCACACAACAAGATAATAGAGTCGATTGTGGCCTATACGTGATGAGATTCATGTTTGACGTAGTGAGTCGTTCTACAGACACACTACAACTTGATGAGGTATGCCATTGACTTACTTTATTTGCTCTTAACATGTGATTTGACAAGAAATGTAAGAAATGCGTCCTAAAACACATACATTGCTCCTTTCTTGTGATTTCAAGCCTTAGCCGCCTATACCAAGTAATAATGACATGTTATGAGAAAGAATGAGTTCATTTGACAAGAAATATAGGAAATAGGCATCCTAGGAGTCAAACATGCCTTACTTGGGCCAATTTGGATGAAAATGCGTCCTAAAACACTTAAATTGCTCACTTCTTATGATTTCAAGCCTTAGCCGCCTATAACTAAGTAATAATGACATTTTTTGAGAAATAATGAGTTCATTTGACAAGAAATGTAGGAAATAGGCACCCTAGTAGTCAAACAGGTGTTACTTGGGCCAATTTGGATGAAAATGAACCCTAAAACACTTAAATGGCTCCTTTCTTGTGAATTCAAGCCTAAGCTTCCTATAAATAAGTAATAATGATATGTTATGAGAAAGAATGAGTTCATTTAACAAGAAATGTAGGAAATAGGCATCTTAAGAGTCAAACAGGCCTTACTTGGGCCAATTTAGATGAAAGTGAACCCTAAAACACATAAATTGCTCGTTTCTTGAGATTTCAAGCCTTAGCCTTATATAAATAAGTAATAATGACATTTTATGAGAAATAATGAGTCTATTTTACAAGAAATGTAGGAAATAGGCATCTTAGGAGTAAAACAGGCCTTACTTGGGCCAATTTGGATGAAAATGAACCCTAAAACACTAAAATGGATACTTTCTTGTGATTTCAAGCCTTAGACGCCTATAAATAAGTAATAATGACATTTTATGAGAAAGAATGAGTTCATTTGACAAGAAATGCAGTAAATAGACATCCTAGTAGTCAAATAGGCATTACTTGGGCCAATGTGGATGAAAATGCCTCCTAAAACACTTAAATTGCTTCTTTCTTGTGATTTCAAGCCTTAGCCGCCTATAACTAAGTAATAATGACATGTTTTGAGAAAGAATTAGTTCATTTGACAAGAAATGTAGGAAATAGGCATCCTAGTAGTCAAACAGGCCTTACTTGGACCAATTTGGATGAAAATTAACCCTAAAACACTTAAATGGCTCCTTTCTTGTGATTTCAAGCCTTACCCGCCTATAACTAAGTAATAATGACATTTTATGAGAAATAATGAGTTCATTTGACAAGAAATGTAGGAATTAGGCATCTTAGGAGTCAAACAGGCCTTACTTGGGCCAATTTGGATGAAACTGAACCCTAAAACACTTAAATTGCTCGTTTCTTGTGATTTCAAGCCTTAGCTGCCTATAACTAAGTAATAATGACATGTTATGAGAAAGAATGAGTTCATTTGACAAGAAATGTAGGAAATAGGCATCTTAGGAGTCAAACAGGCCTTGTTTGGGCCAATTTGGATGAAAATGAACCCTAAAACACTTAAATGGTTCTTTTCTTGTGATTTCAATCCTTAGCCGCCTATAACTAAGAAATAATGACATCTTATGAGAAAGAATGAGTTCATTTGACAAGAAATGTAAGAAATAGACATCCTGGTTGAAAATTGGCCTAAGAAATAAATTTTTGGCTTACTGAATGTATTTTTACATGCATAACCAAAGTATTTAATTATAACATACTTTTTTTTTATTCTAAGTTTTTCAAGGTACAAAAGGGAGTTCCGTTGACGAGCAAAGAACTTATTGAAGTTCGAGACATGTTGGCGTCCTTCATCACATTTTACTTGTAAATATCATTTCTATTTGAACTTGTTAACTACATTATTGATTAGTATTGTTTGTAATTATGACACTTTTTTAAAATTAGTATTGTTTTTAAATAGTATTGCATTTGGGATTAGTAATTAATATCTATGTATCGTTATTATTCCAATTTACAAATTATTATTATTATTAATTATAATATTATAATAATAATAATTATTATTATTGTTATTGTTATATAATATTTGTAGAATTAATGCAGGATGTACATGTTCTCATTATTGTTATTATTAGTATTAGTATTAATATTATTATTTATTGCTGAAAAAAAAACCAAGTTCAAGGCACCGGTTCAGGCTTCAAACTGGTGCCTATTGTAGTAAAATTAAAAATAAAAGAGCGCACCATGTGTTTTTGGCACCGGTCAACCGATGCCAAAGAGTGTATTTAGCACCGGTTAATCGATGCCAAATCACTTAATAGCCACCGGTTTTGAACCGATACCAAATCTTAAGAGATTTGGCATCCCTCAAATAGTTAACGATTCAAAACCGGTGCCCATTAGGTGGTTTGAACCGGTGCCTATTTATGTTTTTCGCCTAGTGATGATTTGAAGATTTCAAGGGGTCATGCTAGTTTCCAAATGCATCTTATACTTATGATTTATATATTGTGTTTATATATGATTGAATTGTATGATAGATGCATGTTTAGGATTTCAAATGTTGCGATGATTAATTAAGCTCACTTAAATCAACCAACATAGTAACCCTATGTCCCTATAGTATTAAGCAAAATTTGCCATTCCAAGAATGACACTTACCGAACTAATGCGCGTGGTGTGGGCTACGCCAAAGCGAGGCATCATCGCTTTCCTAGGAACGTACGGTATACTAGGTATACAATTCATCTTGGTTAAGCTCAACGATATCAGTAAGGAGTCCTTAGATGTCGTGGCAATGGAGATAAAATGTCAAGGAAGCATTAGATGCGACGTTTTTTCGAACCAGGAGTAGCTTGGAGCTATTAGCAATTGGATTGCTTACCCTAAAATATTAAGTTTTAAGGCAAGCCAAAGCATGCTTAATCACTTTCTGATTTTTGGGATCTTGGAATCGTTTTATTCTCGCCTAAAAGGGACAAGCTTTAATGCATGGATAAGACGCGTAATAAGATTGAAAGTTTGCATGTATGCTTTGAATTTGAAACTTGTTATGTTATGAACTTGATAAATGGTTATACTTTGCACTTATATTTGTAGAATTCTAAATCAAATTATATTGTTTTCAATGATTGGTAAAGGAAATCTTTTGAGAATGGTTCTCAAAGAATGGAAAGCCATTTCTAAAATACAACCTCTCGTAATTGACTTTTATAACTAAAGTCCGAAAGGATGGTTGGACATCATGTATTCAAAATACTGGGTAGTTTTGATGAACATGAAATATTGAGTTGAAAACCTCAAAATGTCAATAGTTGACAACCAACATATCATTTCGCTTCACACACAAATGAGTAGGACTCATTGATGTAGCAATTCAAGTACGAATTGAAAGAAAAGATGGAACTTTATTTCAGGGCACATTAGATGCTTAATTATGCCTAACAAAGTGTAAAAGTCAAGGCACTTAAAGAAATGGTTAAGTTATGAGATAGTGTATGATAAGAAATATAGGAAACAAGGAACAAAGGAAAGGAATAAGATTCCTTTTCTACCCATGAGTTCATGTTATTATGGTCAACTTATCAATTCGTTATCTTCATAAGTATTGGATACTGCTTGAATGTTCCACTTAGAAGTGACCTCAAACCATTGAAGCCAAGCTAAGTTATTGACTTACAAGCTTAGAATGAAGCAAGTGGTGCTACATCAGTTGTAAGGTCACTTGTTTTGTTTTAAGTCCTTTTGAGGGAAGGCTAGAACGAATAATTGTTATTGTGTTCCATAATCAGCAAACGATCCGTTTACACCGAAAACACTCACATTCAATAAAAGAGCAGTAGTTGTGGGTTTTATTTGAATGGCATGGTTGTCTAACCCATGAGCCAAGAACGCTTGATTATAAAAAAACATTTCCCTGACATGAAAACTCAAAAGTTCAAATCATGGACATGATTTGTGTTCCAAACATCTTTAGCAATGTCATATCGACAAGAACATACTCAAGGCTCTATTAGATAGACTCTTGATAGTTGATCGATTCGGAATAGTTCTAATACAAGCAAGTCTTACTTGTTGAAATCGACAAAGAAAGGAGCTGTTATGCTTGGCATAGACAATTGACTCCAAAAGCTAAAGAGGATTCCATTACTTCAACGTCTCACAAGAATTTGAAAGAATGTGGCTACATTCATCAAATGTGAACAAACTAGACCTTCAGTAGCTCAAATGTTCAATGAAGTATGGAATCGACTTGGCAAGATATCAAAACGTCTAGATTAGATCGAGCGATGTTTGCTTGAGCCAAGAGTGATCATATCAAACTTATGAAATTGAAATTTCATAATGAGCTCCACAAAGAATATAGTATGTCTTAACGGAGACCTCGATGCCATTCGAAAATGACTCGAACAATGATGGATCACATCCCTTCCTATAAAGTTCTTAAGATTTGCACAAATGACTAGTGTTACACTAAACAAAAGTGTCAAAGCTAAGAAAGGACACCATATTCAGTTATGGATGGAAATAGTTTCTAGCGTCTTTTCAAGTATATGTCTAGGGCTCTTAGCTTAGTGGGAGTTCATTGACTCAGTGGGAGCTAAGTGGCTCAATAAGGGCTAAGGTAGCTCGAGAAGGAGCTAAATGTTTGTTTCATAACAAACTTTTACCCAAAGACAATATGCATGTCTCATTGTAAGTATTCAAGTGAGACTACGGGCACTACCTCCACAACCTACTTGAGAACATAGTATTTGTTTTTCTAAATGGCGTCATTCTGGAAAGTAACACATTTCCAAAACGATCAGTGGGAGGAAAATGAACTCGATTAACATCGAGATTAGCAACAAACTAGAACTGAGAATCTCCGAAGACTTTAGAAGGGCTTCATGAGAATGATTGATCAAGAATACTCAAAGGACTTTACAAGTGCCTTAAATGAGAATTCAATACTCACAAAACTTTAGAAGTGGAGTAAGATCAATATAATCAAAGGGCTTTAAATGGACCTTGAAACTCAGTATTTGATGCAATTACCCCGTATAGGTATAGAATTCACCAAAGGCTTGGATTGAATCCTATAAATTTCTATTAAGTTAGAAATAAACCTAAGACTTTCAAGCATACTATTCACCATTGGATGGTGAGGGAATAGTGTCTTGTAAATTAGCTACGACAAATCCGAATTCCGAATAATGGTTGGAGGCCATAAAATCCGAAATAGACTCCATGTTTGTAAATCATGTTTGGAACTTGATTCATTTGCATGAAGGGTTACAAACCCATCAATCGCAAATAAGTTTTCAAGGAGAAAACTCACGAATGTGGAAATGCACAAGCATACAAAGCTAGATTGGTTGAAAAGGATACAATTAATTCACGGCATTGATTTTAATAAAAATCTATTCACCAATCGAAACGCTTAAGTCTTTTCGTGATTTTTCTAGCAAAATTGCGTATATGAAATTTGGAAAAATAGATAAAAAAAAACCGCCTTCCTAAAATTGGATTTTGGAAGAGACTATGGAAATAGTCTAAGGGTTTTGTAATTCTAAATAATGCTAGATTTGAAAGCAAGCTCAAGAAATCTATTGTGGGATTTAATGAAGCATTGCATGTAGGAATTGGAACATGTATTCTCATAAAGTCAATCAAAGGTTTGGCTTATGGAGAATCATAGAAATTTTTATAAACAAGAAGTTTAGTGGGAGAAAAAGTCAATCTTGTATGGTCCAACAAGAAGTTTATGAACTCTGTTGTGAAATGACTATCCAATGCTAAATGCTTAGATTTGAAAGGATTTTCGACAATGGACCAAGCAAAAGGCGATACTTACTACTGTAGAGTTTCGTAGTGACCCGACACTACGCGGAAGGAAACCTACCAAGACCCGCCCTTTAATTAAAGCAATTAACAAGCATATTAAACTTAATCAAGCAAGATTAAGAACAAGAATTATACCTTTGTCGCGTGCTTCGCTCCCAAAGAGCTCTTACTTCAAAATCCCGAAAACACGAGATCTCCGACGGATCGTACCCTCGACCTGACCCGAGCGTCCTAAGTCTTGAAGGTTAGTCAAGACCCGGACAAAATAACTATGAGTTTTACGAATCAAAGGTTTACTCTTACTTAGAGTTGCCTTTTTAATTCCACTCAAGGTTGTTCATTTCCCAATACCCAAGCTTGGTATTTATAGGGAAATGAACCCTTGAACTTCATTCCCCAACCAATGTGGGAGAATGAATAATTTGCTAATTAATTTATTTCTAAAATAAATCAATAATTAAATTCAATCACAATGCAACAAGTGTCAAAGGGAGAAAGAAGTTTAGGTGAGGACCATGGAGAGGTGGGGGGGGGGACCATTGCCTTGCTCCCCAAGGCTTTCCCAAAGCCTTGGTCCCCACCCTCACAAAACCGCCTCACCCAAAAGGGCTGCTGGGCTGCTGCCAGCTAGCACGCCAGCTAGTAGTGCCAGCCAGCCCAGCCAGCTAGCATCAGACTGCCCAGTAGCCTCGCATGCTTGGTGCTGGTGCGTGCCAGTGCTAGCGCTGGTGCTGACCTTCGCATCCCACGCACCGCACGCATCATCGTTGCACCCCTTCGCCTTGCCAGCCACACGCACCATCCTCGTAGCATCCCTCGCACATGCACTAGCTACGCACCATGCGCACTAGTCATGCACAGCGTGCATTGGCCTCGCACCACACGCACACCCACGCATCACACAGCAGCCTTGGTGCGTGGTGATGCTGGGCTGCTGTGCGTGGCCTAGCAATATGATGGCGCCCAGGCCCTCGCACATGCATGGTGCGCTGCTTGGTGCTGCCATGCGAAGGCTAGCACACAAGCCAGCATGCATTCTGCGATGGGCTGCTTGGTGTGCCTAGTGCCTGCGATGGCAGCGATGGTGCCTAGGCATCATGCTAGGGCTGCGATAGCGCCTAGGCATGATGTTAGGGCTGTGATAGGTTGCCATGGCGCGCCTAGGCTGCGATGGTGCACCTAGGCTGCGATGGTGCGCCTAGCACACCTAGTGTGCTTAGGCTTGCGCCTAGCCATGCTAGGTGCATGCTAGCCTGAACTAGCCTAGCATCCACATGACTAGGCCAGTGTGGTGCTTTGTGATATCCGACTTCTATATTCGTAGAACTCTACTGACTCATTAAATCCTTTCGGATTAATTCGTCGTCTCGGATCGGTGATTCGATTAGGTTCGACCCGAAGGGTTCAGTTAAGATTAAGCTGTAACATCAATTGTACATTGATATTACTGATCGGAAGCGGCCTCCACCTAGGCATTCCGATCACTTGACCTTACTGAAGAATTAGCTCTGTAATAATTCTGAACCCTCTATCGGAAGAATACACTTGTTGGAAGGACACCATTCCTTTCAACTATATAGTGGGAGTTAAGATCTATTAGATAGACTTAATGAAATGTTTAAACGAGTAGAGGAATTTACCGTGTTGACCATGAAGGACTTGAAAAGGCTTTCGACTCATATGTATAATACTAAGTAAATGTTTGAACTAAGTATAAGCTGGGCAAATACTAAGTCAAACAGAAAGGACTCTAGTAGAGACTTTCAACCGTATCACATAGCAAACAGTTTAGCAAGACACGGTGAAACTGGATGAGCTAAAAGGTCACATGAATGGAATAAATTGGGAATAATTCTGCAATTAAAACCATCATGTATGCTATGATATGGAGTCGTCACTCAACATACATTCTTAGAGCATGAGAAGTATAAAATACCAATCAATTTAAATCTAAGTGATGAATCGTTAGATTATGATCAAGAAAAATCCAAAGTACTTTGATAAGTAAAGGGGATAAGTTTTTGAGGTATGGAAACAAATTTAATTTGAGAATTGATGTTGCAAGCACATCTTTAGCAAGGATTAGATCCTTAATAAGGGAGCCATTTATAAGCACGAGCTACAATGCGTCGTGGCTTGAGAATGGTAACATGGACGTGCATCCATGTATAATGTGCGGAAATTTCCGGTAAATTTCCATAATCACAAGTGATTAGGGTCTCCCAAATCATTGTGAGCCGTTTGGAATGAAATCCGAGCAAAGCACCATCAAAATGTCTACTGAAGTATATGTAGAGAATATTATTGCCTGGAAGGCAATAATAAGAAAGTGTTCAATGGAAAGTTCGTTGTCAAACGTTGATTGTAGGTTGTCAAGTTGAAAGATCTCAAGTCATGAAAATGAGTGGGAGCCATCACTTGGACAATAAATCCTAAATCACATATGATCCATAACACTCTCAAAATTTATCATCTTATTATGAAATTGTTCGATAATGAAGATGCTAAGATTTGCAAAGTAATAATAGTAGCTAAACCTATGCAATAAGTGAACGACAACATTAACCAAATTGCATGAAAGAAATCAAGCATATTAAATATGAGTGTGATTTCTATAAATTTTTTGTGAAGAGTGTTACTCTTAAAACATTTGGGGGAAAACCATTTATCTTAAGATGAAACATTTGGAAGTTTCATAGTGGAATAAAATTTTACTAATAAAATTCCACAAACTATTTAATTGTGGTTTAGAATTAAATAATGAGTCCATTCGATTTGTGAGAATATTCAAAACAGGGTATCAAGGCAATCTCTTGGATAAAGAAACACTTGTTAAGTGAACATTGAATATTAAAATTGAAAATTATCCCTAATCAAGGTCATTTAAATGATGGACGATTAATGACCACTTGGGATTAGTGTGTAGTATGATTTATAGCACCGTTTCTTGTGCTACGAGGACATGATTGTCATAAATCATTTGCACAGGTATTGGTTTGGAACTATACCGGATTGACCTATGAGAATACTTTAAGAGATTTAAAATCGTCAGAAGTATATTTCTCATTATAGCTATCGGAACCTTTTTCCTCGACCATGTGTATTGCAAGCTCTCTTGTTTGAGTACTAGTCGTTTTAATGTTGTCAAACGTCTGCCGTAAATGGGGATTATAACGGTAACACTCAGGTGACTAGGTCCTCTTAGTAAGAGAAGCCTACAGTACAAGACTGGGAATGTTACCCTATTAACAATAGAGAATATGTCTTTGTTGTTTACAAGGCCTCTCGAAGAGCGAGACTGTGAAAATGCATGGCCGTGCTCAAATGGATTTTAGAAATCATTTGCTTATTAACAGTCGGACTCGGGGATAGAGAAACACTTCTGAACGAAATAAGGATGACGAATAACCTTACCTTATATTTTATGAAGAGACATTAAGCGACATAGAAAAAGGGATATACACTAATTGCACACTTGTCCGGAAGGACAAGTGGGAGATTGAAAGGAATGGTGTCCTTCCAACAAGTGTATTATTCTGATAAAGGGTTCAGAATTATTAGAAAGCTAATTCTTCAGTGAGGTCAAGTGATCAGAATGCCTAGGCGGAGGCCGCTTCCGATCAATAATATTAATGTATAATTAATATTACAGCTTAATCTCGACTGAACCCTTTGGGTCACACTCAATCGAGTAACCGACTTGAGACGACGAATCAATCCGAAGGATTAGATGAGTCATTAATATATTACGAACAAAGACGTCGGATGTCGAGCTTAGAGTGTCGAAACCGAGCGTCGCGAGTCGAGTCAAATTTAGAATTCGACGAGACGAGAAAAATCAACAAGCGACAAGTATATATTTGCTAAGTTGTAGCCTCGCATTGGCCTAGCCATGCGAGTGCTAGGCTAGCCTAGGCCTCGCACCATACCGAGCTTGCTAGCAGCGCATGCATGCTAGTATCACATGCTAGCAGCGCTGAATAGCTAGCTGATGTGGCAAGGAAAGCATGCTATGTGCTAGTATGCTAGTGCCTCGCACATAGCATCCCTCCCGTAGCATCGCAAGGCCAGCAGTAGCACGCAAGTTCTTGGTCTCGCTAGCATCGATATGCGTGCTTGTGTTGTACATGCGTGCGTGCTAACCAAGCAGCACTGACCATCGCAATATGTTGTACGTGCTTGCTAGCGTAGTAGCACGCTGTGCGTGCTTTCCCTGTGTGCTATGCGTGCTGGGCATCGCATAGCCCTCGCACCCGCAGCACAAGCAAAAGGAGCCAGCAGCCCGCAATGCATGCGTGACGTGCTTACTGCGTGTGTGCGTAGGCTGGCTGGCCAGCAAGCCTAACCTTGGTTCTAGGCGCCAGCTAGGCAGCCTTGGCAACCAAGGTAGGCAGCCAGCTAGCCAAGTGGCGTGGCGGTGAGTCTTAGTGGGGACCGATGCTTGGTGGCCTTGCTTGGGGAGCAAGGGGAAATTGGTCCACCCCCTTAGTGGTCCTCACCTACATTTGCTCACCTCTTGACACTTGTCATTTGTTGATTCACTTCCATTTCAATTTGATTTTTGTTGATTCACTTGCATTTCAATTTGATTTTTGAATTAAAAATAAATTAGATAAAATGCATTTTACCAACTCTCCCACATGGATGGGAGATTGAAGTTCAAGAGCTCCCTTCCTTTTAAATACCCATCATTTGGGTTTGGGAATGGACACTTGAGTTGAACTCAATGAGGCATCTCCCTTTTGGTGAGCAAACCTCTAAGTTCGTAATACTCTAGTCTTATCTTGGTCTAGCCCCGGCTAACCTCTGGGGTAGAGGCCGTTCGGGTCGGGTCTCGAGGGTGGACTACGTTGGAGGCTCTCGCGCTTGCAGAGCTAATGCTTTGAAGTCTGGGCTCTATAGGAACGAAGCACGCGTCAAGGGTAAGAATGTCTTTTCTCTACTTTCTCTCTTCTATGTTGTTAATTATGTGATTAAATATTTAGTTGCTTTAATTAGTGAGCGGATCTTGGGTGGGTTTCTCTTCTGCGTAGCGTTGGACGCTACGAAACCCAACAAATTTATTTTTAGCCTAGCTTATACTTAATTCAAACATTTACTTAGTTTTATACATATGGGTTGATACTAAGCGAAAAAAGGTAATCCATACCGATTCAAAACCCCCATTTAGCACCGGTTTTGAACCGGTCCAGATTTGAGGGATGCCAAAAACCAAGACAATTCGGTTAACCGGTGCAACAAGTATCTGCGCGCCTTTTTTTTAAAAATTTTACATATAATTGGCAACGGTTGTCATTTGGCAATAAATAATAATATTAATACTAATAATAATACCAAAAAACCTGTACATCTTGCATTATACGATTATTATAATATTTTATATGAACATAATTATAATAATAATAATAATAATAATAATAATAATAACAATAATAATAATAATAATAATAATAATAATAATAATAATAATACTACGCTAGCAAGCACGCATTTTCTACATTTCTTATCAAATAAACTCATTCTTTCTCATAACATGTCAATATTACTTAGTTATAGGCGGCTAAGGCTTGAAATCACATGAAAAGAGCAATTCAAGGGTTTTAGGACGCATTTTCATCCAAAATGGCTCAAATAAGGCCTATATGACTACTAGGATGCCTATTTTCTATATTTCTTATCAAATGAACTCATTCTTTCTCATAACATGTCAATATTACTTAGTTATAGGCAGATAAGGCTTGAAATCACTTGAAAAGAGGAATTCAAGGGATTTAGGACGCATTTTCATCCAAAATAGCTTAAATAAAGCCTATATGACTATTAGGATGCCTATTTTCTACATTTCTTATCAAATGAACTCATTCTTTCTCATAACATGTTAATATTACTTAGTTATAGGCGGCTAAGGCATGAAATCAGATGAAAAGAGAAATTCAAGGGTTTTAGGAGCATTTTCATCCAAAATGGCCCAAATAAGGCCTATATGACTACTAGGATGCCTATTTTCTACATTTCTTATCAAATGAACTCATTCTTTCTCAAAACATGTCAATATTTACTTAGTTATAGGCTGCTAAGGCTTGAAATCACATGAAAAGTGTATTTTAACGATTTTAGGACGCATTTTGATCCAAAATGGCCCAAATAAAGCCTATGTGACTACTAGGATGCCTATTTTCTACAGTTCTTATCAAATGAACTCATTCTTTCACATAACATGTCAATATTGCTTACTTATAGGCGGATAAGGCTTGAAATCACATGAAAAGATCAACTCAAGGGTTTTAGGATGCATTTTCATCCAAAATGGCCCAAATAATGCCTACATGACTACTAGGATGCCTATTTCCTACATTTCCTGTCAAATCACATGAAAAGAGCAAATTAACTAAATCAAGCTGTAGTGTGTCTGTTAGGGGTGTACACCAGTCCAAAACCGGACCGGACTTGGACCGGACCCGTTTGGATCGGGGACCGGACCAAATTTAACAGGTCCAGTTCCAGGCCAGACCTGAAAAATCAGGTCCGGTCCGGGTTTGGACCTGAATGGACCTGTTTTGTGATTTTTTTCGTTTTTTTATTTTTTTTAATAAATAACCCTTTGGACATGCATACGGACCTGCATATGGACCTGTTTTGTGATTTTTAGACCTGTTGCATAATTTAATAATTACATACAAACCAAAATTATCAATCACAAAACTACATAAAGTCTATAAAGTCCCAATTATCCCAAACACTAAAAACACAAATGAGTCCTCCAAAAATACAAATGAGTCCACGAAAACTCATAACACTAAATAAAATCTCTTAAGTCTCAAGTAAAGAAATACATAAATTCTCCAATGAGTTGTTTTCCCTTTAAATGCGTGATTCACACTAACGAGTCCACGAAAACAACTTCATTGTCTACATCGTTAGATTCACCACGTTGCAAGAATAAGAATCCGTTGTTCCTTTACTCCCTACAAGAATAAGAACAAGAATAAGAACCCTTGAACTACATACAAGCTGCATTTATTGATTTAAGGAAACCTCATGTGCTAAAATTATATCATTGATTCTGGCTTTTTGTTTAGTAAGTTATTTTCAAATTAACAATTTTATTAATTTGTGCACATCTGTAATGTTATACTTTGCTTATTTTCACTTTATCATTGGTTATGGACTAAGCTAAATTATTGGAAAATCTACACATTTGATATGAATATCAACTTGCCAACATTGTGTCAAATCCAGGGTACTGGATGCAACTTTGTTCTGCTCAAATTTTATAGCTTGAAGTTCTGCATGCCTTTGTTTTTGGGTTCAGTATAGCAGGAATTTTATCTAACTATTGCAAGTATTAATGATAAAATAGATTGGTTTTGTCTCTGTTTAATATCTTGAAATTTTCAATCAACACCGTCTTTGCCAAATTATGTAGTATATGTCTAGTTAGTTTGGTAAAATGTTGAAGTAAATAGTATCACACATGAATCTGGCAAGAACATTGCAAAAATCGATAATATAGTTGTGTATGCTTTTTAAAAACTTGATTGATCGCCCACAATCTGGCAAAGGATTTTTATAAAGGATGGATTTAACATCCGCAAAGAGTTCAACTAGTTCTTCCTTCTGAAGACGAAATCAGATCACAATTCAGTTTTATTCAATCAAATTAATCAGTTCTGGAAAGAGTATATAAGCAAAATCATCAATTTTTTCATGGCCATAAACTCAAAAAATCAATAAACCATACTTCTTAATTCTTATGAACCCTAAACTCAAAAAATCCAAAAAAAACAAAACAGAAATTCGAAAGAAATGAACTAAAAAAATAGAAATTCAACATTCAAACATCAAACAATCATTATAAGCAATTGAAACAAGAATAAACATATAAATTAATTCATTATTTCGAATAAAAAATACCAAAATTATAAGCGAATACTTACCGGAGATGGCGGAGATTATCGGTGGCGGTGGGCGTTGCCTAAGAGAATGAGGGAAGAACGGAGGTGTCGGCGGTGGGCGGAGTCTCCGGGAGACAGTGAGAATTGAGAAGTTGAGAGTGAGTAGACAAGGAGTTTCGAACTTTCGGAGGTAGCTAGTTAAGGGCTAGGGCTTAGGGTTAGAAATTAGAAAAATGAAAGAGAAACAGCCGCGTTAGTTTCAAAGTTTGATTTTTTTTTTTTTTTTTTTTTGTTTTTTAAATACAATTTTCCCGGGTTTCAGGTCCGGGCCTGAAAACCCCGGGTTTAGACCGGAACCGGAAACCTGGATTTTCAAGAACCGGGACTGGACCTTAATCAACAGGTCCGGGTTAGGTCCGGTCCAGTTCAAGTCGGTTCAGGTCCGGTCTAGTTTTTGTACACCCCTAGTGTCTGTACAACGACTCACTATGTCAAACATGAATCTAATCACGTATAGGCTACAATTAACTCTTTTATCTTGTTGTGTGCACTAGCATAGGAACAAAGTACATGAATCAAACATGCATAGCAAATTAGCAACATTTTACGCATTGTTTATTACGAAAATCACAATATCATGTGGCATTACCATCGGTGATTTCCACGTGGGACCTTGAGGAGCTCGACAATTTATTTTCTTCATAACACTACAGAAAAGTAAGTTCAAATTTGGTTAGTATGATTAATAAATGAATTAGGTAATGATAATCAATACTAGGTAGCTTTATTTACTTTTGCAGTATGGACTTCACGAGGGAGCTTTTTTGGATGAGGCAATCGAGCTGAATCAAAAAGGAAGATTGTGTTACTGGAAACACAAATCACCAGCAGGGTCTAATGCAAACTACATAAATTCACAATAAACAAACAAATTAATAATTAGCCATGTACAACATATAATCAGGAGAAACAAATGAATTTGACATGGTTAGACGTACTCCTCATAACATGGGGCAAATATAAACTTGTCTCCCGCACGCACTGATTGCTTGATACTTCGTTCAACATAGTACAACACGTCAGGGTGGTTGCCTAAGATTCTAGTAGTGGAGGTCTCTCAGGGCATAACCACCCAACTTGACACGAAGAATCAATCTCACGTAAGTGCTCCTGTAGTGCCTTGCATGCATGATAATAGAATATTCATGGAAAAATAAACGACAATCACCACTAATTTGAATAACATAATTTAAGCGACATTGAATTACCTCATGAATATTTGAATGAGGGAAATGTTAAGCATTGAATCACTTAGAAATTCCTTCACATCTTCTTTGCTGATCCATGCAACTGCATCCTCATCATAGTGGAACAACGCCTTAGGTAGTGAAACTTCAATGGGAGTGTCACTAGGCAACATACTAACACGGTTGTGTAGAAAAGTTAAATATTTAGAGAGCGATTGAAGGACCGTGTCTGGAACAAGTGGAGTAGCTTGCATAGCTGAACCTCTCGAAGAGTTCTTCTTCGACGCTTTTTCACTCTCTGACCGTTTTTCACTCCTCTTCTTTGGCACTGGTTCATCAATGCTTTTAGGCTGCTCTACCCTCCTTCTCTTTGAAGTTTGGCTTTTCTTTGAAATTTGATAAAACAAATCACGCAATTGGTTAGAAAATAAATCCATCCAACTCTTGGGAAGACAACTGGACATAGAGTAAAGAGTAAACCCAAAATCTTACCTCGTTGATCAACCTTACCCAAGCACATGGCCATTGCACAAAGCTACATTTTGCTTCTTAGAGTGTAGGAATCCCATCTTCCTCTACGAGCACCAGTACTAGGATGTTCTAGAACCCTCGCAATCATAAAATTTATCCCGACCGAGGAATGTTGTGGCCTAAGCGGTAGCAAATGGACCGTACCACTAGTCGGTTGTGCACAAGCATACACTACCAAATGCAAAGCTCCATTGTTTGATGGCCCTGGGTGTAGAAGTGCACAACGGGTCTCTTTCTACACGAATTTGGAAGATCACTTATAAGAACCAAACATATCACAAGGGGCCAAGCATCCACCAATAAACAAACAAAACCGAAAACAAAACAAGCAAAGGCAAAAAAGCAAGCCTACACAACACCACAACACCGAACAAAGCTACACAAATAAGCAAACATAAACTGCACAGAACACTTAAACAGCAACACAGAAAACTGAAAACAACAACACAAAAAACAGCAACACAGAAAACAGTAACACAGAAAACAGCAGCCAGCAACATAGAAAACAAAAAACAGCAACATAGAAAGCATAAAACAGCAACACAGAAAAAAACAGCAAGCAATACAGAAAATAGAACCCTTCACACAGCAAAATAGAAAACAGCAGCAAGCACACAACAACACAGAAAACACCAGCCAACACACAATAACAGAACAACACAAAAACAGTAGCGAGAGCACAACAACACTAAAAACAACATCCAGCACACTATAACAACACACAGCAAGCACTCAAACAGCACATAGCAAGCAGCTCCTAAGTAAACACAACACAACAAAAACACACAACAACAACACACAACAACAGCACACAACAAGCACAATAACCAGCACAACAATAGCAAGCACAACAACAACCAGCACATCAACCAGCACAACAACAGCATAACAGCAAGCACACAGGAAGCACTCAAATAGCCATCACAATAACAGAACACAGCAACAGCCTAGCACAACAACCAGATCACAGCTCAAACAAAGAACCAACAACATTGAAACGAAGATAGCAGCTGAATCCATCCAGATAAAGACACAACAAAACAAACTTCACCAGATCGCAACACAAACAAATAACCAACAGCACCATCCAGACAAAGAACTAAACAAATCACTTGTAAATCTAGAAATTCATGAGGTGCTGGATTATCAAGCTCCCTCGAGTCCGCATGTGTAGGAGTACCAACTTGCAACAGTAAATTAATAATGCCACCTTAGATCCCACGTAACTCAATATCCCAAAACTAATAGATTTGAAACTACCTCATGTATCTCTTCATCTCCATATATCTCATCTTCTCCTCGTCCTTGTGGGTGATTACATGAGTCGACCGGTGTAGCCGAGGGGAAAGGCAAGCCCGAAAAGTTCATTTGTACCCCTTCATCCTCGACCTCATCCACCTGATCATCCTCAAATCCATCCTCATCACTATTATCAATAATATATTCATCATTCTTGTATTCCTCGTCCACACGAATCTAATTGCTTCTATCATGTACATCATTCCCATCAACATCCCCACTGTGCTCTCCTTCTTCACCGTGCCAAATCCACACATGGTATTTTATCCTACATCCTCGACAAATTACATGATCTCTAATGATTTCAACACTATTGACCACCTTCACATTATTACAATCAACACAAGGACAATAGAGGCAATCGACACCCATTCTGCGCTGATAAGATGAAGCCCTCTCGCAAAACTCTTGAACCCCATCAAATAATTCCAATGTATCACGTCTACCATACATCCAACCACGATCTTTTTCTATTAAGTAAATTGTCTTTAAACATAGCAACATATTACAAATAATGTATAATTGCTACATATATTATATATGTAAATCAAATTCAAACACACACCATGCATATAACAATCATATAGATAAAAAATGCATATATGCTTCCAAAGGCTCCATATCACTCCAACCTAACCCATCCTTGAACGTGTAATCTTACTAGTGAATGTATGTGGACTTTCCAATTCTAAGGAAAATCCGGTAGCATTTCCCCCCATTTCTCTAAGTACACGATGTAGGTAATTACTTACCCACATATGTACCCAGAGAACAGGGTGAGGAAATGGTAAGCCAAGATGTTCCTTAAAATCGAAAAAAGACATACATTCACCACCTAAGTGAGAATAAACGTTCAAGAACACTCCCAACTGGGGACTATTCAAGACTTTCTCCAAAAGAGAAAGCCTTGAACGGGTATCTAGGCATATGATGATGCAAGCATTTTATATATTGTTGTATTTATTTGTCGTTAAACAATACACAATTTGTAATAACATGAAAAAACTTTTATTAAATGAATAAAGAGAAAGAAATATAGCTTAGAGAAGTTTATAATTCAAACCAATATAGCAAGTACAATGGATGTATTCTTTCTAACTTCCCACTTGAGCTAAATATGTAGTCTTCAAGCTAAACTTGTACTTCAATTCACATATGAATCCATAAAAAAAAAAACAAAAAAAAAAGTTAGTAAGTATGAATTATCATTTGTCAGTTGGAAACTATGAACTATCAAAGTATCAATTTATCATGTCTATCAAATTAAAAAAAAATATGGCTTTGCAAATTTAGTTTCATTTTATTATTTATTTTATTTTATTTGTCTCAATTCCTTTCCTCGATTTTGTGTGTAGGGGTTCGGGTTTCATGGCAAGTGAGTTCGGGTTCCAATTTCAGTCCAATGCTACATGCCCAATTTCATAAGCATGTTGCCAGCTCCACCAATTTCCGCCAAGCGCGGCAGTTGCTCCACCAGGCTATTGCAGCCACACTCACCGAACAAAAGCAGTAGCCCCTGCTTCACCATTCACCAATAAACCAATCCAACTTACACCACATGTCCACACCTGCCATACCTCACCAAACTCCCCTGCTCCCTCACAACCCGCAATTCATCCACCAAATACCACCGCAACCCAACCACTGAAACATGAAATACCCATAAAAAATTTACAATCTCACAACAAGGCAATAACTCAATGCAAAACAAGTAAAGGAAACCGGAAAGGCAAGCTCACTAGACAGCAGGTCCACTGTTGAGGCCGTGCCACCGTGACAAGAAGGCTGTTGTGGTTGAGGTGGAGCTGTGCGCGCTTCAATGACAACCCTTAGATTACAAGAACCCTAAAATTACTAAACTGCATAGCAAATTAACGACAAACCCTAGATTGCGAAGGAATTCGATAATTTAAAAAGACCACACAAAAATCTTACTTTGAAGCTGCTTCAATGGAGGTGAGAAAGCTTAGAATCTGCTTCAATGAAGAATAAAGAGCACGAGCTTCAATGGAGGAGAGATATGGAGAGAGAAGGAGGTGCAGTTGCTTCAATGGAGGTGAGAAAGCTCAGAAACCGCTTCAATGGAGAAAGGTGAAACATTAGAGGTGGTGGAAGAGAAGAGCTAAAAAACAAGGGAAAACAGAAAATGAAAATAACAGGGGGAAAGAAAGAAAGTAGAAGACCAATTTTTTTTTTTTTTAATTTCGTACCGGTTTGAATGGTGCTAATACATTATTTTGCACCGGTTTGGTTTAAACCGATGTGAAATCTCTTTCCTTTTTTTTAATTAGCACCTGTTTGAACCGGTGCAAAAAAGATAATTTTGCACCGGTTTGGTTGGAACCGGTGAAAAAGTCAATTTCCCCAATCCCGCCTATTTCTTGTAACACCGATTTTCAAAAACCGGTGCGAAAACTGCGGTGCCTATTTCATTTTTTCAACTAGTGTAAAAGCCTTTCAAAGTCCTTCATGTTTAACACGGTAAATTCCTCTACTCGTTTAAACATTTTATTAAGTCTATCCAATAGATCTTAATTCCCACTATGTACTAAGTATTGCCTTTTGCTTGGTCCATTGTCGAAAATCCTTTCAAATCTTAGCATTTAGCATTCGACAGTCATTTCACAATAGAGTTTGTAAACTTCTTCTTGGACCATACAAGATTGACTCTTGCTCCCACTAAACTTCTTGTTCATAAGAATTTCTATGATTCTCCATAAGCCAAACCTTTTATTAACTTTATGAGAATACATGTTCCAATTCCTATATGCAATGCTTCACTTTATCCCACAATGGATTTCTTGAGCTTGCTTTCAAATCTAGCATTATTTAGATTCTCAAAACCCTTAGACTATTTTGATAGTCTCTTCCAAAATCCAATTTTAGGAAGCCGGATTCGTTATCTATTTTGCCATATTTCATATGCGCAATTTTTCTAGAATAATCAC
This sequence comes from Chenopodium quinoa, assembly GCF_001683475.1. Taxonomy (NCBI): domain Eukaryota; kingdom Viridiplantae; phylum Streptophyta; class Magnoliopsida; order Caryophyllales; family Amaranthaceae; genus Chenopodium; species Chenopodium quinoa. The sequence continues at coordinate 714,433 of NW_018744858.1, forward strand.
GAAAAGACTTAAGCATTCCGATTGGTGTATAAGTTTTTATTAAAATCAACGCCGTGAATTAATTGTATCCTTTTCAACCAATCTAGCTATGTATGCTTATGCTTTTCCACATTTGTCAGTTTTCTCCTTGAAAACTTATTTGCGATTGATGGGTCTTTCACCCTTCATGCAAATGAATCAAGTTCCAAATATGATTTACAAACATGGAGTTTATTTCGAATTTTATGGCCTCTAACCATATCGGAATTTGTATTTGTCGTAGCTACTTTACACGACAATATTCCTTCACCATCCAATAGTAAATAGTATGCCTGTAAGTCTTAGGTTTATTTCTAACTTAATAGAAATTTATAGGATTCAATCCAAACCTTTGGTGAATTCTATACCTATACGGGTAATTGCATCAAACACTAAGTGTCAAGGTGCTTTTAAAGCCCTTTGATTATATTGATCTTACTCCACCACTTCTAAAGTTTTGTGAGTACTGAATACTCATTTAAGGCACTTGTAAAGTCCTTTTGAGTATTCTTAATCAATCTTTCTCAAGACGCCCTTCTAAAGTCTTCAGAGATTCTTAATTCTAGTTTGTTGCTAATCTCGATGGTCATCGAGTTCATTTTCCTCCCACTTGTCGTGTTAGAAATGTGTTACTTTCCTGAGAGACACCACTTAGAGCAACAAATACTATGTTCTCAATTAGGTTTTGGGAGTAATGCCCGTAGTCTCACTTGAATGCATACAAAGTGACATGTATATAGTTTTTGGATAAAATTTCGTTGTGAAACAAAGAGTTAGCTCCCACTTGAGCTACCTTAGCCCTTATTGAGCCACTTAGCTCCCACTGAGCCAATAAACTTCCACTGAGCTAAGAGCCCTAGACATATACTTGAAAAGACGGCTAGAAACTATTTCTATCCATAACTGAATATGATGTCCTTTCTTAGCTTTGACAATTTTTTTTAGTGTAACACTAGTCATTTGTGCAAATCTTTAAGAACTTTATAGGAAGGGATGTGATCCATCATCATTCAAGTCATTTCCAAATGACATCGAGGTCTTCGTCAAGACATACTATATTCTTTGTGGAGCTCATTACGAAATTTCAATTTCATAACTTTGATATGATCACTCTCGGCTCAAGCAAACATCGCTCGATCTAATCTAGACGTTTTGATATCTTGCCAAGTAAATTCTATATTTCACTGAACATTTGAGCTACTCAAGGTCCAGTTTGTTCACATTTGATGAATGTAGCCACATTCTTTCAAATTCTTGTGAGATGTTGAAATAATGGAATCCTCTTTAGCTATTGGAGTCAAATGTCTATGCCAAGCACAATAGCTCCTTTCTTTGTCAAACAAGTAAGAGCTTGTCTTAGAGCGATTCCAAATTGATTAACTATCAAGAGTCTATCTAATAGAGCCTTGAGTACCTTCTTGTCAATGTGACATTGCTAAAGATGTTTGGAACAAAAATAATGTCCATGACTTGAACCTTGTGAGTTTTCATGTTAGGGAAATAATTGTTTATAATGTAGCATTCTTGACTCATGGCTTAGACAACCATTCCATTCAGATAAAACCTGCAATTATTGCTCTTTTATTGAATGTGAGTCATTCCGTGTGTAAACGGATCGTTTGCTGATTATGGAACACAGTAACCATTATTCGTTCCAGCCTTGGCTTTAAAGGACTTTAAACAAAACAAATGACCTTACAACTGATGTAGCACTACTTGCTTTATTCTAAGCTTGTAAGTCAATAACTTAGCATGACTTCAATGGTTTGAGGTCACTTTCTAAGTGGAACACTCAAGAAATATCCAATACTTATGAAGATAACGATTTGCTAAGTTAACCACAATAACATGAACTCATGGGTAGAAAAGGAATCTTATTCCTTTCGTGTGTTCCTTGTTTCCTATATTTCTTATCATACACTATCTCATAACTTTAAGCCTTGACTTTTACACTTTGTTAGGCATAATTAAGCATCTAATGCGCCAAACAAAGTTCCATATTTTCCTTCAATTCATACTTGAATTACTACATCAATGAGTTCTACTCATTAGTGTATGAAGCGAAAAGCTATGTTGGTTGTCAACTATTGACAATTTGAGTTTTCAACTCAATATTTCATGTTCATCAAAACTACCTAATATTTTGAATACATGATATCCAACCTTCCTTTCGGACTTTAGTTATAAAAGTCAATTATGAGAAGTTTTATTTTAGAAATGCCTTTTCTTTCCTTGAGAATCATTTTCAAAAGATCTCCTTTACCAATCATTGAAAACAATATAATTTGATTTAGAACTCTACAAATATAAGTGCAAAGTATAACCATTTATCAAGTTCATAACATAATAACTTTGAAATTCAAAGCATACATGCAAACTTTCAATATTATTACGTGTCTTATCCACACATTAAAATTTGTCCCTTTTTAGGCGAGAATAAAACGATTCAAAGATCCCAAAAATCAAAAAGTGATTAAGCATGCTTTAGCTTGTCTTAACACTTAATATTTTAAGGTAAGCAATCCAATTGCAAATAGCTCTAAGCTACTCTTGGTTTGATAAAACGTCGAAAGGCTTCCTTGACATTTTATCTCCATTGCAACCACATCTAAGGACTCCTTACTGATATCGTTGAGCTTAACCAAGACAACTTTTATACCTAGTATACCTTACGTTCCTAGGGAAGCGGTGATGCCTTGCTTTAGCGTAGCCCATCAGCACGCGCATTAGTTCGGTAAGTGTCGTTCTTGGAATGACAAGTTTGGCTCAATATTATAGGGACCTAGGGTTTCTATGTTGGTTGATTTAAGTGAACTTAATTAATCATCACAACACTTGAAACCCTAAACATGCATCTATCATACCATTCAATCATATATAAACACAATTATATATAAAAAAAACATAAGTAAAATATGCATTTGACAACTAGCATGACCCCTTGAGTCTTCAAATCTCCAAGGGTCTTCGATGCATCCTCTTGGCTCATATTCTTAGAAACGCCGTCTTGAGACATCTCCGCCAAATATGCAATTAATAGTTACTATAACTAGGATTAATCTAAATATTAAGGTACAAAAATATGCAACGGTACGCAGACCGTATTTGATTTACAAAAATACATAACGGATCGCAGTCCGTATTTACTATCCTAGTCGGGCCCCACTAGTTGCCATTTTCACAAAACTTGTGAAAGAATATACATTCCATTCATTGATTCACTATATGTGAATGGCCCATGCATTTTACAATGAAAACAAGTATAATGCATAACACGCGCAAACTGGTAACTTACTTAGGTGGTTAATCTAATTAACACGCCTTATTAAAACTAGTCAAAGTTGTTTATCGATCATGTAATCAAACGCAATAAATTAGCTCAAGCAATTAATGAAGCTCCCACTAAATTCCGCATCCAACTTAATTAATCCAATTAATTAAGCCGGTTCACCAAAATTTTGCCAAAATATTTTTGCAAGTGCAAGAGGAACCGAGGCCTAGCCTCGTTAAAATAATTAAATAACTAATTAAAACGGCCCAATTACGCAAAATGATAGCCCATAACACGCCCAAGTGCCTAACATCAAAGCCACAGGGCTAGGCTTGCTAGGCACCTAGACTACAGTTGCCTAGGGTGCTGGCCTGCCTACCATGGATGGCTTGCTGCCCCTAGGTGCCAAGGCTGTGTGTGGTGGCATGCCTGCCTAGAAGAGCACGCTACGCTTGCTGGCACTAGCAGCATCGCAGCATGTTGCGCATGCTTGCGTGCATGTTGGCGCTGGCAGCGTGTGGCTAGGCTTGCTGGGGCTCGCATGTCTTGCTGCGAGCAGCTCTTGTGGGCACCTTCCAGCAGCCACACAACACACGTATCAAGCACGCACTTCGCAACCAAAACGTAACAACAAGTGTGCACTAGCTTGCACACACCACACATTAGCGCATCAATGGGGCAAGGCACCTTACACACACGCACCTTGGCAGCCACACGTGGGTTGCGTGAGCAGCCTGGCTAGCCCAAGGGTGCGTTTTTGAATGGTCCTTGCCTTGAATTGCATGCACTTGTCTCGGGATTTTAATTCCTAATTTATGTGTGATAAAAATTAATTCTAAATTTATTTTAGAACCAATTTAGGGCAAAAATGAAAATAATCAAGTCCAACTTATTTAAATTCGACTTTAGTAGTGCACAAGCCTAAATTATTCAAAACCCATTCTTAAATCAATTTAGGTTCATCTTGATTCTATAAAATTGAAGGGCTATGCTCATAGTTAATTTAACCATACATAAAAGCCTAAATTATTCAAGAACCATTCTTTAAATCAATTTAGGTTCATCATGATGCTACAAAATTGAAGGGCTATGCTCATAGTTAATTTAACCGTACGTAAATTAATAATGAGATTTGACAAAATTAAAGAGGTTGGAAAAATAAAACCATTCATCTAATGAAAAATTTCCAACAGTAACTTTTGTATAATTGAAAAATTACATCTTCCAAACTGAAGATTAATTAAATTTCAATCACAAGTTTTTAACTTTTAGGACTTTAATCCACCCAAAATGATTAAATCTAAAAATTAGTTCAACATGGGATTTAGCAATCAAAGTTCCAACCAAATAAACAATTATAGATCGGATCTTTAATATATTAGGGACTTCAAAATTACACATTCACCATAAACATTCACACTTGAAGCAATTAATTTTCAAAATTGTGAAATTTCAAGTTTATGTGAAAAATAAGCTTACCAAATCAAGCACCAGTTGTGACTTCATAATCAAGGTTAATAAGGTTTATAATCTAATTGGAACTAATTAAAACGAGCTTCTAATCTAATTAGAAAGCAAAACCAGAATTTAAATCCATTTTAAATCACCTCAATTAATTATTAGTTACAATAATTAAAATGAGCACGGCTCCGACATCGCTGTTGGGTATCGTAGCGTCCAACACTACGCGGAAGAGAAACCCGCTCAAGACCCGCCCACTAATTAAAGCAACTAAGCATGCAATCACAAAATTAAACAACAAAAGAAAGAGAAAGAGAAATGACATTCTTACCCTCGACGCATGCTTCTCTCCTATAGAGTTCGGACTTCAAAGCCTTACCTCCGCAAGCGCAAGAGCCTCCGACGGAGTCCACCCTCGAGACCCAACCCGACCGGCCTCTACATTGAAGGTTAGTCGGGGCTAGACCAAGAAAACACAAGAGTATTACGAACTTAAAGGTTTTTTCACCTATAGGGAGATGTCTTATTGAGTTCAATTCAAGTGATTTTTCTCTAACCTAAAACTTGGGTATTTATAGGGAATGGAGACCTGATCTCCCTTTTCCCATCAATCTGGGAGATTAGCATTTTCTTCAATTTTATTTTAATCAAAAACAAAATAAAAATGCACAGCAATTAACAAGCTCTAAGTGTCACATGGAGGACAAGAGTAGGTGAGGACCATTCAAGGGGGGGGGGGGGGCCAAATCCCCTTGCTCACCAAGCAAGCCCATGAAATCAGTCCCCACACAAAACTGGTATCACCAACACATTTGGTTGGCTAGCAGCCTGCCTTGGCTGCCAAGGCTACCAGCTGGCGCCTAGCACCAAGGCTGGCCTAGGCTGCAGGCCAGCCTGCCCACGCACATGCGCAGCCAGCACGCTATGCAAGCCTTGCGGGCTGCTAGATGCTGCTGCTACCTATTTGCTGTGGGTGCTGCTGCTATGCGAGTGGCGTGGTACTAGGTGCTGCTACGCTAGCACACACAGCCCACCCAGCTTTCATGCTGCTGCTTGGTGTTGCTCGCTAGCAAGCACGCATACACAGCCAATAAAACAAGCACGCCTAGCAAGCTACTGTGTGAGTGCTATGCGTTGCATGCTTGCGGTAGTATGGCCGAGCAAGCACTTGCGTGCTGTTGGCCTTGTGATGCTTACGGTAGTGCTGCTATGTGCGAGGCACTAGCATGCTAGCACGCCTAGGGCGCCAGTGATGTTGGCCATGACACACCAGCTAGCTAGCTAGCTAGCTAACGCTACTAGCAAGCTCGGCATGGTGCATGGCCTAGGCTAGCCTAGCACTCGCATGGCTAGGCCAATGCGAGGCTACGACTTAGCTCGTACTTGTCGCTTGTTGATTTTTCTCGTCTCGTCGAATTCCAATTCGACTCGACTTACGACGCTTTAAGCTTGATATTCGATGCCTTTGTTCATAATACTCTAACGACTCATCTAATCCTTCAGATTATTTCGTTGCCTCGGATCGGTTACTCGATTGGGTGTGACCCGAAGGATTCAGTCAAGATTAAGCTGTAATATTAATTACACATTAATATTACTGATCGGAAGCGGCCTCCACCTAGGAATTCACTTGGCCTCACTGAAGAATTAGCTTTCTAATAATTCTGAACCTTCTATCAGAATAATACACTTGTTGGAAGGACACCATTCCTTTCATGTATCCCCTATTACATTATATAAAATCTAACACTTTCTCTGTGAATTATCAGAATTTTACTACAGCAATCGTTCAAAACAAGGATCCAACTTCTTTGAAAGAAGCTATGAAGTATGATAGGTGGTGCAAATCCATGAAAGAAGAAATTCAAGGTCTGAAAGACAGTGGCACGTGGACCTTGGAATATCAACCCCCAGGAAAGAAGGCTCTTGGGAGCCAATGGGTCTACAAGACTAAGTTTTTGTCTAATGGGAATGTTGAGCGTCTCAAGTCTCGCTTGGTTTTGTTTGGTAATCATCAGAGAGTAGGCATTGATTATGATGAGATGTTTGCTTTGGTGGCCAAAATGACAAAAGTCAGAACTGTTCTTGCCATAGCAGCTTCAAAAAATTGGGAACTCCCATAAATGGATGTTCACAATGCATTTCTACATGGTGACCTTGATGAGGAGGTATACATGAAGCTACCTCCTGGGTTTGAAAGTAAGGATCCCAACTTGGTTTGCAGATCACGCAAGTCTGTATGTGGTTTGAAGCAAGCTCCCATATGTTGGTTCACAAAGCTTGTCAAGGCTTTGAAACAGTATAGTTTCCTACAATCCTACTCAGATTATTCATTATTTACATACACTAATACTAACATTTAAATAAATGTCTTAGTATATGTCGATGATCTCATTATTTCTGGGCATATTTCTGTTGCACTTACTGTTTTTAAAGCCTATCTTAGTGATTTTTTCAAGATGAAGGACTTTGGTCCTTTGAAATATTTTTTGGGCATCGAGGTTGCTCGTAGCTCTGCAGGCTTATTTTTATGTCAAAGAAAATATACTTTGGATATCATCTCTGAAGCAGGTTGCCCTAAATTGATTCTAAAATAAATTTAGGAATAATTTTACGTCACACGTAAATCGGGATTAAAATCCCGAAAACGGCACTCAAATCAAGGCAAGAACACCCAAGCGTCACCAAGGCTAGTCGGGCTGCCTAGCAGCCCACATGTGGCTGCCTATGGCGTGCACAAAGGGGAATGCCTTGAGGTGCTGCTGTGTGTGGCAAGGGGCTGCTGTTGCGGGAGATAGCTGGATGCGTGGCCTAAGGCTGCTGGAGTGCTTGTGCGTGCTGCTAGGTAGCGAGGCAGCAAGCCCCAGCCAGCCAGCCCACTCCTGCCAGCGCCAGCGAGCAGCTAGCATACGTAGCATGCATGGCGTGCTGCAGGGGCTAGCTAGCAAGGCGTGCTACGCTAGGCGAGCATGGTAGCACCCAGCACTAAACGCAACGCATGGGCTGCCTAGCAGCCATAGTGCAGCCCTCGTGTTTTGAGGGTGGGCTGTTTTGCTTAAATTTTGGGCTATCACTTTTGCAATATTTTGCCGTTTTAATTTTAATTAATTATTTTAATGAGGTTAGACCTCGATTTTTCTGGTTCTTGCAAAATTTTAATTTTGACAAAATTTGGGTTAACCGGCTTAATTAATTAGATTAATTAAGTTGGATTCAGAATTTAGTGGGAGCTTGAATTATTTCTTGAACAAAGAAACATAATATGTTAAACAACTTTGACTAGTTTTAATTAGGCGTGTTAATCGGATTAACCACTTAAGTTAGTTACTAGTTTTTGCGTGTTGTGCAATTTTACTTGTTTTTTCGTCGTAAAATGCATGGGCCATTCACATATAGTGAATGGATGAATGGAAATATATTGTTTCACAGGTTTAGAGAAAATGGCAACTAGTGGGACCCGACTAGGATAGAAAATATGGAGTGCGTTCCGTTACGTATTTTTGTAAATCTAAATACGGTATGCGTACCGTTGAGTATTTTTGTACCTTAATATTTAGATTAATCTTAGTCGTAGTAGCTAGTAATTTTATTTTGGCGAAGATGTCTCAAGACGGCGTTTCGATGAAGACGAGCCAAGATGAAGACCCTTGAAGATTAGAAGATTCAAGGGGTCATGCTAGTTGCCAAATGCATCTATTTTATGCTTATATATATATTTTTAACTGTTAAATGCATGTCTAGGATATCAAATGTTGTGATAATTAGTTAAGTTCACTTAAATCAACCAACATAGATGATAAGTCTATTTTATATATATAAATTTATTCCTCGTCCCAATGGTCATAATTGTGTTTATTTGAGCTCTACGGAGCTACTTTTGTTACTAATATGCGTTTTCTAGTGTTTTCATAGATTTGGTATTGTTTTATAGGAAATTGCGGATTTGGAGCATTTTCCTGGATTTATTGTAGCAAGAAGGGAACAAATGTATCTAAAGCTTAAACTAATAATAATCCGTAATTTTAGTAAGAGTAAGTAAGCTTATTAACAAAAGCTTAAACTAATAGTAATCCGTAATTTTAGTAAAGAGAGTGAAAAACGTCCTTAACTTCCTAAAATTAAATGTATTTATACATAAACTAAAAAGATAAAACAAATTATATCTTTAAACTCCTTCAGAAACACGCGCCCGGTCAGGCGGCATCTCGCCCTGCCGGGCGCGCCTTCTGGCGAGTCCCAGGCAAGCTTGGGCTTCTTCAATTAGGCCATTTCTTAACCTAATTCGCATTTCCTCTTTGGGTTCTGAATATATGGTCCATTGCCCCGCACTCTTCTTCTTCGTCGGCCCTTAATCACTGATTTGATGACTCCAACCGGTCCTGGGCCTCGGAATGTGGTCATAGAAATGCGAACTTACTCCAATGCTCGTAGTGGCTACAATAAATCCAAGAAAATGCTCCAAATCCGCAATTTCATATAAAACAATACCAAATCTACGAAAACACTAGAAAACGCATATTAGTAACAAAAGTAGCTCCATAAAGCTCAAATAAACACAATTATGACCATTGGGACGGGGAATAAATATATATATAAAATATACTTATCAAACTCCCCCAAGCCAACCCTTTGCTTGTCCCTAAGCAAAGCAATGAATAAATAAACCAAAACTTCACTCCAAAAATAATTTAAATCAAGCACAATCGATTAAAGGCAAATCTATCCATCAAAGTCAACCAATCAAATCCATCCAACTACTCATCCTCCCTAACAATTGTAAAGTAGAGCGAACCACAAGTGTATATGGAATTCAAGACTAGTGCTCACGCACTCAGCTCTCATTTATATGGCGAGTAAAAGATGAACTCGATCGCTCTCCAACCACCCCTTTATATGTGAACAATGCCCTCCCGAACTCACAACACTCTTGTGTTTAAAAAAACAAGCACTCAACCTATTAGTCGACTCGGAATATATCAAATCATTCTTTGCATTGATAAACAACTAATTTCACATTCACACAACTCTATGCACAAAGGGAGGAAGGTCTTCAAGCTTGTAATGTAAGGCTAGGGTAAAAAGGGTAGGAAAAATTTGGGAAAATGTGAGAGTAAAGCCATGCTTAAGGAAGCCAAAATCCTAATAAATAAAACCAAGGAAAGAATTAAATAATGACCAAATCATCTCCAACACAACTCAACTCAACCAAAAATTCACCAAACCTCCAATTATAATAAAAATTCCCAACACTTACAATTTCACTCATATATTCAAAATATAACACTATAGAACTTGAGTGAACAAACGAACTTTGAACTCTTTTTTTTTTCTTTTCAATTTGATTTTTTTTTCTCTTTTCTCTTTTTTTTTTTCTTTCTTTTGATCAATCTTCACTTAGAACATTTGAACATTGAAACAATTTTTTTCTTTTGCTCTTTTTTTATTTTTATCTCACTTAGAATTTTTTCACTTTTGAACACTTTTTTTTTTCTCAAAATTTATTCCAATCCATAAAAATAAGAACAACTATACAATTTCTCATATTCACCCACATTGTGCAAATTAAGTGAACACTACAAACTCCCTCACCTCACTCACTAATAGCTCCACCAAGCCAAGCTTGGGACTAGTAACCAATGGGGTAAATTAGGCTTGTAATGTGGTTAATAAACAATAAAAAGTCAAGGCAACAACATGGGTAGCAAGAAGGGAACAAATGTATCTAAATCATCTGAAGGCCACCTAAGAGAACAAATGCCTTCGTCCTCCTCAATGTACATAATAGTGAATTATACAAACATTACTAAAAGTTATAAACCAATACTCAAATTCATTGACATACCAGGAACTAACACACATTCCTAACCAAATCAACTAGTCGAGCACCAAATCCACAAATAGCTGGACAAAATTGACTCATGTTAGGGCATCCAAGCAATAAAACATCAGATCATGGCTAACCTATCCGCAATACTTATCATCATATACCAAGAATCAAAACAATTTACATATATGGGGCACAGGAAAGCATGATTTATCATTCATTGGATCGTATTTTTGATTTTTTTTTTTTATTTGTGAAAAGGAATAAAATCTAAACTATAAAGCAATAAAAGAAAAACTAAACTAAGCACACTAAAGAAAATAAAAAGAAAAAGGAAAGAAAGAAAACCTATATATACAGGAAATTCCCCCAAGCCAAACCAGACAAAGTCCTCATTGGCTCAAAGGGAAGAAAGTAACCCAGGCGACTACCCCTCATCATTAAAATCGTATCCACCACCATCCCAAGCATTGAAATGCATCACATTGGTACAATTCTGGACAAGAAAGAAACAAAATGTTAGTAACAGAAGAGGTAAAAACGAGTTATCTTCACTATTTCAATCATAACTTTTTTTATACAAATGATAATGCAATGATTTCAATTTCATTGGAAATTATACTTGAAGAGCTTTTCAAAGATAGGTCACACGCAAAATTCTGTAAAGAAACGCAAAAGTTATGGCGTTTTGAAGTTGGCCAGTTTTGCTGTCGCGCTCTCGCGCCCGGTCGGGCGAGTGCTCACCCTCGCCCGGCCGGGTGCACCTTCGGGCGAGTTTAATACCTTTTTCGACCTTTGGGAGAATTTTGGGCGATCTTTTTTTCTCTCGCGCCCGGTCGAGCGCCATCTCGCTCGGTCGGGCGAGATTGCTCGTATACGGACTTCCTCTCGTGCCCGGTAGGGCGCCCTACAGCACTTTGAGTCCGATTTTTCTCAATTTGTTCCTTTTTCTCTAATTATTCATCTTCAAACCCAATCCCTACACAATTTAGAGCCCTTTCTATAGCATCCACTTTATCCATCCATGTAGTGGCTTTTCCTGTGTAAGATGTAACACAAAATACCGCCTCCAAGGGATCTCTAACGAGAGCTTGAGGGTTATTAGAAAAATTATATACATCGACCACATAAATACTATAGCAATTTTCTTCCAACATGGGGCTTTTAGGGGTATTATGTAGATTAAAAATAATATTTTCATCACCTACACATAACGTAAGTTTACCACTTTTCACATCTATTATTGCCCTTACAGTATGAAGGAATGGTCTACCCAATATAATTGGAATTTGCAAATCTTCCTCCATGTCAAGAGCAACAAAATCAACAGGTATATAATATTTACCTACTCTAACAGGTACGTCCTCTAAAACACCTAAAGGATATTTAAGAGAACGATCAGCCATTTGCAGAGTAATATTAGTAGCTATTAATTTACCCATATAATTTAGAGCTCACAGATAATGGCATAACACTTACACTAGCACCCAAATCACATAGAGCTTTATCTATCATCAAATTTCCAATGTGACAAGGAATAGAAAAACTACCCAGATCTTTTAGCTTAGGTGGAGATTTATTCTATATTATAGCACTATATTCCTCAGTAAAAGCAACTGTCTCTACCTCACTAATAGATCTTTTCCTGGTCAATATCTCTTTCATAAATTTAGAGTATGCAGGAACTTGAGTAATTAATTCTGTAAAAGGAACTGTTACTTGCAAATTCTTGACAACCTCCAGAAACTTACCAAACTGCTTATCCAACTTACTCTTAAGATGTCTATTTGGGAATGGTAGTTTGATAACTTGTTTTTGCACATCTCCACTCTTGTCTTGAGTTTTACCCTGCAATTTATTATCAGAAGAGTTAGTTTTATTCTGGAGCCCTGTAAGGTTATTTGGTGTAACAGAATCAGGAGTAGCAATTTTTGTAATGATGGGTTCATCTTCTTTTAGCATAGAAGGCCCATCGTATTTTGAACCACTTCTCAGCGTAATTGTATTCACGTGATCCGCAGGTTGCATCGGCTGCTATGGTAGGGCTCCCTGCTGGCGAGTTTGTAGAGTAGAGGAAAGTTGCGTAATTTGATTGTCCACGATTTTATTATGGGCTAAAAGTGAATCAACTTGTGCATCCCTACTCTGCATGTGTTTTTGCATACTTGCTAACATAGTTCTAATTTCTGACAAGGCAAGGTCAGTGGATGGAGGTGGATTTTGTGGTTGGGCTCTTTGGTTGGGAGGTTGATAATATTTTTGTTGTGTTTGTTGTGGTGCTTGTTGTTGTGGTTGTTGTGGAGGTGGAGGGTTTAGCACATTAGTACTCCGGTAGGAAAGATTTGGATGGTCTCGGAGACCAGGATTATAAGTGTTGGAGTATGGGTTATTTTGCCTATAGGTTTGGAAGGCATTAACCTGCTCCATGGAACTCCTACAATCTTGTTCCCAATGTCCTACAATTCCACAACTTTCACAAAAAGCATCATTAATATTATTATTAATAGCAGAAACATTAGTTACGTAAGTAGGAATAGTAGTACTAATATTATCTAATTTTTGGCAAATAGAGGTTAATTAAGCTTGCAAAAAGGATACTGAATCGACATTATGTTTTCCCTTTTTTGCAAAACCTCTTGGATTCCCGTATTGGGAATTATGAATTGCCATCTCTTCAATAACTGTTCCTGCAAAGTCTACTTGGAGATTCATAAATCTCCCATTGGCTGCTGAGTCAAGTATTGATCTAGATGTATTTCCAAGCCCGTTGTATAAGGCTTGGATTATCAGCCACTGCGCCAAACCATGATGGGGACACTCTCTCTGCAATTCCTTAAACCTTTCCCAAGCTTCATATAGACTTTCATCAGCTTCTTGGGCAAAATTTTGGATTGAACTCCTTAGTAAAGTTGTCCTCTCTGCAGGGTAATATTTATTATAGAAATTCAAAGCAAGAGTACCCCAGTTAGTAATACCAAGTGCAGTTCTATTCAAACCATTGTACCACAATTTAGCTTTACCACACAAAGAAAAGGGAAAAAGAATCTCCCTGATTTGGTCCTGCGTAACCCCAGCTTGCCTAATAGTATTGCAATATTGGCAAAAATCCAAGATGTGAAGATTTGGATCTTCACCCTTAGTTCCGCTAAATTGCTTCCTTTCAATCATAGTAAAACACAGGGGTTTGATTTCAAACTGTACTCCTTCGAGATCAGGTGGAGGAATAAGATGTGGGAAATCTGCCAGGGTCGGCTGCGAATAATCGCTAAGCTTGCGAGGTGGTTAGTGCATCATCTCTGCTTCTAGTTCTGTATAAACTTCTGTATCACTAGAATCAGATGTTGGTTCCAAAGGTATAGTACCCTCGGAAGTAGCTCGTACTTGTGTAAAAAGATTCTTCTGTCTATGAAATGAACGTCAATCTCATGGTCAAACGGAATGTAACCTGATCTAGAACTCCTGGGCATAAACACAGAACTAACAAACAAGTATGAGTAACTGTCCCAAAGAACTTGCGTTCTCTGAGACGAAAGAAAATAATTTAGACTACTAAAATAATCAGAAATAAAAATAAAACTGTTTCCCCAGCAACGACGCCAAATTTTGACAGGCTAAAGTCATATCACCTAATCAGAAATAATTCCTAAGTCCTCTAACTACAGTAGATAGGGAAGTAGGGTCGAATCAACATGGAAACAATGTTCTTGTACTCCTAATTAATTATTATGATCTAAATTATAAAGTAACCAATTTATATTGTGTGAATTATACTAATAATTAAACTAACCAAAATTAAATAAGAGAATAAAAATAAATAAAAGGTCTAGGGTATAGGTTCACTAATAAATAATACTCCAGGGTGAAAATAACAATCAATCATCAATGCATAAATTAATCAGATTATAAAGGGTTGTCGCTCCGTATTATGATCACATAATTAATCTACCGGTATTAAATCGCATCTCTCAAATCTTGACTTTACCATTTATAAATTAACCTGCCTATTGAAACTAAGCCTAAACATCAATTCTCATCTCTCGAATCTCGAATCAAAATTGCATAACTCATACAATTAAACCTGGCCAAATCTAATTGCATAACATTAAATCAATCAATAGGAAATCAATCAAGCATTAACAACCAACAATAATAATTTACCCCTTCATATTATTTATGGATCCCCACAAACCCTAGAATTAAACTACTCACACATAATTAAAACTCCACTAATCAAAGAAATAAAACAAGACAAAATTAAATCAAAGTTATTAAATTACTGAAAGTAAAGATGGAAAAAATCGTTACCAAAATTAATGGAAATAATGAATTGCATAAAACTCAAGAGTGTAGAGAGAGAAAGTAAGAGTATGAACAAAAGCTTAAATTAATAATAATCCGTAATTTTAGTAAAGAGAGTGAAAAACATCCTTAACTTCCTAAAATAAAATGTATATATACTTAAACTAAAAAGATAAAACAAATTATATCTTTACACTCCTTCAGAAACACGCGCCTGGTCGGGCGGCATCACGCCCTGCCGGGCGTGCCTCGGGCGAGGGCGGCAACTACTCTCTTCCTTCTTCCTTGCCCTGCCAGACGCGCCTTTGGGCAAGGGCTCGCCCTACCGGGGGCGCCTTCGGGCGAGCTCCTGGCCAAGCATGGACTCCTTCAATTGTGTCGTTTCTTAGCCCAATTCGTATTTCCTCTTTATGTTCTGAATACATGGTCCATTGCCTCGGACTCCTCTTCTTCGGGCCCTTAATCACCAATTTAATGACTCCAACCGGTCCTGGGCTTCGGAATGTGTTCATATAAATGTGACCTTACTCCAATGCTCGTAGTGGCTACAATAGATCCAGGAAAATGCTCCAAATCCGCAATTTCTGATAAAATAATACCAAATCTGTGAAAACACTAGATAACGCATATTAGTAACAATAGTAGCTCCGTAGAGCTCAAATAAACACAATAATGACCATTGGGACGGGGAATAAAAATAAAACCGTTTCCCTGGCAACGACACCAAATTTTGACAGGCTAAAGTCGTATCACCTAATCAAAAGTAATTCCTAAGTCCTCTAGATAAAGTAGATAGGGAAGTAGGGTCGAATCCACAAGGAAACAATGTTCTTTTACTTTTAATCAAATATTATAATCTAAATTATAAAGTAACCAATTTATGTTGTGTGAATTATACTAATAATTAAACTAAGCAAAATTAAATAAGAGAATAATCAAAAATAAAAGGTCTAGGGTATAGGTTCACCAATAATTAATACTCCAAGGTAAAAATAACAATCAATCATCAGTGCATAAAATAATTAGATTATAAAGGGTTGTCGCTACGTATTATAATCACATAATTAATCTACCGGTATTAAATCGCATCTCTCAAATCTTGACTTAACCATTGATAGATTAACCTGTCTATTGAAACTAAGCCTAGACATCAATTCTCAATTCTCGAATCTCGACTCAATATTTCATAACTCATACAATTAAACCTGGCCAAATCTAATTGCATATAGCATTAAATCAATCAATAGGAAATTTATCGAGCATTAACAACCAACAATAATAATTTACCCCTTCATATTATTTATGGATCCCCACAAACCCTAGAATTAAACTACTCACACATAATTAAAACTCCACTGACCAAAGCTGTTTCGGGGTTTTTTGATGTCCTGGGGGAGAGTTACAATTCCGGACTGGTATCCTTGCGCTTGTACCTGAAAAACAACGGAGGCTCCGGGTGATGGGAGCTCTGCCTCCGACGATCAAGTTAGTACTTGTATGTGGAGTAAAAAGTGCGGAAAGGAAAGATGGGAGATCTGGTTCCTCAAGGAGAGGAGAGATCAGGAAGTGCAACTAATTGCTAAGTCTAGTCTAGCAATTAAAAGCACGTATGTTTATGTTTCTCTAGGTGAGTAATTAATTCTGAATCCCCTTTTTCTGCGGATTAATGAATGTATTTATAGTCTTAGGAAGCGTGCTTAACCCTAGGTTTAGGTCAACCTCGGGCTGATTGGGCCTTCCCTTGAAATCGGGCCTAGGAGGCCTTTTTCCTGGTTGGCAAATAGCCAGCCACGTGGCGTGGCACGATTCGTCCATGCTGGAAAGACCACTGTTTGACACGTGGCAGGCCCTGGTTGGTCCATGTTCAACCAAGCTTATCTTCAGAACATTAAGTTTTAGGTAACCGTCTGTTCCTTTGTCCTTTATATTTTTTATTTTTTTCTTTCTTTTTGAAAATGAGGCCCCAAAAGCATCCGGCACGGCCTAGGTTAGCAATCAGCCGGTCACCGGGGATGGCTGAATCTAGGACTAGGGGTGCCGCCTGCCTTGCGGTACTTTAAACTTTGCGCAAGTCCTGAAATCCGACTGTCTTTGTATCTATGGAGGACAGTATGGCAAGAACCAAAAGAACAACAAGGATTGAAAACTCGGACGGCTCTTCATTTCGAATCCCTATTAGTGAACTATCGGACCAAACGCCCGGGACCCCCAGCACCCCTAGTGACTCTATTCTTGAATCAGTAGAGGGGTCCTCTGAAAAAGAGACGGCTCTAGCCGGATCTCCTCAAGTTAGGACCGGGGACGAGTCTCCCGGAAAGGAGGCGGTCCCTTCTGATATCCGTCAACTAAACCTTGCATCCGACTCTAGTGACGAGTCGGAGTCCAGTGATTCCAGTCGGCACTCTCTTTCCTCGGAAGAAAAGTATTCTAGGATGGAGACTGCAAGAGATTCCCTATCTGTAGAGATGGGGGAAAATTGGGGAGAGCCGTCTGTTTCCCGTAGGGAGTCGCACTCCCCGTTCTACCATCACGTTCCTAATGGTAGGCGAAAGGTGATGGAGGACAAGTTGAGGAGCTTCGTCACCCAACATTTCATGGGAAGTGATTTCTCTATAGGCTTCCCGGATAAGGAAGATACAGTAGTATGGCCCGATGCGGCCAGTTATGGAGATCAGTGCTAATTGGGTGTTATAAGGCGGGCATTAAGGCAGGCCTTAGGTTTCCTCTTCACCCGGCCGTCGAGAGGATTTTAGACGGCTACTAGATTGGACTCTGGCAACTTGCCCCAAACTCCTGGTTTAACATACTGGGGTATGTTGCTAGATGTGAGATGAATGAGGTGGACGCCAGTTTTGAGGCGTTCGCCCAGATGAATTATCTCAGCCGGACCCCCAAAGAAACCGCGACCGGCTGGTATCAAATTTCAAGCCACAAAGGCTACATGATGACCTTGGGCAAGGAGAACAAGTGGAAGGACTAGCGGAACAACTTCTACATAGTTACCAGCCCTGACAAGGCCAGGAACAAAAAATACAACAGATGGAACAGGATTACTCCTTTCCTGCCAGGCGGTCAAGACTTACCACCTGTTCCCAAGAAGGATAGGCGTGAGATTTTTTACTCAAGCCTTTTTAAGATTATTACAGCCTGTTCCCAAGTAGGATAGGCGTGAGATTTTTTACTCAAGCCTTTTTAAGATTATTACTCAAACAAACCCTAAAACAGGGGTGAGAGAGCCCATCCCTCAAAGCTACATACCCAAGTACAATTGGTTGTACGATGGTGTGTACCTAGCCGCATGCGGCCTTAGTACTGGGATGCCGAAAGGTATCTGTCCGCATGTAATTCATAGCCTGACTTGTTTTGGTTTGATTTTCACATCTCTTTAACTCTTGTGGTTCTTTCTGCAGATGAGGCAATGGAGAAGATTTTAGCATCAAAGAAAGCAGTCGCCCAGTACCGCTCGGCCATTTTGGGCAAGCGCACTGTAGAGGAGTCGCCTGTTCCTCAATCTAAGGTATAACCATGGTTCTGAGCACTTTATTATTTTTCTTAGTTATCATTACTCTGAGAATTATCTTGTAATTACAGGACCTAGTCCCCATTCCGAGCCGGCTACAAAAGTCAGGAAGTAGACGACTGGCGACATTGGAACACCTAGCAGGGCTAGGAAGTGGTCGTCCAGCCGACCGGTTACCTCTTACGCTGCCAAAGCAGCCGCCACTCCAGAAGGCAGCCGGCCTCCTCTTGTAGGTGACCCCTAGAAGCCAGACCTTGTTCTTATGACTAAGAACATGCTGAAGGCCGTTTCTCCTACTGAGAGGGAGACGGTCAGAGGTTACGGCACCATGAATAATGATGGTGTCCTCGTACTCCTTGCTAAGGTAGTCTGTCTCATTTTTCTTGTCCATTTTTTATGTTCATGCCTGTTTTCTTACTAACGCCTGTCTTCTTTGTTCCTGTAGTCCATGCTGCGCACACACGGTCTTCATAAGCCTCTTGCTAAGAAGTCCAAAGAGGTAAAGTCTGCAAAGACACATGCCGCCTCCACCATAGACAAGGCTATGTTCTCAATTTTTCAAAACGAAGTAGTACGACTAATATATTGTATGCGCAGGCGACTGCCCATCAACAAGTTAAATCTGAGCTGGATGCTACCAAAAATCGGATCCAGGAGCTGGACCTTCAGGTCAAACAGCTCCAGGATAAAGCTGAGTCCCTTGAGGATGCGGCAAAGGAAGCGGACTCCTTGAAGGGCAAGGTGACCAAGCTGAAGCAGCGCCTGTCCAACCAGGAGAAGCAGTTGTCCAAAAAATATAAGTCAAGGGCTAATGAGGAGAAAGCGGCCATTGTTCAGGACATGATGGACGACTATAGTGCCATCATGGAGATGACTTGGTCCGCTCTCTACCCTAGCTCAGACTATAAGGAATGGGCAGACCAGTTCTCCGCCTGTACAAGGGAATATGATGAAAAAATCATTGGCGGTTGAGGCGGCGAAGAGACGGGTCCCAAGTCCTCTGAGTCTTCTGGCGAGGAGAAGGGTGAGGAGGAAGAGGAGGCGGATGCCTCTAAAGAGCCGACGCCTGCGATAGAGCCAGGTCAGGGGACTGCGTTAGAGGAGCAAGCACCTTCGGTTGACCCTAACCAGGCGGCCGAGAATGACGATGCCCCTCCAAATGTTTAAGCTTTTATATTTTTATTTTCTATCTTCGGCCTGTGTGCCGCTTGTATTTAATCTTGCTTTACCCAACCATGGGGTCGAGGTTATGAATATTTTGCCGGTCTTCATGGCCGGCTGTTTTTGTTATGAAATTGGCGGCCGCATTTTGGTCGCCTTTGATCAATGATTGTTACTTTGCCATTTTGATTTGTTAGTTTCATGATAGCCCCCTTGAATCTCATACCGATTGTTTTTGCTTGGTATTTGTTTCTCAAAATAATTCAATTTGGACAAAATTTTCGCAAAGTACCCCTCGTCAGGTGCCGACTATTCGTCAGGTGTCGACTATTCATGGTAACGACTAATTATACCCGTGGGCGACTTGTGGTCTTTGTTCCTCATTTGATGACTAGTCGGCCATGAACCCAGTCGTACCCCAACGCTTATTTTATCACACATTAGGTCTTCTAACCCTTGCTTCGTAGTTTAATATTTATGGGCCGCCTATTTAGTCGTAGTAGCTTGGAGCCGACTAGTTCATCCATGTTAGGCTTGTCGTAGGTCTTCTAACTGTTGATTGGGTTTTTTAGTGAAGAGTTTATTCCTCGCGGCGAAGGTAAGCCGCTTTGTTCTGGGAACACTCGGTTTACCTCTGGTTCGCCTGATTTTGTCTTTAGTTGGGCGTTACCTAGGTGGTTGGACGCCTGATTTCTGTTTTCATTATTGTACCAAGTTTGAAGGGAACAGGCTGCCAGTTATCGAGCCGCTTGTTTGGATTAATGGTGTCTATTGATGTAGACACGAGTAATCCTTATTTGATCAAGTAGGAATAGTGTTCTAGGGTCCCTATTTGCCAAAAAAAAAACAGTCGACTCTCGAACTTTTCGGTTCCATACTTGGGGGGACGACTGGTTACCCACTCGGGTTTACCAGGCACCGCCACTTTGGTTTGAGTAGTAGGGGAGCCAGGCGGCGGAGGCTGGATGGTCCCCTTGATTCGCCAAGTGTTGCTTGGCTGTTTACTCAAAAGATTCCTGCCTGCCCAAAACAGACGGTCTCGTCCTACTTTTTAGATTCCATACTAAGTATGAGAGGGACTATGACTTAACCTTGGGGTCATTCAGTCTTCGTCACTCTTGCTTGAGTAGTGGAGGTACCAGGCGGCAGAGGCCGGCTGATCCCCTAGATTCGCCAATTTTTGTTGGATATTAACTCAAGAGGTACCCCCTGTATTTATCCCAAGTAATACAAGCGGTCATCCAACTTGGATGTCAACTGCTAGCACTTGCTTGGTTAGTGTTAGAGTTATCCTTGTCTCAAAACGGCTACGTGGTTGTCCTTGGGGACAGTCGTTTAGGTGTCGTGTACTTAGTTTATAGAGCATTATTCCACCCAAAAAGGAGTTGCTCTCTGCGACGAATCTCATCCGGAAGGATGTCGCCGGACGCTTGCTATAATGTTGGGACAGGTCGTATTAGTTTAAAATTCAGAGCATGATCAGGCGGCTAGGTACCTGGGCTGATCGTACAGAGTAGCCGTCTGTTTGACCAGTCAGCATGCCTCTCAGTTGGTACAAAATGGAGAGTAGTCGTCTGCTACTTTAAGCAGGCGGCATGCCCCTCTTTTTAATATATATAAAATTTGCATGTTTTATTAATAACTTTCGGCCATTACATTATTCAGAAATAATACTTCTTTAAATTATCTACATTCCAAGTTCTAGGTAGGGGTTGGCCGTCTGGTGTTTCCAGATGCTAGGTGTCGTCCCTAACCTCTTCACAGATTTAGTAAGGTCCCTCCTAGTTGGGAGTTAATTTGCCTAACTCATTTGCCCTACCGACTGCTTCCATCATTCGTAGTACAAAGTCTCCCACTTTGAGTGGACGCCTGTGTACTTTTTTGTTATATGCCCTTGTCATCCTCATGCGGTAGATTTCATGGCGTAGGGTTGCATTGCCCCTACGTCCTGGGAGTAAATCCAATGCTAGGCGCATGGACTCCCAATTTACTTTTTCGTCATACAGCATTATTCGAAAAGTCGGCTTGTAGTGTTCAATGGGTAGAACAGCTTCTGCCCCATAAGTTAGGAGGAATGGAGTTTCTCCAATCACCCCTTTTTCAGACGTCCTAAAGGCCCAGAGAACATGCGGTAGTTCGTCTGCCCAAAGGCCGCCTGCTCTTTAAATCTTCTTTTGGATACTGTCTGAGATGATTTTGTTGAAAGCTTCCACTTGGCCGTTTGCTTGTGGTCGGCAGACTGATGCAAAGCAGTGAGAGATGCCTTGGTCTCCCAGCCAGTTTTTGAGAACATGCGTCTCAAATTGGCGACCATTATCAAAAACCATAGACATGGGTACCCCAAATCGAGTGATGACATTTTTCCATATAAAAGAGATCACGTTCTTAGTCTTGATACCCTTAACTGCCTTTGGCTCTACCCACTTGGTGAAGTAGTCGACTGCAATGAGTATGTACCACCTGCCGCTTGTTGCACGCGTATAGGGCCCTAGGATATCCATGCCCCACTTAGAAAATGGTATAGGGTTATGGATGGCCATGAGTCAGTGGCCGGACGATGAATCAACTTGCCAAACCGTTGGCACTTGTCACATATTTTCATAATCTCTATGGCGTCTACTTCCAAGGTAGGCCAAAAGTAACCTTGCCGCCTTGCTCGTTGAGCAAGCGACCTGCCGCCTACGTGAGAAGCGCAGTACCCTGAATGTAGATCTTCTAAGACCTCTCGTCCTCTTTCAGGGGTGACACATTTTAAGAGAGGCTGAAGGTAACCCTTCTTAATGAGCTCTCCTTTGCACATTTCAAAGTTGGATGCTCGTTTCTTCAGTAGGGCCGCCTGGGAGTATTCACTCAGCAAGGTGCCGGCTACTAAATAGGCTCAGATGTCATTTATCCAGGTTGAGCTTCTATCAAGGATTCCAATAGGTTCCTCTTCGATGCTTCGCTTTTCCATAACTTCCTAGAAAACGGTCCATGGAGTGTGACAGGAGGCCGAGGAAGTTAGTTTTGAGAGGGCATCCGCCTGGTTATTCTCGGAGCTGGGTACTTGAGTTAGATGAAATTCCTCAAGTGACCCAGCCGCCTGTCTTACCGCCTGTAAGTATTTAATCATGGCCGGATGGGTTGCTTCATACTTGTCGTTATATTAGCTTACTATCAACTGTGACTCAGAGCAGGCGGCTATTTTCCTTGCCCCAGCCGCCTTGCACATGCGGATACCGGCCAGTAGAGCTTCATACTCCGCCTCGTTGTTCGAGGCTTGGAAGTTGAAACGTAGCGCATACTCTTACTTGTCTCCTTCTGGTGACTGACATATGATGCCTGCACCACAACCATTCAAAGTCCAGCTCCCGTCCACATAGACCTTCCAGACTTGGTCAAGAATTTTAGAATCAGAAGGCCGAGTCATTTCTACTATGAAGTCAGCAAATTCTTGCCCCTTCACTGCTTTTCTTGGCTCGAAAGTGACTTCAAGGCTCTGTATTTCTATCGCCCATTTGATCATTCGGCCTGACGACTCCATGGTTGTCAGGGGCCTCTTGATCGGCTGGTCCGAGTATACCACGACTGGATGTGCCAAAAAATAGGGCTTCAATTTTCTAACTGCCATGAAGAGGGCAAGGCCAAATTTTTCAACCAAGGGGTATCTTAACTTGACATTTTTCAAAACATGACTGACAAAGTATACCGGGAGTTGGCAGCCGTCCCTCTCAGCAAGGAGGACGTCACTTAGAGCATGATCAGACACTGCTCGATACATATAGAGTACTTCCTTAGGCAAAGGACTGACCAGCCTAGGTAAGGAGTGCAAGTGTTCTTTTAGATTTTGGAAGGCCGCCTCAGCATCCGGCCCCATTCAAACATAGCCTTCTTTTTTATTGCCTCAATGAAGTAAAGGCATTTGTCGCCTACCCGGCTGAGAAATCTCCCTAGGGCTGCCAGACAACCTGCTAATTTCTGGACCTCTCGGACAGTGCGGGGCGACTGCATGTCTATGACCGCCTGTACCTTCTCGGGGTTAGCCTCGATTCCCCTTTGATTGATAAGAATTCCGAGAAACTTCCCAGACTTAACTCCAAAAACACACTTCTTGGGATTGAGCATGACATGGTGCCGCCTGAGTGTGGTGAATGTTTCTCGTAGATCAGCCAAATGGTCCGTCTAGAGTTTGGATTTCACAATCATATCATCTATGTACGCCTCCACATTCCTCCCGATTTGGTCAAAGAAGACCATGTTTATCATTCTTTGGAAGGTGGCCGGGGCGTTCTTCAAACCAAATGGCAAGACCGTGTAACAATATAATCCCTGATCTGTGACGAAGGCCATCTTCTCTTGATCCTTCTTCCACAAGGGAATCTGGTGGAAGCCAGAATAGGCGTCCATGAAACTCATTAAGGCGTGGCCGGCTGTAGAGTCGACTAGACTGTCGATCTTGGGCAATGGATAACTATCTTTTAGGGCACGCCTTGTTTAAGTCCGTGTAGTCCACACACATGCGCTAGGTACCATTCGGCTTTTTTACTAGCAAAACGTTTGCAACCCAACCAAGGAAGTAACATTGCCGAATGAACCCAGCATCAAGTAATTTTTAAACCTCGGCAGCAGCCGCCTGGCTTCTTTCCTCGCCATGGTTCCGCTTCTTTTGCCTGACCGGCTTCTTTTTCGGATCCACAACCAGCTTATGTACTCCCAAGTCTGGACTTATACCTGACATCTCATGTACCTCAAATGCGAAGATATCCTTGAATTCCTTCAAGAGTTGGTAAAAATCATCACCAAGCGCAGCAAGAGTAGTCGTCCCAACCTTTACTGTTCAGTCAGGACGTAAGTCGTCCAGGACAACGTCCACATGCTCACCAGCAAGCTGAGGGCGGAACTCGTCTGACCGCTCCTTGGCCAGTGATTGCTATCGTTTATCTTTGCATTCAGCCCCCAGGTGGGAAGCCTTTCTCTTATTGCCACATACTGCTTGAGTAGGCGTATCATCCTTGATTTGATCAAGGTCAGCTTTCTCTCCACTGGGGCTAGTAGCCGCCACACTGGGTTTGATATCAGAGAGATAACACTCTCTAGCCATTTTCTAGACTCTGCTTAGGGAGCCGACTGATCCGTCATCCCTCTTGAACTTGAGGAGCATGAGAGATGGTATAATGACGGCTTTGGAACTGTTCAGGGTGGGTCGTCCCAAGATCATGTTGTATGCCGAGAGTTCCTCGACTACCAAGAACCAGACCACCATGTGACGGCCCTCTCCCTTCTCACCCAGGCGGATAGGCAGATCTACCTGTCCTACTGGGTGTACGACTCCTCCTCCAAACCCCACTAAAGGGTGAGATACCGGATGTATGCTGTCAGGTTTGTACTTAAGATTTGCTAAGCACTTGTTGCTGATTAGATCAGAAGAACTTCCGGTATCTATAAGGATCCGGCCAACTCTATAGTTGGCCACTTTGCATTCAATTACAATGGGGTCATCATGCGGCTCCCTAACACCTTCCAAGTCTTCCTCAGTGATGACAATTTCTGGAAATGAACACTTGGAGGTCCGTCCCTGGTTGACGGAGTTAACATCAAGTTGTCTGATGTTATCTTTATTGCCCCGGATGGTGGGGCCGCTCCTGCGAAGCCGCCTGCTATGTATAGATTGGCGCTTTGTCAGTATCAGAATTGTCGGCTGACCGGTGCTTCTTCTTGGCCGCCTGTTTCTGTTTGGGGGGGTGCATTCCCCTTGGACTTCTTGATATAGGAGTCAAGATCTCCTTTGTCCGCCAAGCAGTCCATAAAGTGTTTGAGACTGATACATTCATTGGTCTCATGGCCAATGTCCTCATGGTAATGACAGTATTTACCTTGATTCCGATTGCCAACAGAACCCTTCATGGCGGCCGGCTTCTCAATCGAGATTCGACCCATGATTTCATTAAGGATAGCATGGCTATCCTTGTTAAACTCATACTTGGGGGAGTATGGTTTAAATTCCTTCTTCTTTTTCTAGGACGGCTATTCAGAGGAGTTGGCCGCCCAGACTTCTTTTCTCTTTTTTTCTTCTTTATTGGCTGATTGCTTTGGTCGGCTCTCTCTTTTGTCGGATTTCTTGCTGTCCGACTGCTTTCCAGTATTACAGAGGTCAGTTGCCTGAATATAGTCGTCCACCTCCATCATGGCTTCCTGGAGGGTGGTCACCTTTTTCCTAACCAGGTCGAATTTGAAGTTCGACCCGTCCTTTAGTCCTCTGAAAAAATCAATATAGGCTACCTCATCTGGTAGCCCCTGTATCTGAATTCTCATCAGGTTAAACCGCCTGATGTAGGAACGCAATCCCTCCTTCTCTCCCTGCTATATAGTCCCTAAGTCAAGGGTTGTCTTCTTAGCAGGGATTTTCATCGCAAAATTTAATGTGAACAAGTAGGCGAGGGTCTTAAAATTGTTAACACACCCGACCGGCAAGTTGCCGAACCACTACTGGGCGATGCCCTTCAGTGTGGCCGAGAAAAATTTGCACCATGTGGCGTCATCCATCCCTTGGAGGTACATAAGGTTGGTGTACGCCATCATGTGATCTTCTGGGTTGGTAGTGCCATCGTATGCCCCTACCAACATATTTTTTACTTTGGCCGGCTGGACGGCCTCTATAATTTCCTTAGAGAAGGAGAAGGGTTGTTCTCCAAGTTTAAGCAACCTAAGTTGCCAGTCCAAACGCTGGACATTCCTTGCCGCCTGTCATCCAAAAAGAGTAGGCTGCAAGAAATATTGGGACTACGGGACGTATGGTTGAGGGACATACGGTGTCGCATGGTTTTTCTGGGAACCAGAACGGGAGGAGGTACTGCCTGTCTGGCTCTCATAGTTTGATTGTGAATACCTCAAGGGGGTATTCTGAAGACTGTCTTGAAAATCAGACTTAGAGGCCGACTCTGACAATCGGTCATGCTTTTTTTGCTGCAGTAACATTCGTGCATCAGAATATGTTTTCTTCGACCCGTCCGCCTGAATATGACGGATGGGCTTTCTCTTCCCTGAAGAGGGAAAACGATACTTCGTTAGGTCGATCACTGGCGACTTCCTTGCTCCAGGCTTTGGGTAAGGGGTCGACTCACGATCTTTGATAGGTTTCATCCTCCCAGGATGGGAAGACTCTCTGGCTGACTGTTCCTTTGCGGGAACAGGCGTCCTCTTCTTGAGCAGTTCCTGGATCTCTCCCTTGAAACCTCTCATGAAAGTCATGAGTTCGTTCCTGGTAACAGGAGCAGATCCCTCGGCCGTCTGTTGATGCTCAGGCGGTGGGTCGACTAGTTGACTAGGGCCAGCTTGACAGTCCTCCCGTTCCCTCCGTTCGGTGGGACGGGTACGTCGGTTCCTTAGGGTCCCGTCTGAGTCTGTATGAGTCTCAACCTCGACCTCATTGTAAGTTTCATGGTCTGAGTAGACTTGAGGATCGTCCACGGGAGGCTTCTCACATAGGATCAGTACAGACTATGATGCCATCTCGAAAGTACTCTCCCCACAGACGGCGCCAAAATGTTTCGGGGTTTTCTGATGTCCTGCGGGAGAGTTACAATTCCGGGACTGGTATCTTTGCGCCTGTACCTGCAAAACAACGTTGGCTCCGCGTGATGGGAGCTCCGCTCCGACGGTCAAGTTAGTACTTGTATGTGGAGTAAAAAGTGCCAAAAGGAAAGAAGGGAGATCTGGTTCCTCGAGGAGAGGAGAGATCAGGAAGTGCAATTAATTGCTAAATCTGGTCTAGCAATTAGAAAGCACGTATGTTTAGGTTTCTCTAGGTGAGTAATTAATTCTGAATCCCCTTTATCTGAGGATTAATGAATGTATTTTAGTCTTGGGAAGCGTGCTTAACCCTAGGTTTAGGTCAACCTCGGGCTGATTGGGCCTTCCCTGGAAATCGGGCCTAGGAGGCCTTTTTCCTAGTTGGAAAATAGCCGTCCACGTGGCGTGGCACGATTCGTCCATGCTGGACTGGCCACTGCTTAACACGTGGCAGGCCCTGGTTAGTCCATGTGGCGGACACTTGGTAGGGCCTGATTGGTCTACGTGGCAGACAGCGATTGGCGGGGAAAATCCCCTAATCAAAAGCAATAAAGCAAGACATAATTAAATCAAAGCAATAAAATTACTGAAAGTAAAGAAGGAAGAAATCGTGACCAAAATTAGTGGAAATAATGAATTGCAAAAAACTCAAGAGAGTACAAAGAGAAAGTAAGAGTATTAACAAAAGCTTAAACTAATAATCATCCGTAATTTTAGTAAAGAGAGTGAAAAACGTCCTTAACTTCCTAAAAAAACGTATTTATATTTAAAATAAAAAGATAAAACAAATTATATCTTTAAACTCCTTCAGAAACACGCGCTCGGTCAGGCGGCATCTCGCCCTGCCGAGCGCGCCTTCGGGTGAGCAACTACTCTCTTCCTTCTTCCTCACCCTGCCGGGCGCGCCTTCGGGCAAGGGCTTGCCTGCTGGGCGCGCCTTTGGGCGAGGTCTCACCCTGCCAGGCAAGCTCCCAGGCAAGCTTGGACTTCTTTAATTGGGTCGTTTCTTAGCCTAATTCACATTTCCTCTTTGGGTTCTGAATACATGGTCCATTACCCCAAACTCTTCTTCTTTGCCGGGCCCTTAATCACCGATTTGATGACTCCAACCGGTCATGGGCTTCGGAATGTGGTCATATAAATGCGACCTTACTTCAATTCTCGTAGTGGCTACAATAAATCCAGGAAAATGCTCCAAATCTGCAATTTCTTATAAAACAACACCAAATCTACGAAAACACTAGAAAACGCATATTAGTAACAAAAGTAGCTCCGTAGAGCTAAAAAAAAAACAATTACGACCATTGGGGCGGGGAATAAATATATATATATAATAGGCTTATCAATAGAAACCCTAGGTCCCCATAATATTGAGTTTAAAATTTGTCATTCCAAGAACAACACTTACCAAACTAATGCGCATACGTGATGGGCTGCGCCAAAGCGAGGCATCACTACTTCCCTAGGAATGTAAGGTATACTAGGTATACGAGTTGATCTTTGCTAAGCTCAACGATATCAGTAAGGAGTCCTTAGATTTTGTGGCAAAAGAGATAAAATGTCAAGAATGCATTAGATGCGACGTTTTATCAAACTGAGAGTACCTTAGAGCTATTAGCAATTGGATTGCTTACCTTAAGATATTTAATGTTAAGACAAGCTAAAGCATGCTTAATCATTTCTTGATCTTTAGGATATCTCGGAATCATTTTATTCTCGCCAAAAGGGACAAATTATTAATGCGTGGATAAAATGCTCAATAAGATTGAAAATTTGCATAAACGCTTTGAAATTTCAAACTTATTGATTATATGAATGGTTTTTCATTTCAAATTCTTTCAATTGTAGAACCATGTCTGCAAGTAACTCAAACAACCAGTTTTCATTACGCTCAATTCTCGACAAGGAGAAATTGAGTGGGCCAAATTTTCTCGATTGGCAAAGGAATTTGCGTATTGTTCTCATGCAAGAGCAAAAGGAATATGTCCTTGATGAGGAAATGCCCGACACACCCAATGAGGAGGTCACTCAGGCTACCCTTAACCGATGGCAAAGTGCCAATCAGGATGTCAAATGCATCATGTTGGTCACTATGTCTTCGGACCTTCGAAAGACTTTCTTTGAAAAGGAAACGGCTTTTGAGATCATTTCTGAGCTTCAGAATATGTTTTAAGAGCAGGCCCGAACTGAAATCTTTGAAACCCACAGGAAGATCCTTGAGAGCAAGCTCAAGAAAGGAAAGCCGGTTAGCCCCCATGTTCTTAAAATGATTGGATTGTTTGAGAACATGGAAAGGCTCGATGCTGGTTATTCAACCGAGATGGCAATTGACATCATTCTCCACTCGCTGCACAAAGGCTATGATCAGTTCAAAATGAACTATAATATGCACAACTTGGAGAAAACTCTCACCGAGCTTCATTGTATGTTGAAGCAGGAGTAGCAAACCCTCAAAGATGAGGGAAATAATGATATGCTCATGGTAAGAAAGGGCAAGCCATTTAAGCGCTCGGGCAAGAAGAAGAGCTTTAAAGGGAAAAAGAAGAGTTTTCCGCCTAAGTCAAACACTGCCAAGAGCAGCAAGGACCAAAAGGTAGCCTCTTCTAAATCCGACTCCGAATGTATCTACTGCAAGAAGAAGGGACATTGGAAACGGGGCTGCCTCAAATTCAAGGAAGATAAGAAGAACGCCACCGTTGCTTCTTCATCAGGTATTTTTGTTATAGACTTAAACTTCGCTAGCAAAACATCATGGGTATTAGATACCGGATGTGGCTCATACCTTTGTTCTAATGCTCAGGGACTAAGGATAAATAGGAAGCTAGAGAAGGGAGAGGTCGAGCTTCGGGTCGGCAATGGAGCTAAGATGTCTGCCGTCTTCGTTGGAACTCTCAGTTTGTCTTTGCCCTCTGGGCTCATTTTAGAACTTGACAATTGCTATCATGTTCCTAGAGTTACCAAAAACATTATTTCAATTTCGGCGTTGGACGCCAAGGGTTTTGAATTTTGAATTAAGAACAATAGTTGTTCGTTTTATTTCGATAATGTTCTATATGGTAAGGCATATTCAGAAAATGGTATTTATGTACTTTCTCTTGACAAACAAGTTTATAACATTAATGATACCGCCAAAAGGGCGAAGACCATCAAGTCGAATCAAAACTACTTGTGGCATTGTGGTCTTGGCCATATTAACGTTAAACGCATCAAGAAACTTCTACAAGAAGGTGTTCTTGACTCATTCGACTTAGAGTCGTTTGAAAATTGCGAAGGATGTCTATTAGGCAAGATGATAAAGCAGCCATTCTCCAAGTTGGGAGAAAGGGAAAGTGACTTATTGGGTCTAATACATACGGAGGTATGTGGACCAATGAGTACACCCGCAAGGCAAGGTTATCGATATTTCATTACCTTCACCGACAACTATAGTAGATATGGCTATGTCTACCTTATGTCGAATAAATCTGTATCCTGTGAGATATTCAAAGAGTTTCATAGAAAATTTGAGAATCAACTTGGCAAGAAGATAAAAGCAGTTCGATCGGATCGAGGTGGCGAATTGAATATTTGAGCCATGAATTCGACGATCACTTGAAAGAAAATGGTTTTCTTTCAGAGTTGACACCTCCTGGAACTCCTCAATGGAACGGAGTATTCGAAAGGAGAAATCGAACCTTGTTCGATCAATGATGGGTCTTAGTGAACTTCCTATCTCTTTCTGGGGACATGCGTTACTAACTGCGGCACTAACACTAAACCGTGCTCTGTCAAAAGCTGTCAAAAAGACTCCATATGAATTATGGACTAAGAAACCTCTAAGGTTGTCTTTTCTTATGATTTCGGGTTGCGAAGCATATGTCAAGCGATTAATTTCTGACAAGCTTCACCCGAAATCAGACAAGTGTTTCTTTGTGGGCTACCCAAAAGAAACTAAGGGGTATTACTTCTACAATAAATCCGAGAACAAAGTGTTTGTTGCTCGTGATGGTGTCTTTTTAGAGAAGGAACACCTTTCCAAAATGACAAGTGGGAGGAAAATCGAACTCGACGAAGTTCAAGAGGACGAGTAACAATGTCAACCTGATAAAACTGACAATCAAAATTCTTTAGAAGCAGTTGATAAGATTGTTTTGAATCAAACAGACAATTTAAATGCTCATCTTATTACCCTTCGTAGGTCGCAACGGCCAAGATCTCAACCAAACAGATACCTTAGTATTGTCTTAACCAAAGATCAGGACATCCTAGTCGTGGATGGAGATGTGCCAGCAACAAACAAACAAGCTATGACGAGCCCCGACTCTGCTAAATGGCAAGAGGCCATGAAATCTGAGATGGACTCCATGTCTGAAAATCAAGTTTGGAACTTGGTAAATTTGCCCGAAGGTTATACACCCATCGGTTGCAAATGGATTTTCAAATTGAAAACAGACAAAGATGTAAATGAATCAATATATAAAGCTAGACTTGTGGCAAAAGGTTACAGGCAAATCCACGGGATTGATTATGATAAAACCTTTTCAACAGTCGCAATGCTTAAGTCCGTCCGAATCATCCTAGCGATTGCTGCATACACTAGACGAAAAAGGTAAAAAGGTACCAGTTCAAACCCCCCCGGCACCGGTTTTGAACCGTTGGGGATTTGAGGGATGCCAAATCCATGAAAATTTGGCACCGGTTCAAAACCGGTGCCAACTAAAGCATTTAGCACCGGTTAACCGGTGCTAACTACTTGATTTGTAACCGGTGCCAATTACCCATGGCACGCTTTTTTTTATTTCAGTATAATAGGCACCGGTTTTGGCTTAGAACCGATGCCAAAAGTCCCCTAATAGGCACCGGTTTGACTTAAGACCGGTGCCAAAAGTCCCCAAAAAAATTAAAAAAAAACTTTTGGCACCGGTTCTTTTCCAAAACCGGTGCCAAAAATGCCCAAAAAAACATAAAAAAAAAAAATTATTTTTTTTGCTTTTTTTTCACTTAAATTGTACCAAATACTTATATATAATCAAAACATACATAAAACACATATATTTTCTCCAATAACTTGTAATATTACACTTTAAAAAACTAAAAAACAAAAAAAAAAAAAAAAAAAACACTTGAGATTACAGTGTTATACTACTGTGCTGCTATCTGTTTTCCTTTTGCAGCCATGTTGCTGGTTTTGTGGGGAGTTGTGATGCTGAGCTGCTGTGTTGCTAGGCTGGTTCTTGGTGGTGATGCAGATGTGTCTGCTAAAGAACAAACATTTAAAAGTATATAAGAAGCTGGCACAAATGAACAAGGGAAAAGTTGTTCTAATTTCTAACATATTAATGTGCATATCCATCCGCCCTGGCCTCAATAATGCAGGATCAAGCTTCTCCTTATGGTTTGTCGTGAAGACAAATATTCGTTCATCCCCACAACTAGACCATAGACCATCAATGAAATTCAGCAAACCTGACAATGATATCTGCATTCACAAACCAGTGGTCCAACACAATAATATCCCTAAATTACACCCACGCTATAATTACTCTGCAATAAGTTCGTAAAAAAGATTAGCAGTGGAAACCAAAGTACTATTATATCAAAAGTGAGAAATCAATAACCAAGCAATTAAGTTTTTCAGACAGGACTATATTGAGAAATTTGGATCACAAACTAGTTTATGTACAGTAATTAATTTTGTAATAATCAGAGAACAGTGAAATACGACCACTCAAGGCCAAATTGATAGTTTTGACTGGCATCATCTGTCATACACAATAGAGTAAGAAAACTAGCACATTTGATGAGATTTCCCAGCAAAGCAACAGATGGGGATGATTGAAGAGAAAGTAAACCAGTTCAAGTTTTATCCTTTACCCATAAGAAATACCAAAAGAGAACTAGATTTGCTGGGAATCATGGTATTTTGAGCTTGCTGCCTTTAGGTTACTGTGGGTTTGCTGCTAATGATACTTGGGAAAGAAACACTTACACGGTAACAAGTAGAGGGTTCTTGAAAAAATATTAAAATTTTATCTATATTAGAAATTTACTAATCAGAAAGAAAAGGCACGCAATGATATGAATAAACCACCTATGATAAAATGCAAGTCAGTAAAAAGTCATTAATGAAAAAAGATAGCAACGTACTTCTTTGCTTGAGTTTCCATTGCATAATCCAGCCCAAAACATTCGACGATTCCGCTCCAACCTAGTTTGCTCCAAAAGCAAACAAACCTGAATTTTAACCCAATTTCTAATTTAATGCATCTATGGCAGCAATAATCATCTGCGCATAAGAACTGAAAACAATTAAAACTTCTATCACCACAGAACTTCAAAAGATGGTCCATTGAAGAGTTGGTCAAGAGAAAATGCAATTTATTAAGCAAACATTTATAAATGACACTAGTGCTAACAATTAACAGATCATCACCCCCGCCCTTCCCATTCCACTCTTTAGTCTTTACTAGGCCTGCTTCATAAAAGGAACTAGGGTAAGGGTATAGGTCTTTATGAGATAAATGGTAAGTATTCTGTATTAAACACATCTACGCTATCAAAAATTAAGCTAAGCCTAACAACCCCATTCCTACCCATAAGAGGAAATGTAATAACAAAGACTGTCAATGTTAAGCAAAGTCAAAGCTACACAAGAACATAACAAAGCAACTGTACATTAAATGTGTAAGCTTTACATCGAGCACTTCAAATTATATCAACACCACCAGTCTATATAAGCAGAAATTGATATGGTTAATAGAGAGGGATCATGTGATAGTGAAACAAATGTTTATTTAATGGAATAACTTAAAGTTTAACCAGAAGATTATATAAATTAGGATACTAGAAACACTGCAAAAGTCACATGACTAGAAGATGGATATATATAGCAAACTCCATAAGCACTCAATGGAATCATTTGAGGCCAGAAAAAACTTCATCCAGAAAACTGCCAAAACTAAGGATAGAAAGGCTACCTTCGTGCCCTCATGAAAGATTGGAAGCTTCTCAGAGCATGAATTTATTTTTTAATTTGAATAAATTTTCCTATAGAGCCTATGATATATTTCCCCCAAAGTCAACAGCTGGCAAACAAAAGGAAAGAAAGACTGGTGCAGAAAGGAATAGTCGAATACAGGTTAAAGCCTTTTCCAAAATCCTAAACTAGAAACTTCCAACATGGCATGACTCTTCTTTTAATCCAGGGGAATTTGGTACAATGGAAAGCCATTTTAATGTCACAGGAGCAAGATCAATAGCGATTATCACCTATCGCATTTGACAATAATACAAGCACCTGAATTTTAATAAATGAACATTGAATTAAAACAAACAAACCTGAATTTTAAGAGCAGCAGAATTCTGCTTGCGTTGAAACATTCGACGATTCCGCTCCAACCTAGTTTGCTCCAAAAGCTTTTGCTGTCTCTCTCCTTGGAGCTCCGACCACCTAAATCAACCCGTTTTTGAGCAGATGGATCGCCCGAGATGAACATTGTTTCTTGCAAAAATTCTACACCAAAAATCAAAAACCCACGATTAATTCTATGAAACAAATGTAAGAATTACATTAAATTGAAAAAATAAAAAGAAAAATTTAGTTAGTGGCTTCTTGTTGTATTTGTACAGCAAGTTCCCTAGTTGGAGCCAGAACTAACACAATAGGACCATCACCAGGAGCTGAAGAATGACACGAACTTAAGTTAAGGCAATTAAGAGGCAAAGACGGACAGGTTTAGCATACTAACCAAATTTGCACAGTATGCTAAAAATAACTACAGTATAAATAATGCAAGTAATGTGATTGTGTGTATTATATATATATATATATATATATATATATATATATATACATATATATATATATATATATACATAACAATTGTTTCTTTAATTTAACATTTCAACACCATCAAATGCATATTTCAGCCCAACTTATTCATCCGCTCATTTTGCAGGAAATTCTAACAGACACAGAAACTATGAAGTTAGGGGTAGCACAGTGGGTAAGGTGTTTAATGCCTTAGGTGCAGTATCGGCCATGATCGTGAGCAACAATTCAGGCATATAGAGTAAAAGTACAGAGTACTATGTTTAGAGAGTAAACATTCTTTTATTTTCCGAAAGCTATCAGAACCTTGAATATGTGCTTTGAAGCATACACTCAGTCACATAGTGAACCACTGGACAATCTATGGACCACAACAGATAGCAAATTCCAGCGAGCTCTACACACGTCATGTAGTTTAGACCCTTGTAAGAAATTTAACTTTATAATCTTGTTTCAGTATAACCTGATAATTCACATGTGGAAGTAATTTGTCCCAAAAAAGTGACTTATTATACAACTTCTTAAATCCCAAAAAGAAAATTTTACATTTTATTAGGTCATGCATGAAAGTAGTCTAGGAACAGAAATGAAGAGGAAATATAAAGCCAAGGAACCGTATTCAATAAAAACACTACACCAGACAGAGAAAAAGACACATACTCCCTTTTTCTTTTATGGTGGCTTCTTAAACTGAAATTTGTTTGATCAGCAGCAGTATTATTTTCAACTCTTGTTCGACCAGCTGAATCCTAGTCAGCATGATGAATAATTACACATTGAAAAGATTATAAATGAAATTGTTTTACAAAAAAACAGAAGGAAATCTGATTAAACAAAAGCAAAACTAACTCACATCAAACACGGCCGATGAGGGAGCTTCGGGCTCCCCATAATTGATCTTAGCAAAATATGCATGCATCATGTCTGAGATGTCCATTACCTGGGAAACAATGTCATGAAACAACTTAGCTTAAGAGTTCTAAACAATAAGTATTCAAAGAAAGGACCTGGAGACCTCTTAGGGCTGTCACAGACTATCCATTTCCTCCAACTACATCTCATTTAGCAATGAGGATGAATTATGAATATGTTGATCACCTTGTTGCAAGTTGCAAATACAAGGTTGACACTTGACAAGACTAAAATCATGTAAGACCCTAGTAGCCTAGACTATGATTTTATTTTATTATAATTTATAAAAAAAAAACATTGAATGGAATTTTTATAATTTGATATAAGTTATCTTTGAAATTTAGTGTTAATCCAAAATTACCAAAACACCTGAAAAATAGAATTTTGCTCAAACATTAACTAAATACCACAAGCTGGAAAATAATAAATACGGAGTAGTCACTAGACGAAAAAGATAAAAAGGCACCGGTCCCCCATCCCCAAATTCTTTATTTCTTTGCTCTATTAGTGTGGTCAATTGACTATATCTAATAGTGTGTGTGATCTATATCATTATTTCTATTATTTGAAATTTAATGCTCATATGAAATTTAAAGAACATAATATAACCTAGTAATCCGACAGCGTCCTAGGCTACTACTACTGTAATGGAACATATTGAAGTATTGAACCAATAATGTAGCATCAAAAGTTCAAAATGCTAGTCACAATACACCAACTTCATCGCAATCACTAAAATCAGTAAGTAACACAAACATAACTCCCAAGTCCAATTTCTCCTCTAAAAATAAAAACTCTAAACCAGCTTTGATCAATAAAACTCAAATTAATCTTCGCCCTACCATATTATATAACAAAAATCAAACAAATGCTACCAAATTAACAGCAAAATATTTCATGAAAACTAGTAATAATTAACACATGAACCAGAAAATATTAACAAAATAAACCTTCGATCACTCAAACAAACGGCAAAATTATAACCAAAAAAGAAAATGATTCTAATTAATATATAATGATACAACATCATAAACAAGAGGAAAACCTAACCACAAATTGGGAGCAATCAGAAACCCTAAATGAATGCCGAAGATCACAAATTCGAAAATTGGAGGAAAACTTTAAGAAAATGGAATCAAATTAAAGCAAAGCAGTATGCACTAAAGCACGAAAAGAGTGGAAATAAAACCTACTTATTTTGTTTGACAAAAAATAGAAATAAACCCAGAACCCTAAAATTACAAAATTGAAAACCAAATCAACGAAAAACCCTAGGTTGCGAAGAAATTCGGTAGATTAAGAAGACCACAATGGCCCAAATCTTACCTAGAAGCTGCTTCAATGGAGGTGAGAAAACTCAGAATGCGCTTCAATGGAGAATAGAGAGCACGAGTTCAATGGAGGAGAGATATGGAGAGAGAAGGAGGTGCATGCAGCTGCTTCAATGAAGTGAGAGAGCTCAAAAACGGCTTCAATGGAGAAGGTGGGAATTCGGAGGTGGTGGCCTGGAAGAGAAGGTGAGAACGAGCTGAGGGAAAAAACAAGTTGAAAAATCAAGGGGAAAGAAAAGAAGAAGAAGAAATACGAGCTGAGAAGCCCGGTTTTTTTTTTTTTTTTTTTTTAATGGCATTGGTTCAAACCGGTGCTAACTACTATAGTGGGCACCGGTTTAAGACGAACAGGTGCCAACTCTATTGCTTTCTTCTTTTTTTTTTTTCTTTTTTTTTTTGGGTTGGCACCGGTTTCAACCGGTGCTAAGTAGATTAGTTGGCACCGGTTTTGGTTGCAACCGGTGCCAAATCTGAATTTTCCAATCCCGCCCATTTCTTTAGGCACTGGTTTTCAAGAACCGGTGCTAAAGGGGGGTGCCTATTTCAAAATTTCTACTAGTGATATTACGATTACGAAATATGGCAAATGGATGTCAAAACCGCCTTCCTTAATGGAATTTTGGAAGAAATTGTGTATATGACACAGGCGGAAGGTTTTGTTGATCTAAACAACGCTGGAAAGGTATGCAAGCTTAAGAAGTCCATTTATGGACTGAAGCAGGCAAGCAGAAGTTGGAATCTGCGATTTGATGAAGCCTTTAGTAAGTTTGGTTTTATCAAATATCCAAATGAGTCTTGTTTTTACAAGAAGGTCGGTGGGAGTGACATCGCATTCCTAGTCCTGTATGTCGATGACATAGTGCTCATTGGAAACAACACAAAATTATTAGAGTCCGTAAAGGGCTGGCTGGGAAAGTGCTTTTCAACGAAGGACTTAGGAGAGGCATAGTACATATTGGGCATCAAGATCTATAGGGATAGTTCTAAGAGGATGATTGGATTGAGCCAGAGTACTTACATTGATAAACTATTAGCACGATTCAGCATGGAGAATGCCAAGAGAGGGTACCTACCCATGTCCCATGGCGTAACTCTTAGCAAGAAACAGTGTTCACAGACACCTGTTGAGCGGGAGAGAATGAATCAGATTCGATATGCTTCGCTAATTGGATCGATCATGTATGCCATGATATGTACTAGGCCTGATGTATCGTATGCCTTAAGTGCTACGAGCCGATACCAATCAGACCTAGGAGAGGCGCATGGGAATGCGGCTAAGAATATCCTTAAGTATCTGAAAAGGATTAAGGATAAATTCCTGGTCTATGGTGGCCACAAAGATTTGGTGTTTGAAGGTTACACCGACTCTAGCTTCTAGAATGACAGAGACGACTTTAAGTCACAGTCAGGGTACATATTTTGCCTAAATGGAGAAGCGTTTAGTTGGAAGAGTGGCAAGCAAAGCACCACTGCAGATTCTACAACTGAAGCTGAATACTTGGCAGCTTCGGAAGCAGCTAAGGAGGCACTTTGGATTGGTAAGTTCATCAGTGAACTTGGCGTTGTACACTCCATCAAGGGTCCAATAGACCTCTATTGTGACAACAATGGAGCTATTGCTCAGGCCAAAGAGCCGAGAGAGCACCAGACGATCAAACATGTCCAAAGGCGATTTCACATGATAAGGGAATGGAAATCCGAAGGTGAAATCAGAATTTGTAAGATCGGAACCAATGACAATGTGGCCGATCCTTTGACTAAACCTCTGCCTCAAGTGAAGCACAACAAGCACGTCGAGGCAATGGGAATCAAGCACATTGGATATTGGCTTTGAATTCCCTATACATGTGTTCTAATTAAACTAGATGTCTTAATGTAAAACACTATATTGAAACCATTCATTTTTTTTGGAGGAATTGAAACCATTCATTTATGGAGTAAGCAATTTTATACAAAATTACTATTCAGTTCATTTCTATTTAATTGTGGTTTAAAATTAAATAATGAGTCCATTCGATTTATGAGAATATTCAAAATATGGTATCAAGACCATATCTTGGATAAAGAAACACATGTTAAGTGAACATTGAATATTTTAATCGAAAATTATCCCTAATCGAGGTCATTTAACTAATGGACGATTAATGACCACTAGAGATTAGTGTGTAGTATGATTTACAGCACTGTTTCTTGTGTTGCAAGGACATAGTAGTCATAAATCATTTGCACAGGTTCTGGTTTAGAACTGCACCGAATTGACCTATGAGAGTACTTTAAGAGATTTAAAACGCCATAAGTACATTTCTCATTATACCTATCGGAATCTATTTCCTCAACCATGAGTATTGTGAAGGTCTCTTGTTTGAGTACTAGCCTTTTTGATGTTGTCAAACGTCCGCAGTAACTGGGGATTATAACGGGAACACTCGGGAGATTAGGTCCTCTTAGTAAAGGAGGCTTATAGTACAAGACTGGGAATGTCCCCTTATTAACAATAGGGAATATGTCTTTGTTGTTTATAAGGCCGCTCGAAGAGCGAGACTGTGAAAATGCATGGCTGTGCTCAGATGGATTTTAGAAATCATTTGCTTATTGACAGTCGAACTCGGAGATCGAGAAACACTTTCGGACGTAATAAGGATGACAAAGATTCTTACCTTATAGTTCATGAAGAGACATTAAGCGACATAGGAAATAGGCTATACACTGTATGCACACTTGTCCGGAAGGACAAGTGGGAGATTGAAAGGAATGGTGTCCTTCCAACAAGTGTATTATTCTGATAGAGGGTTCAGAATTATCAAGAAGCTAATTCTTAAGTGAGATCAAGTGATCGGAATGCTTGGGTGGAGGCCGCTTCCGATATGTAATATTAGTGAATAATTAATATTACAGCTTTGTCTTAACTGAACCCTTCGGGTCGAACCCAAACGAACTGCCGATCCGAACCGACAAATTAATCCGATGGATTTGATGAGTCACTAGAGTATTACGAACGCAGACGTCGGATATCGATCCTAGGGCGTTGAGACTGAGCGTCGCAAAATCAACAAGCAACAAGTTTGAGCAAAGCCGTAGCATCACATTGGCCTAGCCATGTGGTTACTAGGCTAGCTTGAGCTAGCACAACACCATCGCAGCACCTTGGGTGTGCGTGCGTGCGTGCGTGCAATGCTAGCACAGCACCATCGCAGCACCATGCATGCTTGCATGTGTGTGTGCCTTCGCATGGCAACACCATCGCAACACCATGCTTGCTTGCGTGCGTGCGCATGTGTGCATGCCTTCGCATAGCACTATGCTTGCGTGTGTGTGTGCCTTCGCATGGCAGCACCATGCACAGCGAGCTAGGAGCCTCGCCCAGCATCAGCAGCGAGCTAGGGGCCTCGCCTAGCAGCACGCATGCGCTTGCTAGGTTGTGCGTGCTAGCTGTGCTCGGCTGGCTGTGCTAGCTAGCCAGCAAGGCTGGTAGCGAGCTCACCCTTGCTTAATGCCGGTTTAAGGAGACTGGGGACCAAGGCTTAAAGTCATGCCTTGGGGAGGAAGGCAATGGTCCCCTCATGGTTATGGTCCTCACCTAACCTCTCCTCTCCTCATGCCACTTGTTGATTGTTGATTGCATTATTTTATATTTTATTTTTGATTTAAATATATTAGATGAAAAATGCAACTATCCTACATTGATCATGAATGGGAGTGCAAGTTGCATTTCCCTATAAATACCCCATGATTGGGCATTTGGAAATCAACTTGAGTGGAACTCAAAAAGGCATCTCTTATTATTGAGAAAACCTTTATGTTCGTAAAACTCTAGTTTTATACTTGGTCAAGTCTCGACTAACCCACGAGACGAAGATCGTTTGGGTCGGGTCCTGGGTACGAGCCGTTGGAGGTTGTCATGCTTGTGAGGCTTTAAGCTTTGAAGTAAGAGCTCGGTTTACGAGCAAAGCACGCTTCAAGGGTATTACTTCTTTCTCCCTTTTCTCAATTATTGTTTAATTATGTTTATGCATGTTTTACTGCTTTAATTATTGGGGTGGGTCTTAGGCGAGTTTCTCTTTCGCGTAGCGTTGGACGCTACCCAAAACCCAACATAATCCTGGTCTAATTATAATTTAGTTGTATGGGGTTTGAAAAGATCTTTCCAACGATATATTATAATCCCACATCCGACTTAAAACAAGTAAGTTATGGCCAAAATACTAAACCGAGCCCAAATCAGACCTAGGTCCACCTCACCTATGTCCCAATGATCATGTGAGGGTCCAAATACCATATTCCTAATCCTAAACCAATTAGGATTCCTTAGGAGCTTGTAGAAGTCCTCTAGAAGGTTCTAATCTATCCTTTCCGATAAGATAAAGATCAAAAGAATTCGAAGCCGAATAAAACTTTTCATATGATAGCCCTTATCCCATCCAAATTACAAGACGTCCGAATATGGTTCAATAATCTAATTCTATTAGAAATTTTACTCCGTACGGATTCATTGTCATCGCAAAGCAACATAACCATTGCGCCACGTCAGCTCCATCGCGTCGCGATAGGTCTATCGCCCCGCGATGAAACCTGTTTTATTTCGATTTAAATTCCGATCTTTTCTGATCGCGTTGACTATTTTTTTTCCCTATAAATAGAGGTCGTTTTCTCCGTTTCAAATCATAAAGAATCATCATATTCATCATTATCCCAAAGTTCATAACCCGGAATTATGCGTATCCAAGGTACCAATATCATCATTTTAATATTTTTATTTATTTATATTGAGTCATCTATTAATCATGAGGTTGAGTGGCGTCAATCCTAAATTTACGCGTGATTAATTGAATTGGAGTTGGAGTAGAATTAGTAGATTGATAAGATATTATTTTCTAATATTATTAGAAGATAAATTTTGTTATTTAGGATTAGTATTTAGTATTTATATCTTATATATTTTATTTTATCTTTTAGTTATCCTAACGGCATGGGATGTTTGCCTATAAATATTCTTTATTTTTATAAAATGAAGGCTGAGAAGTTTTGAGTTATAATTGATCAATTCGTATGAATTGTTTTAGCAAGAGAATTGCAAATGATATTTTGTTGAGAAAGCTACTAATTTAGTTGTTAATTAATATTGGTTAGATTAAATAGCTTCATATCCCCGAATTTCCTGAAGAACCCATAAAAATATGCATCAAATTGGTGTGGCTGCTGCTACTGATGTTAGGCGAGGGAAACGGTGCACTTCTTGAAGTTTCGTGCAATATTTTGTTGAAATCGGGCCTAATAAAAATCAGTTTTGTAGGTCACATTGTTTAGCTTTGTTCTCCTTCGTTTCTAAAGCTTTTCAGATGATTCTTTTTTTCAAATTGGTTAACTTTTGTCTAGTTTTCACTTGAAAAATTTGAGAATTTTTCGAGGAGCGTAGGTATTAAACTGGATTCGTTTTTTGCAACTGGTCAAAAATCGAATTAATCTAGCAGTGTTGAGAAATAAATTGCAACCACTTGGCTTGGATTTTTTGGCTGATTTTTCGGTCGAGTATTTTGGACATAAAAGTCTAGCATCATACAAAATTTCAAAAGTTTTGAGGTGTTTTGATTGGGTTTTGTCCTCAAACATTTGATCAATTTCTGGACTGGTTTTGTGTGTTTTCTTATTCACTTAAACATGGTGAATCAAGCTGAATTTGCAGCATTGTTGGGTGATCAGCTCAAGAAAATTAATGCTTGATTGAATAAGCCGGAAGAAGTTACTACGACACTCTAGCGAGAACTACATAACCGTGACTTAACTCCGCACACACGCAATCACACAGTTGAAGAGATCAAACTTGCTAATTTGCCCACTTTTGAAGGCGATGGAGACCCGAAAACTTTTCTTGATTGGGAGCAAAGGTTAGACTTGAAAAGAATAGTGTCCTTCCAACAAGTGTATTATTCCGATAGAGGGTTCAGAATTATCGGAAAGCTAATTCTTCAGTAAGGTCAAGTGATTGGAATGCCTAGGTGGAGCCCGCTTTCGATCAGTAATATTAATGTACAATTAATATTACAGCTTGATCTTGACTGAACCCTTCGGGTCGAACCCATTCGAACAACCGATCCGAGACGACGAATCAATCCAAAGGATTTGATGAGTCGTCGGAGTTTTACGAACAAAGACGTCGGATATCGAGCTCGGAGCATTCAGACCGATCGTCGTAGGTCGAGTCGAATTTGGAATTTGACAAGACGGGAAAAATCAACAAGTATGTGCTAAGCCGTAGCCTCGCATTGGCCTAAGATATGCGAATTCTAAGCTGGCTCATGATGCCATGCGCATCACTAGGCATACCGCAAGTACGCTAGCAAGGGCGGTGCACAAGGCCGTAAGCATACTAGCAGCTAGCGCATGCTAGCGTGCTAGTGTGCTGAGCTATGCACCCAGCCGCATCATCGCTGGACCAAGCACATCAGCAATGCGCTATGTGTGCTGTGCTATGGCGATGTGTGCTAGCATGGTACCCTCACGCATCGCAGCCTCTCGCACACAGCCACGCATCGCAGCAAGCATGCTATGCGCTATGGCAGTGCATGCTCGCGTGTTGGGCATCGCAGCATGCATATGACGAGACTTAGCATGCTTGTGTGCTGGGGAGCGCCTAGCACAAGCAACAACTGTCCACATTGCATGCGTGGCTTGCTGGCTCCGTGCATGCGCATGCGGGCTAGCTGGCCAGCCCAGCCAAGGTGCCAGGCGCCAGCTGGGCACCCTTGGCAGCCAAGGCAGGATGGCTGCTAGCTATGCGTGGGCTGACCTTGAGTGTTAGTGGGTACCAATGCTTGGTCATAGCCTTGGGGAGCAAGGTGGGATGGTCCCCTCCCTTGGTGGTCCTCACCTAACCTCTCCTCACCATGTGACACTTGTTGATTATCTATTGCTTGTCATTTTATGATTGAAATCCAAATTCTCCCACATTGGTGGGAGAATGGAAAATCAAGTAGCATTCCTTTATAAATACCCAAGTGTTGGGCATATGGGAATACACTTGAGTAGAACTCAATGAGGCATCTCTCATTAGGTGAGAAAACCTCTAAGTTCGTAAAATTCCAAAGTTTATATTTTGTCCGGGTCCCGACTAACCTTCG
Organism: Chenopodium quinoa; assembly: GCF_001683475.1. Classification (NCBI taxonomy): domain Eukaryota; kingdom Viridiplantae; phylum Streptophyta; class Magnoliopsida; order Caryophyllales; family Amaranthaceae; genus Chenopodium; species Chenopodium quinoa. Next base: position 758,703 of record NW_018744858.1, read on the forward strand.
GGGCTTAGGACGATCGGGTCGGGTTCGAGGGTACGAACCGTCGGAGGCCTTCCATTTGCGAGGTTGAAGTAAGAGCTCTATTAGCGAGCGAAGCACGCGTCTAGGTTTTAATTCTTTATCCCTTCTTCTTTTAATTATGTATCAATTATGTTTTGCATGCTTTAATTGCTTTAGTTATCGGGGCGGGTCTTGGGGGGTTTCTTTCCGCGTAGTGAGGGTCACTACGAAACCCTACAAGACTGTCACTTTAGGTATAACAACTTAGATGACACTAAGAGGTTTCACTATGTTATCCTCAAACTGACCAAGTATTCATCTCTTTGGTTCGAATCCTTTCAAAACCAACGAGAACGAGATAGGAAAGCACAACTTACAACTTGGACTGAATTAAAGCAAAAGATGAAGAAGAAATTTGTGCCACGATCGCATAAGCAAGACTAGTTTTTGAAAATAAACTCTTTGCAACAAGGGTACATGAAAATTGATAATTATATCAAAGAATTCAAGAAGTTATATATAGCATGTGATTGTAAGGATGAGGAGGAATAAAAAATTGCTAAATTTGTTCTTGGCCTCAATGCTAGCCTGCGTTTTAAGGTCGAATTGCAGCCCCTAACTACCTTCGATGACGTTTTCTCGTTGGCTATGAAGTTGGAAAAATAGAACAAGGGGAAGAGTTTCGTTTTCGGGCAATTTTCGGCGCCAAAAGTTGAGCATACTGTTGACCCTGCTACCCACGAAACTGAACAAGAAGCTGCCCCCAAAGACGACACCATGGCTGCCTTAAAAAGCAAACTTGAAAAGGCTCCACTCTCGCAGCAACCAACGAGGAAGACAGTATGTTTTCGTTGGCAGGGTTTGGGTCATGTTGCCAAACAATGACCTAATCGATCTATGGTTACACGGGAGGAATTTTATACGTTTATGTTGCATAATATGGACGATGTTATAATAGATGAGCAACAACCTTTGAACGATATTACATCGTCGGATTTTTGGGAAACTCAACCACGATGCACTCCGGAAGATGAGGAACATGCTTTGGTCTTGCAGCATTCTTTGTTTTCCGCTCCAGAGGATGGTTTCGACACTCAAAGGTGTAATCTCTTCCACCCAAATTATCATGTTAAGGAAAAAGTGTGCTCTTTAATCATCGATAGTGGAAGTTGCACTAATGTGTGTGCTCTAAATTTGGCTGAATATTTGCAATTACCTATGCGTAAACACCCTCATGATTACAAATTAAATTGGTTGAATGACGATGGAGGCGTTTGGGGTTCAAAAGCAAGCATTGGTTAGTTTTAAAGTGGGAAGTACGGATGAAATATGGTTCGACGCGATTCCTTTGACTGCCTGTGCTCTCCTTTTAGGTCATCCATGGCAAACCGATTGTCATGTCATCTACAATAGCAAGACAAATGAGTATTCTATGCTTATGGGTGATAAACGGTTGCTCCTCCAACCTTTACCACCAAGAAGGCAGTCACCTACAATTAAACAATGCAAGAGAGTTCTAATAATCATGTATGCTTGAGTTCTTACCGTGAAGAGGTGCTTGATACTACCACTACTATGAAAGATCGACACAACCAAGTACTGCAATTGAGGAAGGGTACAACATTGGATGTTGGTGATCGAGTTTGGTTGTCACTCACAGCTCAAAGGCTTCACGAGAATCACAAGGATGGTGAACCTATGGATGAGGGTCCATTCTAAAACATTGAAAAAGTGGGGTATGAAACCTTCAAGGTCCTATTGGGTGATGAAGTATGTGCTACCTGGTCTTCATGTGACCTAGTTCCATGTTTTCCCCATGAAACTTGAGGTCAAGTTTTTTTCAAGAGGGGGAGTATGATGCGTAACGAAGGCATCAATATCATCATTTCATTATTTTTATTGAGTCATCTATATATCAAGAGGTTGAGTGGCGTCAATCCTAAAGTTACGCGTGATTAATTGAATTAGAGTTGGAGTAGAATTAATATATTGATAAGATATTATTTCTAATATTATTTGAAAATAAATTTTGTTATTTAGGATTAGTATTTAGTATTTATATCTTATATATTTTATTTTATCTTTTAGTTATCCTAACGGCATGAGATGTTTGCCTATAAATATTCTTTATTTTTATTAATGAAGGCAGAGAAGTTTTGAGTTATAATTGATCAATTCGTATGAATTGTTTTAGCAAGAGAATTGCATATGATATTTTGCTGAGAAAGCTACCAACGTCTTGGTTAGGTTAAATAGCTTCATATACCCGATTTTCCTGAAGAGCCCATAAAAAAACGCATCATTGATTTTTTTAATTCCAATGTTCTTAGCCTTATACTAAACACATCCTCGATATTCTCCCAAATCAATCACAGTTCCTCATTCACAAGATTCAAATACTCCAAGCCATCCTCGATGTTGCCTTCGACCTCGACGTGAAAGCTGAGGTTGACAGTTTTGAGGGTTTGGTCCCAAATCTATATTTCAATTCTTATTTGATTTATTTAATTTATTGATATAACTTTCTGGAAGTTTACTAACGTGTGTGTTGTTTTAATAGCAAGAAGGTTGAGGCATCAAAGTAAGTAATTCGATTACTTAATTATTCTTTTGATTTTGGAGTAGAAATCATGTTTTCAATTTTATGTTAATTCCTTATATCATGTTTAGGATATTTTATGACTTCTAGTATCATGTTTAGGATACCGCTTTGATTTTGTTATTAGTGACATGCTAGGATTTATTATTAATTCGTTTAGTATCATGCCTAGGATCTTACTAACGATGTTTTGATGATATTGTTATGATGATGATTGTTATATTAATCATATGTTGCTTGATTATTCATGATTTATTGGTATTGCTTGATCACACCCTTTTTTGTAGGTTTAAAGGGAATTTGTACTTGAAATCACGCCTAATAAGATAATTAATAATTTGATTTAGGCTAATATGATTTTTATTCAAGTGATCACCAATATTAGATTTGATTGTGCATTAATAATCAACCAACGTAGATTAAAGAGGTTTATGATTAACTTGATGTATGTTGATCGAAAAGTGCACATGAATATCATAAGAATTAAGTAGAGACCTATTTAGGGCGGGTTCAATCTCTTTTATATTGGATTCGTACCATCATCCCCGAACATCCACTCATGGTCCCGGACCACTATGGAGTTAGAGATCACCGTGATCGTGAATGGGGTGTAAATCTTCATACTTGTGAACAGTTTACAAGTTCCTAAAACTTGTTGGTGACTCTTTTATCTCTAGCTTCTTTTCCTTAGAACGCCGCCATGGTTAAAAGCATGAATCACATCAGATCTCAATGATGAGTTTGAAAAATTCCCTACACTAACATAATCCTTTTCATATGCAAGATACTCCAGTTCAACCTAATGGTCCAATGCAAGTCAACCTCCACAAATAGGACAAAAACTCCTACTCAGACAAGTGGAGGAAACTATCGAGAGAGTTATAGGCCAGAACGGTGGATATGCTAGAAGGGGAACCTGCAGTCCATATCTCGAGTGGATTGATAGGATACATCCATTCCCAACAGGGTTCAAGATTCTTGAATTTTCCCCTCTTTTGTCTAGCGATAGTACAATGTCTGTCGTTGAACACTTGGTTAGGTTCAATTACCAATGTAGAGAGGTAATAGATTATGAATTCCTTAAGCTTAGAATATTTTCTAATTCTCTCACTAGTACTGCATTCTCTTGGTTTACTCACTTACCACCAGATTCAATTCAAAATTGGCAAGATATACAAACAGAATTTCTTTGCCATTTCACTAGAGTTGAAGCACGGTTCACTATAGGTGATTTAGCCAAGATAGTGCAGGAAAAAGGGGAGTCTGTAGGAGATTAAATTCACAAATTTAAGAATGCTAAGATTAGATGTCACTTAAATATACCCTGAATCAGAGTTTGTGTCTGTCGTCCAAAGGGGTTAGTCTTTTCCTTTTAGGAAAAAGTTTGAAGGACAATATATCCATGATTTTGTTGCTTTGTCTAGCGCTGTGATGGCTTATGAGAGATTCTTAGATGAAGAGTCTAGATCTAAACTTAAGTATTATGCTAACATGGCTAAGGAGTGTGATCAGGAAGATGATGTTTATGAAGCGGCAATAGCCGAGTTTGTACAACGGTCCTTCATTTAAATGTCCTCCTCTAACTAATAAGAAGTTTACTTATAAAAAAGATTTAAAATATTATCAAAAGAGGGAATACACCTTCGATATTAGGAGATGTGATGAAATCTTTGATTGGATTTTAAGTCATACAAAGATTAAGTTAGCAAGGAGACATAAAATTAGAAGTCTTAACGAGGTTAAAGGAAAGAACTATTGTAAATGGCATGATGCTTTTACTCATAAGACTAACGATTTCATAATATTTAGAAATAACATTCAGGATGAAATTGATAAAAAGAACATAAATTTACCTAATGAGAAAGTTAGCTCATGCGAATTAGAGTCAAAGTCTGCACTAGAGTTTGAAATCTATTAAATGAATTGTTTTGTGGTAAGTGCTGACATGGATATTGTGCAAGATAACATACAAAGACTGAAAGAGGTTACTGTTGCAGTCAGATCGTATGAGAGACCAGTCAAGGAAGGAGTAATTGTGTCACCTTAATGCCAAGATGATAACTATGAAGATATGATGATATGCAGATGGTACTTTAGTTTTACTCATGCTACCAGTGAATGTTTGGCCTTCAAAGGGTTTCTGAACAAAAAGATCAAAGTGAATGCAGTAATTTTAGAATTTTAGAGCAAGAATATCACGCGATGAACCTTACTAAATTCAACCCTAAAAGGAAGAAAGATAAAGCTAAGTCCTTTGAGAGTGGTCAAAATAAAAACTCACAGGTCACCTGAAAAATTAAGTAATTGCAAACCGAAGGCATAATCTTATAAAGAGGCAATTCAGTTGTTCCCTTGTAGGTTTAAGGCAGTAGAGGGACTTAAGAATTTGCGACACAATCTTTGTCATTCCTATGCGGATATGTTGCATTTTGAACTAGTCAGGACTAAGACCATTCCAAATGATCCGGATTGGATACCCAAACATCAAAGAGTTCATTATAAGAAGAGGATAGAGATCAGTAATCTTACCCCTTCTATGAAGAATAGGCTGGGATATCATAAGGAGAATGAAGGAAAAGAGAACTTCTTGACCATGGACAAACAAGACAACTATGTGTGCATGAAAAGAAGGATAGAAGGAGTATTGAAAAATAAGGTGGAAAAAAAATGATAATTTGAAGCTCAAGGAGAAAAGGAAATCCATAAAAAAAAAAGGCAAAATCAATCAGAAGAAGCTTAAGTAGACATATTCAAGCGATGACAGTTCAACTGGATGAAGATGCCTTAAAAAGAGGTGTCCTTAGAACCATTCCATCTCAATTTATTTAACTTGGAGTTGACACAATGATTGAGCAATCAATAGATGGTGAAAAGTCCACCGAACTTCCTAGCGATGATATTCAGAATCATCCCATAGTGAAGGAGCTAATGGAAAGTGACAAAGTATATTTTAGGTCGTTGGATTCTAAAACACCTTTAATCAAACAAAAATATATAATACGTAAACCAAAACTAAACACAAGTCTAGTGGCAAGTCAAGGGTCAATCCACGGAGAACGGCTAATCACTACCAACATTACTAACAATTAAGCTAGGCCAAAAAGAGGTAAGAAAAGACAACTAACACTATAAGGTTAGACTAGACTAAGACAAAACCTAAAACGCTAAGGAGATGGGTAGATATAAGCTTCACTCAAGCATGCATAGGTGTAATACCCCGTATTTTTATATGTATTTTAATTTAAATCATTATTTTATGAAGTATTTAAATAATTTGAAATGAATTATTTATATTATTTTATTTATTAACTTAAAAAGATATATTTTAATTAAAGGTCCATTTTTATTAATTTAATTATTTTAGAAATATATTATTTTATTACTTAGAAACTTTGGAGTATATTATTTTATAAAAGGAAATTTAAAGTCAATGGTATTTAAGGAAGTCAAAGGACTAGTTTGAATAGGAGAAAGGATCACTAAGGGTAGAAAGGGAATTTAAGCTTAGGAGGGTTTTAGAGAGAGAGTATAAATATCATCTTATGAGCAAGTTAGATCTAGCCCAAGTTGGAGAATACACAAAGATAAACTCTCTCTCTCCTCTTATTTTTTCTCTCTCTTAAATTTTCCCCCTCCCCTTTTTAATTTTCACACACCCCCACGGTGACCGGATGCCACCACCACCACAGCCGGCCGTCGCCGCCTGCACAGGGCTGGCAGGAGCAGCAGTCGTGGGAGGTGGCGCTAGCCACCCTCCCTTCTCCCCCTTGTTGTGCGTGTGTTTTTATTTTTATTGTGGTTCATATAATATTTATTGATGCTTTGATTCAATTATTATTTTTGGGTTTTGTGATGGTTTTTATAATGTTTGATTATAATTATTATGTATATAATTTTCAGATTTGGTTTTTGAATTAAAAAGACCCAAATTGAAAACCCTAGGTTTCTAATTAATGTATATTGATGGGAATTGATTGTAGGTGATTGAAACTAATAAATTAGATGTTTTTAAACATAGTTAAAGGAATTTTACATGTTTTTATAAAGCTGGAATTTTTATATAAAAGCTATAATTATGTTTCTTGGAAGGATTTTTAATTACACATTAATTGGGAATAAAAGTAAGGGTTTTAAATTAATTTTCAGCTTGTTTAGAGGGTTTATGAGTGATTTAAAGAGTGTATATATTGCTGGAAATTTATATTGAATAGGTATTAATTTCTCTTTGTAATTTTGGGTTGTAGGAGATTTCCAAGTGAGTGATTTTTTTATGTAGTCGTGGTGATTTTGACATCTTATTCAAGGTACATTCACATACTCGGTAATTATTTAAGTGTATAGAAGCATGCTAGGCTTTGATTAATTAATTCCAAGGTAGGATCATGATAGATGTTGGTTGGAATTATTGATTGGATTGATGTTGGTGATTGAATTGTGAAGTATGAATTATTTGTGGTGAATTGATGATTCGAATTAATTATGTTGGCATGTTGAGTATGAACTACACTTTTATTATTGGCATGATTAAGAGCTTATTTAATTAAACTAAATTTTTAATTTGGTTTGGAATGTTAAAAGGGAATTTTATTGTGATTCATATAATATTTATTGATGCTTTGAGCATGGGAATTGAGCTATTAAGTGTCTTAGTACACAAGGATAAATTATATTGCGGTGCCTACGTGCACTTAAGATGTTCTAAACACCGAGGGATAGGATTTGCGGTGCCTTATGTAGTTAAGATGTTATTTAACACCGAGGTAGTTTAAAAAGGATTCAACATTAAATTATGAGGTCACTAATTATTCTAGAATTAAACTGGTATGTTAATTGCTTGAATGATTTATTATGTTTGATTGTGTTATGGTTTAAGAGTTGTCACCAAGTCTAAAAATATGTAAACAACGTAAATTGAAAGAGATTACGCACCAAAACTCTTGGAACGTATATACCTTAAGTATGAACATATGGGGGGAGTTATGGGGTTTTATATTTAACCATGACTTCTACTTGGACTACAGGACGCTGTATTTTCCTTTTTATTATTTATTATGCGCTAGACATCCAGTCACTTCATGTGGCATATGCCTACCCGGTTAGCTCCCGGTGTAGTTTACCTCAATTTAATTGGGGCATGGATTTTTGGTGGGAAACCCATTCGATGCGTAATCAAATTAAATAAGTAATTTAGTGGTATATTTATTTGTTGGTTGTGTTGCGTGCTTGAAAACAGGTGCAACAAGGTAAATTGTGTGTTGATAGGATTAAGCATGTTAGTGTGTACTGTTTACGCTTATGTACTCAGCATTGCTGATTGTGTGTTGTATGTTGGTTTGCCCTTGTCTTTTTCTTTTCCCTACGAAGACCTATTTCTAATGGCGAGTAGTGGGGAAAAAGTAAAAAAGAGCTTTTCAAGTCTGGAAGCATGTTCATGATGGGCATGAGTGAAGAGCGAATCATATTTAGTTTTCATAAGAATATGATGTGGTTTGTTGCTTTAATTACTATATATTTTGCTCGTGAGACTAACGCTAATGTTTTTAAAATGTTTTATCTCGCTTGACTTTGATTTGACTTTACTTTCTTTTGGTTTGGCTTTTAAAGTTGACGTGTTTTGAATGGTTTTAAAGAGAGACTTCCGCTGTGTGTCTTTGATATTTGCCTTAGCCGTTTTCACGGTGGCTGTAATGTCATAGAATTTCCTATTTCGTAGTTTAAAAGGCCAAAACAGGTATTTTAAAGGAAAGGAATTTCTAAGGTGTTACAAAGTCGTATCTGGGAGCTTTGGTTGAGATTTTTATTACCACTAAAGTAAAAAACGTGCTTAAAAGTATTTGTTTTAAACTTTACCAAGTGTTTATTAAATGAAGTAAATTTAAAAAGTGTGTTGTTTTATTTTAAGAAAGGATCCGAAATTTTTTTTATTAATTTTTTTTATTTTTTGAAAAATCCGAATTTTTATTTTAATAAAGGATATCTGAATTTTTGTAAAAAAAATAGGGTGTCCGAATTTTTTTAAATAGTGGCCAAATATTTTGGCCTTTTTCGGAAATTATTTTCGAAATTTAATTTAAAGGAGGAGTTAAAATATTTTTAGTTTGTTCATTTTGAGGAAATCAAGAAATAAGGTAAGACTTATGTGTTAAAAGCTTTAAAACACATGTTGGTGAGCTTGGGTAGGAAATAATTTGGGCATATAAATTAGAAATAATCATGTTCTTGTATGCATTAATATTTAGGTTGTGATGTTTGATCATTTGAATTCATTGATTGGAAGCATGTACTTATGTGATCAGAAATAAGTGAGATTATTTTATAGAACATTGAACTCAATTCATGCAAGAATTGTATCATTTTATTTTCTTTGGGAAGGGAATTCTCTTCTAAGTCTTTTCCTTTACATGATGCCGATCTTTCGTAGCAAAAACTCCCAAATTGGTACTCTAATTAAGAAAGAATATGAACATCCTTTTGACTATGTTAAGAAAATCCGTTTCTATTGTTCATCCTAGGAGACAAGCATTATGCCCTTCCTGATCGAATTTCAACAATGATTATTCACTATCTTCCAGATGAACCCCCATATCTTGTTGTCAAAGCAAAGTTCTCTGATTTTTACTTACCAGGGGACATCCCAAACTACTCCAAATACAAAAATTTTTATGGACAATGGTACCCTGACTACAGATACTTGATTTCTTACCTCGTTAGGGTTGAGAAGTATCATTGGGATCGCTTACACATTCCATATCCCAATAACTACTACGATAATCCAGCAAGGAATAATTCCCCATCCACTAGCAATCAATTAGGAAATTCTTCTCCAACACAGGGTAATCAAGTAGGAACAAATGGAGGGCAAGAGGAAGGAGAGTTAATGGATGAGAGTAACCATGCTATTGATAGTTCCATTATGGAAATTCCATATCCAAATCCACCCCCAATTCCAATTATAATTGATATTTCCTCTGACGATGAGGAAGATGAAGATTTCATTCAAGTAGATCAAAATCCAGAGACACCTGAACTAATGGAGGAGTAAGATGACCTTGGATTTGATCTTGGAAGCTACAAACAATTGAAGGACAAGAAGGACAATGTTCGAAATGACTAGATTTTTATAGTTTCATTTCTTTCTTAGGATTCTTAGTTTCATTTTCGCAATTTTAAGTAATTCCTTTGTCAATATAGTAATAAGTGGCATGTCCACAAGAGTTAATAAACCTATTAAGTTGCGTAGGTTATTCGAACTCATTTCATTTCAATTTTCCATTTATTTTCATATTCAGCAATAAAATTCTATTTATTTTCTTGTCAAAGAAGCCATTTGTATTGTCAAATCATTCATTTCGCTCTCAAATCATTCATTTCGTATCACTACTCATTTCTCACTAAAATATATTCCAACAATTAATTTCTAAACTCTGGGAATTCATGGGAATTATTTTTCATTTATTATTATGATGCTTTATTAAATGTATGGTTGGTTAGCAATCAATATTTGGTTGAACAAGCTGCAAATTTTGGGAATTGTAATTTTACAATCTCAATTTGTTAGCTTAAAATTAAATGGGTAAGTATAAAAAAGGTATAAGTTGGTTATAGGGGTGTCTAACTTGAGAGTTAACCATGACCACAATTAATGAAGACCCCTTATTTTAATTCAGGCGAAGAAAGATGGTTGGAGGATGTGGTAACAACAATAATGGAGGAGAGCTGAGTGAGGTTGTGAGGCAGTTCGTAGTGGTTTCCCAACAGTTAGCAAGGAACTCAACTAACAATGGAGATGCTCAGGGAGAGCTATTCAAGAAGGTGGCACAAAGCAAGTCACCAACCTATCCAGGAGAGCCTGATCCAGTAGTGTTGGAAAACTAGTTAAGGGAATTGGAGAAATTGTTTGGGGCAGTTGGCTGCCCAAAGAATTCGAAAGTAGGTTATGCTATCTATTAACTCAGGGGTGAAGCTGACATTTTGTGGCAACAAAATGAGGCTACAATTAAGGCGCTACCTAGGTTTAACTGGACTATGTTTCAGGAGAAGGTTAGGAGAAGTTTTATCCTAGCTTCTTACAAAAACAAGAGGCTGAGGAATTTACTAACTTAGCAATGGGAGAAATTTCGGTGACTGAGTAATACACCAAGTTTATTAAACTATCGCGATTTGCTAAAGAAGTCTGTTGCTACAGAAAAGTCAAAGGCTAGGAAGTTTGAGAGTGGATTGACTACTGATTTGCAACCAAAGCTGTGTGGACAAGTGTTCAAAACCTTGGCTGAAGTGTATGGGAGAGCTGCACACCTTTATGCATTGGAGTTGAAGAAAAAGAAAGAGTTAGCTGAGGTAGAAGGGAAGGAAAAAAGAAAGGAGGTGGGGTAAAACTCTGGAAACCTGTAAGATAACCAGAACAATTTTGAGAGGCAGAAGTACCACCATAACCATAACAACCATTTCCATAGTAACAACAATTTCCAAGGTAACATTCACCAAGGTGGGTGAAACTTTAATGGTGGATCTAGGAACTCTAACCAAGGAAATAACAAAGGACCAAGGCATTTCTACTGCAAGAGGTGTAGAAACGACCACCCTGGTAAGGACTGTGAGGGAAATCTGGTTACTTGTCGTGCATGCAACAAGTTGGGACACAAGGAGTATGAGTGCTTTTCTAAAGATCCTAACCGAAACAAGTAGGGAAATAATCAAGGAGGGGCTTAAAGGAACTTTTAGGGAAACAACAACTACTTAGCGAACAAGGGGGCACATCAGAATGGAGCGAAAAGCAACAATAATGGGAATAATCAGGTGAAGAGTGGAGCTCTAGGAAAACTCAATGTGATGAGCAGGCATAAGGTTGATTCCATGAACGATGTTATCATTGGTACCTTTTCAATTAAATCTATTCTTGTTAAAGTTTTGTTTGATTCTAGTGCAACTTTTTCTTTTATTTCAAAGGCATTGTTTCAAAACTATCACATTGTTAGAAAACTCTAGATGTTATAGATTTACCTATAGTTATTCTTACGATAGGGGTAGTATAGTGTATCAAAACTTTTAAGGATGTACCATTAGAAATCGAGGGAAAAGGGTTTCCGTCTAACGTCATCGAGTTTGGGTTAAGTGACTTCGATGTCTTTTGGGAATGGATTGGTTGAGCTAGTACAGTGCAGAGATTAGTTGTCAATCGCAGAAAGTAAAGATGAGTACAACTGAGAATGAATTGGTAACATATTGGAAACTTGGTGAAACAAAGTGCCCAAGGATCGTATCCGTGATTAAGTTGGCAAAGTTTATTAAGAAGGGGCATCTAGTATATTTTTGTAGTGTGAGGAACTTAGAACATGAAGAGGCAGCCAAGCTTGAGGACATAGAAGTGGTAAATGAGTTTCTGGATGTATTCCCACACAAAATTTCAAGAATGCCACCCAAGAGGGTAATTGATTTCAAAATAGAGTTGATCCTAGGAACAACACCAATTTCCAAGGCACCATATCGAATGACACTTGCAAAAATAAGTGAATTAAAGGAACACTTGTAGGATTTACTGGAAAAAGGGTACATTAGACCAAGTGCATCGCCTTGGGGAGCACTAGTGTTGTTCATTAAGAAGAAAGATGGGAGTATGAGGTTATGTATTGTCTATAGGGAGTTAAATAAGGTCACCATAAAGAACAAGTACCCATTGCCAAGGATTGATGACCTGTTTGACCAATTGAGAGCGCATACGTGTTTTCTAAGATTTATTTAAGGTCTAGATACCATAAATTGAGGAGCAAAGATGAAGATATTCCCAAAACTGCATTTAGAACAAGGTATGGGCATTTTGAGTTCACAGTAATGCCATTTGGGTTGACGAATGCTCCAGCAATCTTCATGGACTTGATGAATAGAGTGTTCTATTCATTTATGGACAAGTTTGTCGTGGTGTTCATAGATGATATTCTGGTGTATTCAAAGAATAAGGAGGAACATGTGGAACATTTGAGAGCAATTCTACAAACATTAAGGGAGAACAAGGTTTATGCGAAATTTTCCAAGTGTGAGTTTTGGTTGGAGAAAGTAGAATTTTTAAGTCATTTTGTGTCCAAGGATGGAGTAGAAGTAAATCCAGCAAAGAGCGAGGTAGTGAAAGGATGGCCTACGCCAAAGACGGTGTCTAATGTTAGGAGTTTCTTAGGTTTAGCAAGGTATTATAGACGTTTTTTGAAGGACTATTCTAAGATTAGCTTATGACTTCTCTAATGAAGAAGGACAAGAAATTTGAATGGGAGGAGAAGTGTGAAGAAGCCTTCCAACTCTTGAAACAAAAGCTAATTACAGCACCAGTGCTTACACTACCATATAATAGTGGGATCTATGATGTATATAGTGACGCATCCAAGAATGTCTAGGATGTGTGCTTATGCAAAATGAGAAGGTGATTGCAAATGCATCAAGGCAGTTGAAACCTCATAAAGTAAATTACCCTACTCATGACTTAGAATTAGCTGCAATCATTTTTTGCATTAAATATTTGGAGGAATTACTTGTATGGGATAAAATTTAGGATTTACACAGACTATAAAAGTTTGAAGTACATTTTCACCCAAAGAGACCTAAACTCTCGCCAAAGGAGATGGTTCGAATTTACAACGAACTACGACTTGGACATACAATACCATGAAGGGAAAGCAAATCTAGTTGCAGACGCTCTAAGTCATAACACCAGTCATGGACTGAACACTTTGATAGTGGCTGATGAGTTGTGTAAAGAAATGAGGAAAATGAATTTATAAGTGGTAGAATGGGGAAACCTAGCAAGTATACTTGCGAATCTGAGAATCTAACCAACAATATTTGATGAGATAAAGGAGAACCAAGAAGGAGTTGTTAAGTTGGATAGGATTCGTGAGAAAATAAAGCAAGGGAAAGCTATAGATTTCAAAATTCATGAAGATGGAAGTTTAAGATACAAAAGTCGATGGTGTGTATCACAAAAATGTGAAGAAGTAAAGAGAAATTTGATGGAAGAAGGTCACAATACACCATAATTAGTACACCCAAGAGGGGAAAGCTATATAAAGACTTGAAAAAGATGTATTGGTGGCCTAGAACGAAGAATGAAGTTGCGAAATTTGTAGCGAAGTGTCTATCTTGTCAAAAAGTGAGATAGAACATAAGAGACCGTAAGGAACCGTGCAATCATTGCAAATTCCTAGATGGAAGTTGGATGGTAGTTCAATGGACTTTGTGACTTACCTCTCAAAATCAAAGAATGGGAATGATACCATTTGGGTAGTGGTGGATAGACTAACTAAATCTGCGGTGTTCATACCAATGAAGGAGACTTGGAAGATGAAACAACTTGCAAAAGCTTACATTAAAAATGTTGTGAGGTTACAAGGAATTCCAAAGGATATTGTGTCTGATAGAGATTCTAGGTTTCTATCGAAGTTTTGGAAGAGTGTTCAAGAAAACTTTGGTACAACACTAAAGATGAGTACAAGATTTAACCCTGCCAAAGATGGACAAATTGAGAGAACTATTCAAACCTTGGAAGATATGTTAAGATCTTGTGTCATTGACTTCCAAGGGGGATGGGAAGATAGCTTGGACTTAATTGAATTTTCTTATAACAATAGTTACCATGCAATCATTGGCATGGCTCCATTTGAGGCATTATATGGAAGGAAGTGTCGCAGTCTTGTGAGTTGGAACGACATAAGTGAAACAATAATCTTAGGGCCTCAAATGATTGAGGATACAATTAAGCAGGTAAAAGAGATTCAAGCTAAGATTCAAGCAGCGCAAGATCGCTAAAAGAGCTATGCAGATTTGAAGCGTAGAGAGAAAGAGTTTGAGGTTGGTGACAAAGTATTACTGAAGGTGTCACCAGTGATAGGTGTCATGAGATTTGGGAAGAAAGGAAAGCTTAGCCCAAAGTATATTGGTCCATATGAAATATTACAGAGGATAGGCAAAGTAGCTTATAGGTTGGCTTTACCTATGGAACTAAGTATAGTGCATGATGTATTTCATGTATCTCAGTTAAGAAGGTATATACCTGATAAGTCCCATGCGCTACAACCCGAAACAATTGAGTTAGATCAAAGCTTAACTTATAAAGAAAGACCTGTTAAGTTCCTTGATAGTAAAGTGCGTAGTACAAGCAACAAGGTAGTTAAGATTGTTAAGTTGCTATGGTCTAACCAAGAATAAGAGGAAGCAACTTAGTAAGTTAAGGATCAGATGAAAAAGAAATACCTTGAAGTTGTTTAAGGTATGTGGAGTTACAGGGACGTAAATCGTTTTCATTAAGGGAGGTAGAATGCGGTAGAGTTTTGCGCTTTTTCCCTATATCTTCAGTTATTTTTGTGCTTTTTGCACATTTTTAACAGTTATTTTATGTAATTTATTTAAAGGAGACGTTAAAGTTAAAAGTATGTCAAAAGAGTACAACAATATTATACAAAGTAAGGAAAAAGTTTGATATTCGTTACCCAAGTTTCGGGAAGAAACTTCTTTTAAGGGGGTAGACTGTAATACCCCGTATTTTTATATGAATTTTTATTAAAATCATTATTTTACGAAGTATTTAAATAATTTGAAATGAATTATTTATGGTATTTTTGTAATCCCCTGTATTTTTAAATATTTTATAAATGAAATGTTATTTTACTTATAATATTTATTTGTATTTTTCCAGAATTTAATTTTAAAAGTTTCAAATTATTAATTTGGGTCAAAAATTATTTTAGGGTAAATTCTTGTATGAACCTATATCCTACAATCCATTATTATAAAAACAAAGCTTAACCTATTTGTTTATTTAATTGGCCCATTATTTTCATGAGGCCCAACTCTACCCTACAATTCTCTCCCATAAACATCCCATGAATCCCCAAATTTTTCCCCCACACAAAAAGGTTAGTCTTATTTTCTTCCTCCTTGACTTTTTATTATTTTCATAAAGCTTATGTAATTGATTTTTGGTTATTGGTTTTTATTGCTTGAAATTAGTTTATTTAGTATCAAAATCATGTTTTTGATGTTTTAAACTAATAATTTCTGATTATAATTGTTGTTTTAATTTTTCAGATTTTGCAATTTTAAACCTAGGGTTTTAATATAGTTGAATTGGGATTTTAGGGTTCTAATGATCAATTAATTTGGGGCTTTTGTTCCTATTGAATTTCTAATGATTAATTAAGCATAAAAACAAATTTTCAGTTTTCCGTAATCAACTTATGATCTCCGTTCTTAAATTATTATTTTTTTTATCACGTTTTAATCACATTTATATTCTAACTCGTCCAATTTTTACAATAAAATAGTGTTTTTCGCGTGTAAACAACGCTTTAATCAAAACACACTACCATTGGTAGTGAGTACCGCCTTTTCGTGGCCAAATTCAGCTTCTCAATATGGTTTTCGGGTAGTTTTAATTTTTAACGAAGGTTTAATGTTTAAAATAAATTTTTAGATCATTAAAGTTTTAATCTTGGGTTTAAATTGTATTGATTTCATGTGTTTCAAGTCTCTAATTTTATTAAACAAAGGTTCTGGTTATTTTATGATTATAATGTTTGAAACTTTAAAGTTTAATTGCAAGTTTGTAGATTTTTGGTTATTGTTTTTCGAGTCTTTAATTACATTGAATTGAGGAATTTTTGGGTTTAAAGTCTACTAACTTTCTATATAATTCTATAATTTCAAGATTTCATGTGTAAAATAAATTTTCATATTTTTATAAAGCTCTAAACTAGTTGTAATTTCATGAATAAGTATGTATTTTATGGTTTTTATGAAGGAAACTTAAAGAACTAGATATAAGCTTTTGATTTTAATTAAAGGGAAGGTTTTAAAGAGTTGTTTAATTGAATTTTGAAGGTTTTAAAGTAAGTTAGTATTGCTATAAATTTAATTGCTTGGGTATTGATTGGACTGTTGTTGTTTGGTTTAGGAGAGGAATTCGTAGAAGGTGATTTCTAGTTCTTAAAGTGGCTAATCAACTCGTTTACTCAAGGTACTTACAAGGATACGAAAACATTGACTCTAGGAGCATGTTTAAGGACTTGGAAAACTTATAATCATGTTAGGAAACTTGTAGATAGGGTGAAATTGTTTGGTAGTGAGTTTGATTGATGATTAATGTGATGATTGGTTCGATTCATGTATGATAAATGCGTATTGATTTTTCTTGTAAGTTTTACTTGTGCAATAACTTGCAAGATAAGCTAAGTGGCTAAGGTACATAGATATGTGGAATGAATTATCTTATTAGTTGTTCAAGCTTATGAATTGGAATGAGTAAATGGAGAACTAAAGTCTTATGAGACGAGGTTACTGATTTGAGGTGCCTTAAGCACTTAAGGTGTTTATAAACCGAGGTAGTTAAAGGATTCAATAATAAATAATTGTTTGTCACTAATAAAATTAAGAACTGAGTTGGAAGCTTAGATTGTTTGAATGATTTATGTATGATTGGTTGTATTGTTTTGCATCTGAGTCATCACCAAGTTTAAACTGGTAAATCACGTAAAGTGTAAGAAGGATGAGCAATAAAACTCTAGATTCGTGCACATCTAGAGCATTGAAAATCAAGGGTTGGGGTTCACGGGGTATTAGCCGTGTACTTTCTAGAGGCCGTCTAATCTACGAGTCTCTTATTTACAACTGTTTATTTTAAACTATAAGGAGTTAGATGAGATCTCATACTAGCTATGGCCACGGAGTCACGCCCGTCTGCCATTGGATGTTTATTAATGTTTCCGAAAGGAGGCATAGGGTTTTCTTTTATTAATGTTCTGAAATGAAGCATAGGGGGACAACGTGGTCTATTTCTTAATCCAATCAATGAATGAAATGAAATGAATTATTGTTAGTAATTAGTGAAGTCTTAGTAATGTTAATAATTGAGGCATGTGTTAGAGTCAATAATTAAATTGTGTGTGCTGATTTATTTTTAGTAACATGCTAGGGACTATTTGATATATTTCGTAGCTTGTATGTACTCAGCGTTGCTGATTGCGTGCTTTTGTGTGTCTTTTTCTTGGTCATAGCCTTCGCCCTTCAATGACCCTGTAATGATCCAATTTTTACGCTTGTAATATTGGGTAGCAGATTAATACAGGTTTTTACATAATCAGAACTTGCATCAAGGTGGTGGGATTTTGAGTGGAGTGTTGGATATTTCCACAGTTTATTTCATTTAATAATTTTGGATTTAATTTACTGGTTGATTTATTTACTACTTTTATTAGGTTTAGAATAAGGGCCTTAATTGTTCCAACTTGTAAGACTAAATTTGGTTTTGAATTTTTGTTTTGAAACTTATTGATCACTGAGTTAGTTTTTCCACTGCTAAATTCTGAACTAGCCTTAACGTTTGAACACGTGGCGGTAACACGTTAGTAATTCTCTTGCAAATTGTTAAAGGTATTTACAGGTTTTTAAAGAGAAAATTATTGGGGTGTTACAATTTTATTAATTTAAAAGAATTATTTTAATTAAAGGTCCATTTTTATTTATTTAAATTGTTTTGGTAATATTTTATTTTATTAATCGGAAACTTTAGGGAATATTATTTTATAAAAGGAAATTTACAATATATGGTATTTAAGGAAATTCAAAGGACTATTTTGATTAGGAGAAGGGAATATTAAGGGTAAAAGGGAATTTAAGCTTAGGAGGGTTTTAGAGAGAGGGTATAAATACCCATCTTATGTGCAAGTTAAATCTTGCCCAAGTTGGAGAATACCTAAAGGTAAACTCTCTCTCTCTCTCTCTCTCTCCTCTTATTTTCTTTTTCCTTAAATTTTCCCCCTCCCCTTTCTAATTTTCACACACCACCACGGTGGCCGGCTGCCACCACCACCTTAGCCAGGCGCCGCTGCCAGCATAAGGCCAGCAGCAGCAGCAGTCGTGGGAGGTGGCGCCAGCTACCCTCCCTTCTCCCCGTTGTTGTGCGTATTCAATTATTATTTTTGGGTTTTGTGATGATTTTTTTGATTTTTGATTAGAATTATTATGTACATAATTTTCAGATTTGATTTTTGAATTAAAAAGCTCTAAATTAAAAACCCTAAGTTTCTAAATTAATGTATATTGATGGGAATTGATTGAAACTAATAAATTAGATATTTTTAAACATAATTACAACAATTTTACATGTTTTTACAAAGCTTGAATTTTTATATAAAGGCTATAATTATGTTTCTTGGAGTGATTTTTAATCTTGGAGTGATTTTTAATTTCCCATTAATTGGAAATTAAAGTAAGGGTTTTAAATTAATTTTTAGCTTGTTTTTTAGGGTTTATGAGTGATTTAAAGAGTGTATATTTTATTTTGCTGGAAATTTATATTGAATAGGTATTAATGTCTCATTGTAATTTTGGGTTATAGGAGATTTCCAAGTGAGTGATTTTGTGTAGTCGTGGCGATTTTGAGATCATATTCAAGGTACGTTCGCGTACTCGGTAATTATTTAAGTGTATAGAAGCATGCTAGGCTTTGTTTAATTAATTCCAAGGTAGTATCATGATAGGTGTTGGTTGGAATTATTGATTGGATTGATGTTAGTGATTGACATGTGAAGTATGAATTATTTGTGGTGAATTGATGATTGGAATTAATTATGTTGGCATGTTAAGTATGAACTACATACACTTTTATTATTGGCATGATTGAGAGCTTATTTAATTAAACTAAATGTTTAATTTGCTTTGGAATGTTAAAAGGGAATTTTATTGTGGCTCGTATAATTTTTATGGATACTTTGAGAATGGGAATTGAGCTATTAAGTGTCTTAGTACATAGGGATAAATTATATTGCGGTGCCTACGTGCACTTAAGGGAATCTAGACACTGAGGGATAGGATTTGCGGTGCCATATGCACTTAAGGTGTTATTTAACACCGAGGTAGTTTAAAAAGGATTCAACATTAAATTATGAAGTCACTAACTATTCAAGAATTAAATTGGTATGTTTGATTGCTTGAATGATTTATTATGATTGATTGTGTTATGGTTTAAGAGTTGCCACCAAGTCTAAAAATATGTAAACAACGTAAAGTGAAAGAGATTACGAACCAAAACTCTTGGAACGTATATACCTTGAGTTTGAACATATAAGGGGAGTTATGGGGTTTTATATTAAACCATGACTTCTACTTGGAGTACATGACGTTGTATTTTCCTTTTTCTTCTTTAGTATGCGCAGGACGTTTAGTCACTTCATGTGGCATTTGCATACCTGGTTAGCTCCCGATGTAGTTTACCTCAATTTAATCGGGGACGGATTTTTGGTGGGAAACCCGTTCGATGCGTAATCAAACTAAATAAGCAATTTAGTGGTATATTTATTTGTTGGTTGTGTTGCGTGCTTGAAAACAGGTGCAACAAGGTAAGTTGTGTGTTGATAGGATTAAGTATGTTAGTGTGTACTGTTTATGCTTATGTATTCAGTATTGTTGATTTTGTGTTGTATGTTTGTTTTCCCTTGTCTTTATCTTGGCCCTACGACGACCCATTTCGAAAGGCGAGTAATGGGGACAAAGTAAAAAGGAGCTTTTTAAGTGTGGAAGCATGTTCATGATGGGCATGAGTGAAGAGCGAATCATATTTAGTTTTCAAAAGAATATGATGTGGTTTGTTGCTTTAATTATTATATATTTTGCTTGTGAGACTAACACAAATGTTTTTCAAGTGTTTTATCTCGCTTTTGTTAAGGGCTTATAATGGTTCCAAGTTGTAGGTTGGTTTCGTTTGACTTTGATTTGACATTACTTTTGTTTGGTTTGACTTTTTAAGTTGACTTGTTTTGAATGGTTTTAAAGAGAGTCTTCCGCTGTGTGTCTTTGATATTTGCCTTAACCGTTTTCACGATGGCGGTAATGTCTTAGAATTTCCTATTTTTAAAAGGGCAAAACAGGTATTTTAAAGGTAAGGAATTTCTTGTTTGTTACAATAGGTATGAAATCGGAATGACCACAAACTAAGTATATTTAAATGCCGAATTAAGGTCCAATCCAACCACCTATCGGGGTCAAAAGGTTTCTCCTAACATAGCCTCCATGCTATCACACTACAACCATATACTAGAAGGTATAATCAAGCAAAACCAACAACAATGAATCTAGCAAGGTCCGCTATCGCATCATCAAGGATTAATTCACCTTCACTTCACAAAAAACATGAATTTTGCAAGCAAATTGAAGAATATCAAACATACAAAGACTTAAATCATAATCAAACAAAATTCTATATCTAAAACATGCTCAAGCTTCAACTATACCATCCCTAAAACCTTAGTAAAAGAGACTACTCTATAATCATGGCAATCAGTAAATTAACAAGTAAAAGCATGATTAACAAGCAATCAGCAAAGTAAAATAAAAATAAAGCAATAACTATAGAGAAGAGAAGGTAAGAATTTCTCATTTATTGATGTTTGAAGCTTCCAATATAATCGTCACTCTTGCATCTTTATCATCTTCAATTTCTCATTGAATAATACTCACTTTCTCTCTCTAAACTACTCTAAAACTAGAGAGAAAAGCTCTCAACTAAAGGCTAATTATGAAGATCTCCAAATGGATTCTAAAATTCCCCCTAAAAATAGTAAAGTCAAGGCCTATTTACACAAACAATGAAAATCAGACCAAAGAACCTGTGGTGCGCACGCACTAGGGGGATCGCGCGCGCGCACCACAAGGCACATCCCCTCTAGACACGCGTAACACAAGCATTGAGCACACAATATTTTTGCCGTGCCACATTGGTAACTGTCCTTGCGGAGCACTTTTCGCCATGGTGCAACTGGCCTTTGTCGTGGCACGAAAACTTTCGTCGTGGCACGACGGCCACCTAAAAGCATAGCACCAGCCCGCACAGACTCCCCGCACACAAGCGGCAGCACATCAACTCCTTGTGGCACATCTTCGATCCTTGCTCGCACATGCATACCCATCACCGACGCTCTCACATGATGCTCACGAGGGGGGCAGCCTATAAATCCTCATTTTAGTGGGTTCATGACAAAAAGTTGTAATGAGAGTGTGGCACAAGAGCGCAAAGCCTTAAGTGGGAGCGTGCTTCTAAACTTGATCCTTAGGCATCCAAATGGTGTGAGGTCATATCCTGAGCATCCAAAAGACTTGGAGAAACTTCTAAAATAAATCTTGAGCCCTAAACAAGACCTACAATCATCGAAAGAGCTTCTAATCACATATAATAAGAGACAAAGGAGAGGGTAAATGAATGATCAAAGGGAATGGCACGCAAATCAAGCGAAACTAAGCAAAAATACGCATTATTCAAGACTAAAGGAAAAACACGCAAACTAAAGAATTATTGGCCAAAACACGCTAAAACACATCTAAAACTAGGGAAGACACCTAGCCTAAGAGAGACATAAATGCCACTCATTAAAAAGTATTCCAGAAAAAGACCAAGCTCTTGTACATCATTTGGAAGAAAGCTTAGGGGATCTGATGGCCACTGATCAACCTGCATCCGAGTTAGTAGACTATGACCTAGAAGGTCTTGATTTGGAAGTTTTGAGATCAGATCTTGAATTTCTGTCAAAGTATTCAAAGGAGGATTGCGAGGAAGATTGCAATACCTTGACTTTACCAATGGAGTTTAGAGCTCAGGTGGAGAAACCTGATACCAGTTCATGGGTAGATGAAGTGGATCAGGCAGAAGCTGCAAGTAAGCATAAACTTTCTACTATATCTACTTAGTTGAATAAAGCAACATCTAGTTCACCTAGTAGAGGAACAGTAACACATGATCAGCAGCAGTTAGTCATTGACATTTGTTAATAGATTACAATGTTTAATAATGCACATAACAAACCTCTTTGTGATTGTGAATTTTAAAGGGTTTGAGCTAGGAAAATTATTAGTCGATACTAGGGACACTATAAATCTAATGCCTTTATTTGTTTTTCATTAAATTGATAAGAGCATGACAGATTTGGCTAGTGTTAAGATTAATATAGCTGGTTCAAATGGCAAGTTTGAACGTACTGAAGGGTTAGCATGTATTGAAATCTAGGTAGGTACCACTAGGACTGTTTTAGCATTTTTTATAGTAAGAGGAGATGCATCTTGTAATGTTATCCTAGGTAGATAATGGTTGCATTAAACGTATGCTATCCCTTCATCTTTGCATTAGAAAATAGTATTATGGAATAGTGATGAATACGAGGTAGTTTGTGCTGATGTAGAGGCTTTTGTGATTGATAATGACCAAGGTTTTCCCAGGGTTCTTGTGATATCAATACCAAAGACAGATGAGAGTGTACTCAAACTTGACTCCCAATCACTTCCTAAACTGAAGGTGGTATCAAGTGCAATTGCTAAGATAGAAGATGCAGATGATGATAAACACAACTCTCCTACAAAGTCCAGCTTTGAATTTGGAGTACTTAAGATTGGATATGTTTAGTATCTTTTCTATGTGTAACTTTAGTTTAACCAAATTTTATAGGTAATTACATGATAAACAAATTTAGATCTAGTACTTTGTTAGCTCTTCAAAATTTATATGCAAGTTATTACTCGCAACAAAATATAGAGGTTAACACAAACATGGAGAGTTCTGAATGTTTATCTGACTACTCAAACTCTGATGACCATACTCGATCATCGCCAAACTCAGATAAGGAGTTTTATGGCGGAGAAGAGAATGAAAAAGTATGGGCTAAGAGTGAAGATATCAAACAGGAAGTCCATGATCCTCTAGAAGAACTTAATCTCGAAACGAATGACTGTCGTAGATTCACTTATGTAAGTAACGAATTACTCAACAAGGACAAGTCATTATTAATTGTCATACTTCATAAATATAAGGATTGTTTCGCATGGGAGCATCAAGAAATTCCTGGTATAGACCCTTCTATCATCCAGCATAGGCTTCCTATTAAACATGGCTATAATCCTATAAGTCCGGAATCCAAGGCGTTATCGCCATAATTAATTCTGAAAATAAAGGATGAAATTGCTAAACTCTTGGAGGCAAGATTCATACAACCCACCAAATATGCGGAGTGGATAGTTAACATTGTTTTTGTGATTAAAAATAATGGCAAGATCATGATATGCATAGATTATAGAGATATCAACAATGCATCCCTAACAGATCAGTACCCCATGCCTGTAGCAGATATGTTGATAAACGCTTCGTCAAGACATGAGTTTTATCAACGCTAGATGGTTTTGCTGGGTATCACCAAATAAGGATCGCTGAAGATGATCGCTTAAAGATGGCATTTAGATGCCCAGACTCTTTGGGATTCTATGAATATGTGGCGATGCCATTTAGACTTAAGTTTGCAGGGGCAACGTATCAAAGAGCTATGAATCTCATATTTGATGAAATGATTGGCAACTTTATGGAGGTTTACATAGACGATGTTTTGGTAAAATCCCATGACTTAGCAACTCATTTGGAACATCTCATTCAGGCTTTTGAAAGAATGAGGAAGTTCAATCTAAAGTTGAACCCCCTTAAATGTGCCTTTGGGTTTAAAATTAGTAACTTCTTGGTATTCCTGGTCCATAAGAATGGCATTGAGGTTGATCAGATTAAAGCTAAGGTTGTTTTGGAAGTATCACCTCCAACCAATAATAAGGAGATCCAGAAGTTTCTAGGACAAATTAATTATGTTCGAAGGTTTATCACTAATCTGGCCGGGAAAACAAAAGTGTTTTCTCCTATTCTTAAACTTAGACAAGGAGAAGAGTTTAAGTGGGAACTAGAACATCAAGAGGCCTTTAAACAAATTAAAAGTAAGTTAGCTACTCCACTAGTTTTAATTCTTCCCAAAAAAAAAAAATGGAACGCCATTAAGGTTGTATCTTTCAGCTATAAAGGATTTGATTGCAAGCATGTTAACCCAAGAAAATGAACAGGGTCATGAACAGTCAATTTTCTATCTATGTAAAATCCTACATGATACTGAAACTAGATACACTAATGCTGAGAAGTGGTGCTTGAGTGTTTGTATGATGCTTCCATCAAACTTAATCATTATTTTATGGCTTTTCCAGTAGAGATTATTTCACCAACAGATGTGCTCAATTACTTATGAATCATCCTTTCATCAAACGAAGGTTGTGTAAATAGAGTATGCATCTACCACAATTCGAGCTGACTAATGTACCTGAAAAAGCTTTGAAAGGACAGGCGCTGGTTAACTTTTTGCTGGCCATCCACCTATGAAGAATGTTATGGTCCAAGAAGAGAAATATGGACGATGTTCTTTGATGGATCTAGTAGGAGAGTGTTAAATGGAGCTGGAATTGTGGTTTACTCACCTTCTGGTGTAGTGTTTAAGCTTTGAAAGGACAGGCGCTGGTTAAATTTCTCAACTCAATGCACAAATAATAGAGCAGAATTTAAAGCCTTAGTAATTGGTTTGAGGACTCTAAAAGATATGGGAGTTACAAGGGCTAAGGTGTTAGGCGATTCACAATAGGTGATAGCCCAAGTAAACAAACAATACAAAGGAATTTCAACTTTGGAGATGACTTTTTCATCTATCGTTCAAGAGCTTATCAATTCTTTTGAATTTATCCTAGTATCTCATATCCCAAGAGAAGAAAACAGAGAGGCTGACTTTTGGCACAACAAGCATCATTGCCCGATCCTGAAGGTTTCGAGGAATAAGTTATCCATATAAACACATACAAATTAAAACCTTTAGGTGAAATAGTGAAGGCAGAAGTACACAAGTACAGTACCTTGCTCAAGAAATAGACTGGAGGAAAGAGATTAAAGAATACTTGAAAGACCCTTCAAAAGGAAAAGTGCTAGCAAAAGTTAGGCTAGCAGATACTAAATACTTTCTTATGGGAAGTAAGCTGTATAGGAAAGATCCTCAAGGTGTCTTACTAAGGTGCGTTAGCACAACGAAAGTGTTAACCATTTTAGCAAAGGTTGATCACAGAATTTGTGGGTCACACCAAGCAGGGACTAATAAGAGGTGGTTAATCCATCCATGGGATTTTATTGGCCTTCAGCTAGACAAGATTGTTTGCAGTATGTAAAAGGTTGTAAACAATGTCAACGCCTTAAACCAATAAGTAGGGCACCAACAATAGAATTGCACCCCATTATCATGCCTTGGCCTTTTAGAGGTTGGGCGATGAATTCAATTGGGCATATTAAATCTCCCTCATCAGCTCACCATGAGTATATCCTGATAGCTATAGATTACTTTACAAAGTGGATTGAGATCTAAGCCTTCAAAAGCTTAAATGCAAGGGCAGTAATCTTGTTCTTGGAGGAGAAAATATTTACGAAAAGTGGAATTCCAGAATCCATAACCGTGGACCAGGAAACCATGTTTATAGGGCATGAGTTTAATTCCTATCTCCAAGAATTCGAGAATCAGAAGATTCATTCAACCCCTTATTTTGCTCAGACAAACGGACAAATTGAAGCCACTAATAAAGTAATTTCTAAAGGAATTTCTAGGATGGTGGATTAAAATCCTGAAAATTGGCATATTCTCTTGCACTATGCTACTTGGGCATATAAAACATCAAAGAGAGACGCAATAGGAACTACTCCTCACCAATTACTGAATGGGCATGAACTTGTTGTACTAGCAAAGCTAAGCACTAAGTCTACCAGGATAGCTAAACAAATAGGTATAAGCCAGGACGACTATCGACAATCTATGTCCATTGAATTGATGAACGTAGAGGGTGAAAGACTACAAGCGGTAGCTAAAATCGAAACTTAGAAAAGACAAGTAGCAAAATCTTATAACTGTAGGGAATATTTCAAACATCAACTTTGAGTAGCATTGTGATCATGCATTTAAGCATGGTGGCGTCCAAAGGGAAAGAAGCACGTCCAAAGGGAAAGAAGCAAGAAATATAAGAGTCGCCAATAAGTTTTTGGAACTTCCGATCCACATACATACAACATGTTAGCCCTAAACCTGTTTAATCTACGTTGGTTGATTATTAATGCACAAATAAATCTATTATAGGCGATCACTTGAATTAGAATCATATTATCCTAAATCCAAATTAATAATTACATTATTAGGCGTGATTTCAAGTATAAATTCCCTTTAAACTTATAAAAAGAGAGCGTGATCAAGCAATAACAATAAATAATGAATATTCAACCAATGTAATAATTAACACAACAATCATGATCATTATAACACTATCAAAACATGACTAATAGCAAGATCCTAGGCACGATACTAAACGGATTAATAACAAACCCTATCATGTCACTAATAAAAAAGATCAACGCATTAACCTAAACATGATACTAGAAAACATGATATTAGAAATATTAATTAACACCCTAAACATGATACTAAGAAAACATGATTTTCAGACATGGAGTCCATCTCGGATTTCATGGCCTCTTGCCATTTAGCAGAGTCGGGGCTCGTCATAGCTTGTTTGTATGTCGCTGGCTCATCACCATCCATAACTAGGATGTCTTGATCTTCAGTTAAGACATTACCAAGGTATCTGTCTAGTTGAGATCTTGGCCGTTGTGACCTACGCACGGTAATAGGTTGAGCATTTACATTGTCGGTTTGACTCTGACCAATGTCAACAGCTGCTTCTAAAGCACTTTGATTGTCAGTTTTGTCATGTTGACTTTCTTGCTCTACCTCTCGAACTTCGTCGAGTTTCATTTTCCTCCCACTTGTGATTTTGGACAGGTAATCCTTCTCCAAAAAGACACCATCACGAGAAACAAACACTTTGTTCTCGGATTTATTGTAGAAGTAATACCCCTTGGTTTCTTATGGGTAGCCCACAAAGAAACACTAGTCCGATTTTGGGTGAAATTTGTTAGAAATTAATCTCTTGACATATGCTTCGCAACCCCAAATCTTAAGAAAAGACAACCTCGGAGGTTTCTTGGTCCATAATTCATATGAAGTCTTTTCGAAAACTTTTGACGGAGCACGGTTTTGTGTTAGTGCTGCAGTTAGAACTGCGTGTCCCTAGAAAGTGATAGGAAGTTCACTAAGACGCATAATTGATCGAACCATGTCTAACAAGGTTCGATTCCTCCTTTCTTATACTCCGTTCCTTTGTGGAGTTCCGAGAGGTGTCAACTCTGAAAGAATACCATTTTCTTTCAAGTGATCGTCGAATTCATGGCTTAAATACTCGCCACCTCGATCCGATCGAAGTGCTTTTATTTTCTTGCCAAGTTGATTTTCAACTTCACTTTGAAATTCTTTGAATTTCTCAAAAGATTCAGATTTATTCGACATAAGGTAGACATAACCATATCTACTATAGTCGTCCGTGAAGGTAATGAAATATTGATAACCTTGCCTTGCGGGTGTAATCATTAGTCCACATACATCCGTATGTATTAGACCCAATAAGTCACTTGCCCTTTCTCCCAACTTCGAGAATGGAAGCTTTATCATCTTGCCTAATAGACATCCTTTGCAATTTTCAAACGACTCTAAGTCGAATGAGTCAAGAACACATTCTTGAAGAAGTTTCTTGATGTGTTTCACGTTAATATGGCCAAGACGACAATGCCACAAGTAGGTTTGATTCGACTCGATGGTCTTAGCCCTTTTAGCGGTATCATTAATGTTATAAACTTGTTTGTCTAGAGAAAGCACATAAAGACCATTTTTTGAATATGCCTTACCATATAAAGCATTATCGAAATAAAATGAACAACTTTTGTTCTTAATTCGAAATTCAAAACCTTTGGCGTCCAACGCCGAAATTGAAATAATGTTTTAGGTAACTCTAGGAACATGATAGCAATTGTCAAGTTCTAAAACAAGCCCAAAGGGCAAAGACAAACTGAGAGTTCCAACGGATACGGCAGACATCCTTGCTCCATTGCCGACACGATGCTCGACCTCTCCCTTCTCTACCCTTCTATTTATCCTTAGTCCCTGAGCATTGGAACAAAGGTGTGAGCCACACCCGGTATCTATAATACCCATGATGTTTTGCTGGCGCAGTTTAGATTTGTAACAAAAATACCTAATGAAGAAGCAATGATGCCGTTCTTCTTATCTTCCTTGAACTTGAGGCAATCCCGCTTCTAATGTCCCTTCTTCTTGTAATAGAAACATTCAAAATCGGATTTAGAAGAGGCTACCTTCTTCTCCTTGCTACTCTTAGCAGCACTTGACTTAGGCGGAAAATTCATCATCTTTTTTCCTTTAAAGCTTCTCTTCTTGCCCGAGCGCTTAAATGTCTTGCCCTTTCTCACCATGAGCATGTCATGCTTTCCCTCATCTTTGAAGGTTTCCTCGGCCTGCTTCAACATACCACGAAGCTTGGTGAGAGTTTTCTCCATGATGTGCATATTATAGTTCATCTTGAACTGATTATAGCCTTTGTGCAGCGAGTGGAGAATGATGTCAATTGCCATCTCGGTTGAATACCCAGCATCGAGCCTTTCCAATTTCTCAAACAATCCAATCATTTTAAGAACATGCAGGCTTACTGGCTCTCCTTTCTTGAGCTTGCTCTCAAGGATCTGCCTATGGGTTTCGAACCTTTCAATTCGGGTCTGCTCTTAAATCATATTCTGAAGCTCAAAAATGATCTCAAAAGCCGTCTCCTTTTCAAAGAAAGTCTTTTGAAGGTCCGGAGACATAGTGGCCAACATGATGCGCTTGACATCCCGATTGGCACTTTTCCATCGGTTAAGGGCAGCCTGGGTGACCTCCTCATTGGGAGTGTTGGGCATTTCCTCATCAAGGACGTATTCCTTTTGCTCTTGCATGAGAATAATACGCAAATTCCTTTGCCAATCACGAAAATTTGGCCCACTCAACTTCTCCTTGTCGAGAATTGAGCGTAATGAAAACTAGTTGTTTGAGTTACTTGCAGACATGTTTCTACATTGAAAGAATTTGAAATGAAAAACCATTCATAAACCAATAAGTTTGAAATTTAAAGTGTTCATGCAAATTAATCTTATTGAGCATTTTATCAACGCATAAACATTAGTCCCTTTTAGGCAAGAATAAAATGATTCCAAGATCCCAAAAATCAAAAAGTGATTAAGCATGCTTTGGCTTGTCTTAACACTTAATATTTTAGGGTAAGCAATCCAATTGCTAATAGCTCCAAGCTACTCTTGATTCGATAAATCGTCGCATCTAATGGTTCCTTGACATTTTATCTTCATTGCCACGACATCTAAGGACTCCTTACCAATATCGTTGAGTTTAACCAAGACAACTTGTATACCTAGTATACCTTACGTTCTTAAGGAAGTAGTGATGCCTCGCTTTGGCGTAGCCCATCACATAGGCGCATTAGTTCGGTAACTGTTGTTCTTGGAATGGCATATTCTAGCTCAATATTTTAAGGACCAAGGATTTCATTGTTGGTTTATTTAAGTGAACTCAATTATTCATCGCAACATTTGAAAACCTAAACATGCACCTAACATATCATTCACATATATATAAGAACAATTATATATAGCAAACATGAAATAAGATGCATTTGGCAACTAGCATGACCCCTTGAAATCTTCAAATCTTTAAGGATCTTCATCTTGGCTCGTGTTCATAGAAACGCCGTCTTGAGACATCTTCGCCAAAAAAAATTACTAGCTACTATGATTAAGATTAATATAAATATTAAGGTACATAAATACTCAACGGTACGCAGACCGTATTTAGATTTACAAAAATAAATTACGGATCGCAGTCCGTATTTAATATCCTAAACGGGCCCCACTAGTTGCCATTTTCACGAAACCTGTGAAACAATATATATTCCATTCATCCATTCACTATATGTGAATGGCCCATGCATCTTACAACGAAAAATCAAGTAACAATGCAAAACGCACGCGAACTAGTAATCAATTTAGGTGGTTAATCCAATTAACGCGCCTAATTAAAACTAGTCAAAGTTGTTTAACATTTTATGTGATTAAGATGCAATTATACCATGCAATTAACGAAGCTCACACTAAATTCCGCATCCAACTTAATTAATCCAATTAATTAAGCTGGTTAACCCAAATTTTGTCAAAATTAAAATTTTACAAGAGTCGGAAAAACCGAGGTCTAACCTTGTTAAAATAATTAAATAAATTAAAACGGCAAAATTTGCAAAAGCGATAGCTCAAGTTTAAGCAAAAATAGCCCACCCCTAAAACTCGTGGGCTGCGCACCATGGCTGTTACGCAGCCCTTCTTGTTGCGCCTGAGGGTGCTGGGTGTTAGCAAACTCGCCCAGCGTAGCATGCCGTGCTAGCCTGCACCAGCAGCACGCTACGCATGCTAGCTCCTCGCTGGCTGGCTAGGGCTTGTTGTCTCGCTGCCCAACAGCACACACAAGCATCCTCCAGCAGCCTACGACCACGCACACATCATCAGCGCACAACACCCCTCGCCACACAGCAGCAACATCTCAAAGCACAGCACCCCTGTGCGCAATTAAGGCAGCTACA
Organism: Chenopodium quinoa; assembly: GCF_001683475.1. Classification (NCBI taxonomy): domain Eukaryota; kingdom Viridiplantae; phylum Streptophyta; class Magnoliopsida; order Caryophyllales; family Amaranthaceae; genus Chenopodium; species Chenopodium quinoa. The sequence goes on from NW_018744858.1 coordinate 789,724, forward strand.
TGTGGGCTGCGTGGGTAGCCCGGCTAGCCTTGGAGGCGCTTGGGTGTTGTTGCCTCGATTTGCGTGCCTTTTCTGGAGATTTTGATCCCATTGTACGTGTGACATAAAATTAATTCTAAATCAATTTTAGAATCAATTTAAGGCAAAATGAAATTAAAACAAGTCCAACATAATTAAATTCAATTTTAATGGTGCACAAGCCTAAATCATCCAAAATTACCTTTGAAACAATTTAGGTCTTTTTTGATGATATAAAATTGAAGGGCTATACCCATAATTAATTTAACCAAAATGCAAATTAATATTGAGTTTTGACAAAATAGGGAGTTGGAAAAATAAACCCTTTCATCCAATGAAAAATTTCCCAATAATAACTTGTGTAAAATTGAAAAATTACATCTTCCAATATGAAGATTAATCGAAATTCAATCACAAGTTTTGAACTTTAAGGACTTTAATCAACACAAAAATGATTAAATCCAAAATTAGTTCAACATGGAATTTAGCAATTAAAGTTCCAACCAAATAAACAATTAAAGATTGAATCTTTGAAATTTTAGGGGCTTCAACCCAGTTCACCATAAACATTCACACTTAAAGCAATTTATTTGCAATTATATGAAAAATACAAGTTTATGTGAAAAGTGAACACACCAAATTAAGCACCAATTATGACTTCATAAACAAGCTTAATGAGGTTTATAATTGCAGTAGATTAGGGATGCAACCATACATTTAATCTACCTTCAATATGCAATAATTAATCAAGGTTAAAAGATTTTTAAACAAAATCATGTAAAACAAAAAACCCCTCAAAAAACATATTTATGGGTGGATTTTGTCTTTTAGACAACTCAGAAAGGATCAAAAACGATTTAGGATATTAATTCCATCTAAAAAGCACTATTTTTGAGTCAAAATCTAGGTTCGTCAGCCAAAAAAAAAAACGAGATTAAAATAATTAAAACGAGCTTCTAATCCAATTAGAAATCACAACTAGAAATTTATATCCATTTTAAATCACCTTAATTAATTATAAGTCACAATAATTAAAATGAGCGCGGCTTCGATACCGCTGTTAGGTTTCTTAGAGTCCGACTCTACGCGGAAGGGAAACCCACCCAAGACTCGCACACCAATTAAAGCGACTAAGCATGCAATCACTAATTCAAAAACAATTAAGAGAGAGAGAAAAGACATTCTTACCATTGACGCGTGCTTCGCTCGAAACTCGAGCTCTTACTTGAACCCCGCAAACGCGAAGTTCTCTGACGGCTCGTACCCACGAACCCGACCCGAACGGTCCAAGTCCCGAAGGTTAGTTGGGACCCGACCAATAAAAACTAGAGTTTTACGAGCTTAAAGGTTTTCTCAAAATCAATGAGATGCCTTATTGAGTTCCATTCAAGTGTTCTTCCCAAATCCCAAAACCTTGGTATTTATAGGGAAATGAACCTTGAATTCTCACTCTTGATCAATATGGGAAATTTGCAATTTTCCCATTTAATTTTAATTAAAACAAAATTAAAATTGCAATGCAATCAATAAGTCACAAGTAACACAAGGAGGATGAGAAATTAGGTGAGGACCATATCCAGGGGGGGAGGACCATAGCCTTGGTGCCCAAGGCAATGCCCACAACCCTTGGTCCCCACTTAGTCAAACCGGCATCCCTCTATATGGCTTGCTGGCAGCCTGCCTTGGCTGCAAAGGCTGCCAGCTGGCGCTTAGCACCAAGGCTGGGCAGCCAGCCAACACACATACACATATAGCGCAGCAAGCCAGCAAGCACCCCACGCACAGCCAGCATGCGTGCTGCTAGCGAGCCGCGCCTGCTTGGCGATGCAATGCTAGGCACACGCACACGCATCGCTGCTGCTTGGTGTTGTGCTAGCGAGACACACACACAAACGCAGCTGCCTGGTTATATGTTAGCGAGGCACATGCACACGCACACGTTGCTGATTGGTGCTGTGATAGCGAGGCACACGCACAGCCCAGCTCGATACTGACTGGCGCATGGTGTTGTGCGATGTTGTGCTCAACAAGGCTGCCAGCGCCTAGCCCCACGCATAGCATAGCACGCCTAGCATGCTACTATGCGATGGTGCGTGGCTACGATTGCTAGGCAAGTAGTGCCAGCCCATGCCTTGCGCCAGCGCCTAGTATGCATGGGCCTAGCACGCCTAGTATGCGGTGGTTAGCTAGCATGCATGGGCCTAGCACGCCTAGCATGCTAGGCTTGCGATGGGTCTTGCCTAGCCTAGCACTCACATGGCTAGGCCAATGCAAGGCTACGGCTAGGCTCGTACTTGTAACTTGATTGATTTCACGTCTCGTCGAATTCTAAATTTGACTTGACTTACGACGCTCGGTCTCGACGCTCTAAGCTCGATATCCGACGTCTTTGTTCGTAAAACTCTGACGACTCATTAAATCCTTCAGATTGATTCGTCGTCTCGGATCGGTTATCAGATTATCATCGGGTCATTGTCATATACTCATGCTTGCATTCAATCATTATCACGTTCAATTCAATCATTATCCGAAATTATTATTTTTTTAAACTTTTTTTTATTGGATTAATACCATTTTTTAATCCCAACTTTAAGGTGGGTTATCATTCTTCATAACCAAACCAATCAACAATAGTCTACAACCTTCCACTGTAGGTTGCTGGACACGTGTCGCCACGTGAGGTCCATTTTATTTTTTTTTTTACTGGACAAAATTTCTTTTATAAAAAAAGAAAAGAACAGAAAAAAAAAAATTTTGACTCAGCCATACAGCCACCCCAATCGCCACCCTAATCAGTTGCCGCACAGCCGCTACCTACCTAAACCACCTCCTTTCCCGACCAACCAACCAGAAATAACCCCCCTCTCCCCAGCTCCACCGTCGAAATCGGCCAAAAGTCCAAACCCTTTCCCTTGAAACCACTCCCATCCCTCAAAACCGCCCAATCTGCGAGAACCAAGGCGAGGTATGGTGTTTGACATTAAAGGGTGGAGAGAGAAAAGGAAACGGGAGAGGGTACGGTGTTTGACGGTGTTAGAACACTCGGTCCTTCCACATGAACTTGATCGGAATATCCCCCTTCCCCAGCCCCGCCCCCGAAACCACCCCAAACTCGAAGCCCCACCCCAAACCACCGTAAACCCACTCGAAAACCACCCTAAAACGAAACCCACATCACCCTAAACCAATCGAAAACCACCCAAAATCAAACCCCAACCTCGAAACTACCCTAAACCCACTTGGAAAATACCTTAAATCGAACCCTCACCCTGAAACGGCCTTAAACTCACCCCAAAACCTCCTTAGTGATAGAGGACCATTAGATTTAGGTTGAGGAAGGGAGAGAGAAAAGAAAACGAGGAAGGGGAGGTGCCGGAATCCTTGGGTGGCCGGACATAGAGGTGGAGGTGGTGGTTTACGGTCAGGTTGGGGAGTGGGGAGGAGGAGATTGAAGGAGGGTGGTTCACGGTGGGCTGGTAAAGGAAGGGGTTTTGTTGGTTTTCCTATTTTTTTTAGTTTATTTTTTATTTTTTTGGTTTTCATTTTTGGACCAATATATGCTCGACACGTGGCATATATTATAAAAATTAAAAAAATAACCTTTTCATCAAATTACCGGTTTTTGGGATTGAAGAAAGAAAAGGCGCCCTAAAGTTGGGATTATTGCAGAATAATCAAAAGTTAGGATATTTAAAGTAAATCGTGCAAAGTTGGGATCAAAAAATGGTATTAATCCTTTTTTATTTGAATTTTTTTATTTTTTTTTTATAAAATTTACGATAAAACACACAAGCCTAAGGTCAAATAGTATTTATAAACCGTAACTGACTGCATTAATGCACATGCACCTACAAAGTAGTAGTATTCGTAAACCATAATTGCTTAATTGAAATATAGAATGAACTTGCACCTAAAAAGTAGTAGTATTCGTAAATCGTAATTACTAAATTTAAATAAAGAATGCACATGCATCCAAAAAGTAGTGGTATTCATAAATTTTTATAGGTTTTTTTGAGACATATAAATTGTAATACATTTGATAATAGAGAATTTTATTGAAAATATTTGAATAAGCTTAAATAGGAAAATAACTCATAGAATTGGGAAAAAAAAAAAGATATGATGTAATCCTAGATTGCTAATTAATTTCGGGTCAATAACAAGTCGGGGGGTCGAGTTATTGACAGATCTGATTGAATTTCGGGTCGGGTTAGTAATAGGTCGGGTTAAATTCGGGTTTTGATGGGTTAAAACGGGCTTGGGTCAATTTCAGTTTATATCGGGTTCGGTTCAAGTCAATATTTTACGGGTTATATTCGGGTCGAGTCATCTCCAAGTCGGTTCATGTTCGGGTTCAGGTCTCAAATACTCGGGTTAACTCGGGTCTAGGGTTGGTTTCAGGTCGGGTCAACTCGGGTCGGGTCATTTCGGGTTAATGTCGTAACCTATACGGGTCGGGTTCGGGTTGGGTCATGCTTGAGTTGGGTATCGTCGAGTCATACATCTTATCGGGTTTGGGTCGGGCTTAGGTCGGGTTAATTACAGGTCATGTTACATTCGGGTCGGGTGAATAATAGGTGAGGTTTAATTCGGATTTTCACGGGTTAAAATGGGTTAGGGTCATTATCGGGTTCGATTTGGGTTTGGTTCAAGTCAATAATTTGCGGGTTATAATCAGGTTGGGTCATTCTCGGGTTTGAGTTGGGTTCGGTTCGAGTCAATAATTTGCGGGGTATAATCAGGTCGGGTCATTTCCAATTCGGGCCATTTTCGGGTTCAAGTCGGGTTCGGTTCAAGTCAATTTTTTGCGGGTTACAATCAGGTCGGGTCGTTTACAAGTCGGGTCATGTTCGGGTTCAAGTCGGGTTTGGTTCAAGTTAAAAAATTGCAGGTTATAATCAGGTCGAATCATTTCCAAGTCAGGTCATGTTTGGGTTTGGGTCTCAAATATTGGGTTAATCTGGGTATCGGGTTGATTTCAGGTCGGGTCATATCAGGTTCGGGTTCATTTTTTTGGTCGGTTTGTTAACAGTTCATGTAATGACATTGACGTTTAATCATTATCAATTACTTCATTTATTGTAAGAGAAATAATTTCAAATAAGTTTAAATTCGAGGTAATAAGTCCTAATAAGTTTAGATAAGATCTAGATAATAAGTTCATATTAATTCCAATAAGATAGGTTTAGTTTAGATTTTTAGAAGATAAGTTCAAACCTTATTCTAATTTATTCACATTGATTCCACTCATTTTAGGGATAACAATTTCAGATAAGTTCATAATCGAGATGACATTTTGAAAGGAATGGTGTCCTTCCAGCAAGTGTATTATTCCGATAGAGGGTTCAGAATTATTACAGAGGGGATTCTTCAGTGAGGTCAAGTGATCGGAATGCCTAGGTGGAGGCCGCTTCCGATCAGTAATATCAAGGTACAATTGATATTACAGCTTAATCTTAACTTAACCCTTCGGGTCGAACCCAATCGAATCTCCGATCCGAGACGTCGAATTAATCCGAAAGGATTTAATGAGTCGACAGAGTTTTACAAATACTGACGTCGGAAGTCGAGCCTAGGGCGTCGAGACCGAGCGTCGCAAAATCACAATCGACAAGTATGAGCGTAGCCATAGCTAGGCTAGGCTAGCTCATCATAGTCACTAGGCGCGCCATGGCAGCCCTAGCATGATGCTAGGCTCCATGGCTGGCTATCGCTAGAACCAGGCGCGCCAGCACAGCCCTAGCATCATGCCTAGGCGCTGTCGCAGCCCTAGCATGATGCTAGGCACCATCGCAAGCCAGCAGCCCATCGCAGGGCCTGTACGCATCGCTAGGCGCACCATGCGTGGCCTAGGATGGCTGGGCGCCATCGCAACCCAGGCAGCATCCCTAGGCGCACCATGCGTGCCCTACGATGGCCTGATGCCATAGCAGCCCTAGCATAGTGCTGGGCGCATGGCAGGACCACACGCACCAAGCATAGCTAGTGCTAGGCACTGGCGCATGCGTTGTGCGTGGTGCCTGGGCGAGGCATGTGCGTGCATAGTGCGCAGTGCCGAGGCTGATGCGTGAGGGAGTGCGAGAGTGTGTGCGAGGGGCTTGCAAGCTAGCAAGCAACGTCAAGCCAAGCATGCGTGGCTTGTTAGCAGCACGCATGCTAGGCACTGTGTGCGAGAGAGATGTGTGGTGCGCATGGTGTGGGAGTGCGGTGCGTGGCAAGAGGCCAGTATGCGTGGCTCGCTAGCAGCACGCATGCTGGGCCATGCGAGTAGCGAGGATGCGAGGGATGCTGGCAGCAGCGCCACCACGCACCAGCGCCAGCGCCAGCACGCACCAGCCAGCACCAGCGCCAGCACGCACCAGCGAGCATCAGCGATGCAGCTGGGCTTGTGCTAGCATGCTAGGCTAGCTGGCACACTAGCTGGCAGCTGGGCAGCATGCTAGGGTGAGGCGGTTTATGAGGAGAGTGGGGACCAAGGCTTTGGGAAAGCCTTAGGGAGCAAGGCATTGGTCCCCCCACCTCTCCATGGTCCTCACCTAACACTCTCTCCCTCCTTGACACTTGTCGAATTGTGATTGAATTTGTTTATTGATTTATTTTAGAAATAAATTAATTGACAAATAAAACATTCTCCCACATTGGTTGGGGAATGAGAATCAAGGGATCATTTCCCTATAAATACCAAGCTTGGTATTGGGATTTGATACAACCTTGAGTGGAATTAAAAAGGCAACTCTAGAAAAGAGTAAACCTTTGATTCGTAAAACTCATAGTTATTTTGTCCGGGTCTTGACTAACCTTCAAGACTTAGGACGCTCGGGTCGGGTCGAGGGTACGATCCGTCGGAGATCTCGTCTTTTCGGGATTTTGAAGTAAGAGCTCTTTAGGAGCGAAGCACGCGTCAAAGGTATAATTATTGTCCTTAATCTTGTTTGATTAAGTTAATTATGCTTGTTTAATTGCTTTAATTTAGGGGCGGGTCTTGGTGGGTTTCCTTCCGCGTAGTGTCGGGTCACTACGAAACCCTACAGCGGTATCGGAGCCACGCTCCTTTTAATTTTTGCAATTATTGTTTAATTAAGGTGTTTTAAAGAATTTATTTTTCTGGTTCATGATTTTTCTAATTAGATTAGATGCTCATTTTAATTAATTTTTTTTTAAAACTCGATTTTATTATCGATTTGGCTGTCGAACCCAGATTTTGGCTCAAAAATAGTGATTTTTGGGTGGAATCGACATTCTAGAACTGTTTCAACCCTTTTAGGATTGTCCGGAAGCAAAATTCGAACCCGAAACCCATGTTTTCTGGGGTTTTTCGTTTTTCAACGAAAGTTTTAATTCTTTTTAAGCCTTGATTAATGCAAGCATTACAAGGTTAGATTAAATGCACATTTGCATCACTAATCTACTGGTTTTGAAATATCCTTGAGCATAATAATGGAGTGTTTATTAGTGCTTAAGTTGATATACCAAGTTATCACATAAACTTGTTTTTCACAATTTTGCAAATAAATTGCAATAAGGTGTGAAAACTTGTTGTGATTTTGTATTTTAAGTTCCCAAGTATTGTTAAAGTTCTAATCTTTAAGTGTTTAAATGATTGGAACCCTAACCCTAAATTCCATGTTGAACAAAGTTTGGATTTTTTCATGTTTTGGTTGATAAAGGTTGACCTAATTTTATTCAAAATTGATAATTTTATTTTAATTTAAGCATAAAGGTTCACCTAATTTTGTTCAAAATTGATAATTTTGGATAAATTTGGGCATGTGCACCAATTAAAATAAAATTTGTTTAAGTTAGACTTAATGGTTGTTTTATTTTAATTTTTCCCTAAAATTAATTCTAAAATATAATTTGGAATTAATTCATGTCACACGCAAATCGGGATTAAAATCCCGAGTCATGGCAAGCAAATCAAGGCAACACACCCAAGTGCCACCAAGGCCAGCCGGGCTGCCTAGCAGCCCACATGTGGCTGCCTGTGGTGCGCACAAGGGTGAGGCTTGATGCTGCTATGCGATGTGTATGTATGGCTGGGATGCATGGCAGGGGTGCGTGGGGTGGCTGGGCTGGCTTGCGAAGCAAGCTGCTGGGCAGCAGGGCACCAAGCATCAGCCAGCGCACCATGAGCATCATGATGCGCCTGCCCAGCAGGCCAGATGCTCGCAGGCACCAGCGTGCTAGCAAGCATGCGAAGCATGATGCCTGGCAGCTGGGGCTTGAGGCGCTGCTTGCTAGGCACAGCATGCCTCGACCACGCACCATGGCGCCATGCCATGGGCTGCCTAGCAGCCATGGTGCGCACCCACCAAGGGCCTTGTTGGGTGATTTTGCTTAACGTTGAGCTATGATTTTGCGATTTTTTCCGTATTAATAATTTTAATTAATTATTTTAACGAGGCTAAAAACCTCGATTTTCGATTTTGCAAAATTTTGACAAATTATGGGTTATGTCGACTTAATTAATCGGATTAATTAAGTACGGATGCGGAATTTAGTGGGAGCTTAATTGAATGTGTTGGCATTTTGCGTTTAGAAATAATGGATTAAACCACTTTGACTAGTTTTAATTAGGCGCGTTAATTGGATTAACGACCTAAGTTAGTTACTAGTTTTGCGTGTTTAATTGTGTATTTCGTAAAATTGCATGGGCTGTTCACAAATAGTGAACGGGTGAATGAAAAATTGCTTTCAAAACAGGTTGTTTGAAAATGGCAACTAGTGGGGCCCGACTAGGATAGAAAATACGGACTGCGTTCCGTTATGTATTTTTGTAAATCTAAATACGGTCTGCGAACCGTTAAGTATTTTTGTACTATTTAGATTAATATTAGTCGTTCTAGCTAGATTCTTTCATTTCATTTTGGCCGAGAAGTCTCAAGACGGCGTTTTGACGAAGACGGGCCGAGATGAAGACCCATGGAAATTGAAGATTTCAAGAGGTCATGCTAGTTGCCAAATGCATCTATTTTATGCCTTATATATTGTTATATATATTTGTTTGCTAAGATGCATGTCTAGGATTTCTATGATGATGCGATGATTAGTTAAGTTCACTTAAATCAACCAACATAGAAACCCTAGGTCCCTTAATAATATTGAGCTAAAATTTGCCATTCCAAGGACAACACTTACCGAACTAATGCGCGTACGTGATGGATTACGCCAAAGCGAGGCATCACTACTTCCCTAGGAACGTAAGGTATACTAGGTATACAAGTTGTCTTGGTTAAGCTCAACGATATCAGTAAGGAGTCCTTAGATGTCGTGGCAAAAGAGATAAAATGTCAAGTATGCATTAGATGCGACATTTTATCAAACCGAGAGTAGCTTGGAGCTATTAGCAATTGGATTGCTTACCTTAAGATATTTAATGGTTAAGACAAGCCAAAGCATGCTTATCCATTTCTTGATCTTTGGGATCTCGGAATCATTTTATTCTCGCCCATAAGGGACAATCTTGAAATGCGTGGATAAAATGTTCAATAAGTGTGAATAAATGCATGAACGCTTTAAATTTCAACTTATTGATGTATGAATGGTTTTTCACTTCAAATTCTTTCAATTGTAGAAATCATGTCTGCAAGTAACACAAACAACAACCAATTCTCTTTGCGCTCAACTCTCGACAAGGAGAAGTTGAGTGGGCCAAACTTTCTTGATTGGCAAAGAAATCTCCGCATTGTGCTAATGCAGGAGCAAAAGGAATACGTCCTTGATGAGGAAATGCCCGACGCTCCCAATGAGGAGGTCTCTCAGGTTGCCCTTAACCGATGGCATAGTGCCAATCGGGATGTCAAATGCATCATGTTGGCCACAATGTCTCCGGACCTTCAAAAGACTTTCTTTGAAAAGGAGACAGCCTTTGAGATCATTTCTGAGCTTCAGAATATGTTCCAAGAGCAGGCCCGAACTGAAAGGTTCGAAACCCACAGGTAGATCCTTGAGAGCAAGCTCAAGAAAGGAGAGCCAGTCAGCCCGCATGTTCTCAAAATGATTGGATTATTTGAAAACATGGAAAGGCTCGATGCTGGGTATTCAACTGAAATGGCAATTGACATCATTCTCCATTCCCTTCACAAAGGCTATGATCAGTTCAAGATGAACTATAACATGCATAGTATGGAGAAAACCCTCACCGAGCTTCATGGTATGTTGAAGCAAGCCGAGCAAACCCTCAAAGATGAGGGCAAGCATGACATGCTCATGGTGAGGAAGGGCAAGCCGTTCAAACGTGCGGGCAAAAAGAAGAGTTTTAAAGGGAAAAAGAAGAAATTCCCGCCTAAGTCAAAGTTTGCCAAGGGCAACAAGGACAAGAAGGCAGCTTCTTCTAAGTCAGATTCCGAATGTTTCTACTGCAAGAAGAAGGGACATTGGAAAAAGGACTGCCTTAAATTCAAGGAAGATAAGACGAACGGGAACGTTGCTTCTTCATCAGGTATTTTCGTTATAGACTTAAACTTCGCTAGCAAAACATCATGGGTATTAGATACCGGATGTGGCTCACACCTTTGTTCCAATGCTCAGGGACTAAGGATAAGTAGGAGGCTAGAGAAGGGAGAGGTCGAGCTTCGGGTCGGCAACGGAGCAAGGATGTCTGCCGTCTCCGTTGGAACTCTCAGTTTGTCTTTGCCCACTGGGCTTGTTCTGGAACTTGAAAATTGTTATCATGTTCCTAGAGTGACCAAAAACATTATTTCAATATCGGCGTTGGACGCCAAAGGATTCGAATTTTGAATCAAAAACAATAGTTGTTTTATATATTTTGATAATGTTTTATATGGAAAGGCACATTCAGAAAATGGTCTTTATGTGCTGTCACTAGACAAACAAGTCTATAACATCGAAAATACTGCCAAAAGGGCTAATACCATCGAGTCGAATCAAACCTACTTGTGGCATTGTCGTCTTGGCCACATTAACATCAAACGCATCAAGAAACTTCTTCAATAAGGTGTTCTTGACTCATTTGACTTAGAGTCATTTGAAAATTGCGAAGGATGCTTATTAGGCAAGATGATCAAACAACCATTCTCCAAGTTGGGAGAAAGGGCAAGTGACTTATTAGGTCTAATACACACGGATGTATGTGGACCTATGAGCACACCCGCAAGGCAAGGTTACCGATATTTCATCACCTTCACCGACGATTATAGTAGATATGGCTATATCTACTTAATGTCGAATAAATCTGAATCCTTTGAAAAGTTCAAAGAATTTCAGAAAGAGGTTGAAAATCAACTTGGCAAGAAAATTAAAGCACTTCGATCGGATCGAGGTGGCGAATATTTGAGCCATGAATTCGACGATCACTTGAAAGAATGTGGCATTCTTTCAGAGTTGACACCTCCTGGAACTCCTCAATGGAACGGAGTGTCCGAACGGAGGAATCGGACCTTGTTAGACATGGTTCGGTCAATGATGGGTCTTAGTGAACTCCCTATCTCGTTTTGGGGACATGCGCTACAAACAGCAGCTGATATACGTGTTTTATACAATGGTTTTCCCCGGTTTTACTTAGTAATTTTATATGGTTTTGAGCTCTACGGAGCCATTTCTTGCTAACAATCTCTTCTTTAGTGTATTCGATTGTTTTAGTAAGCTTTTCAGGAATATGAAGCGTTTCTAGGCGATTGGACGTGTTTTTAGTAGATTCGGAAGAGTTGATAGCCAAGAACTGCAATTTATGTGGAGTGCCCGACCGGGCATGGCTTGCCCGGGCAGACCGGGCAATGAAGAGTTCACAGGAAGAAGCCCAATTCTGAACGGTGCAACGCGCGCCCGATCGGGCAGGCTTCGCCCGGTCAGACCGGGCGATGAAGAAGTCAAGTTATGAAGATGCAATTCTGGAAACGTGTTACGCGCGCCCGACCGGGCGAGGCTCGCCCGGTCTGACCGGGCAAAGAAGGAAAACTGTCGTATTTTACGCAGCTTTCCTCCGCCCGATCGGGCGAGGTTTGCCCGGTCTGACCGGGCGATGTTCAAGATTGCGCGATTTCAGCTATTTCCGAATTTCTATCTTTTGAGGGTATAAATACCCTTTTGTAATTAACTTTTAAAGGGAGTTTTTCATTAGTTTTTCTCCTTAAGCCCTAGAAAACTCTCAAGAACCCTAGTTTTATTTCCTTTAAGCAATTTCAATCTTTTAATCCCAGATTAATCAATTGTTCATCAACAATTTGAGTTCTTTCAATTGGAGTAATTGGTATTTATCTTACTTCACTCTTTTCTGATATTCACTGTTCTCTAAATATGTTTTCTTTACTGTTTCTTGTTTTTGAACTTGATTTTGATTTTATTATGATGTGTGAGTAGTTTCCTTAATCCGGGATCTTGCTAAGCCCGATTATGATTGATGTATAAAGTAGATCTTTAAATTCCCCAATAATAATCCCAATTGACATGCTTAATTGATTGTGTTTATGCCAATACTAGATTAGGAATAATTAGTATTGTTATCATCCCTTTGTTCTTATTGCAACGGAAGTTGGGTATTAACGGGATTAGGTTATTCCAATTAAGGGTTTGAAGATCATCACGGAAGTAGATGATTGAATAATTAGGAATCTAGGCATGGTGTTTAATGTCCCTTATTCGCTTGATTCCACGGAAGTAGGCTTGATAGTTAATTTGGGAAGCCATTGATAACTTGGAAGAGACCTTTGGTATTATTATTAGGGATTGCTTTTCTTCTTGTCAATTGATTTATATATTGGGGGTAGATTTATTAGTTTATCAATCATAATCGTGGTAATGCTTGATCTTGGATGCTTTAGTTTATTGATTAATATTTCCTCTAGTTAATTGTGTTATTTAATATATTAGTTGATTATTATCATCCATTATTGATTGGTGACGTGCTTAGTGATTAATTGAGTCTGATTAATTGAATGAACCATAGTCTCTTGGGATTCGATCCTTACTTGCCCTACTACACAGTTAGAAGGAATAGTTAGGTTATTTTTGTTAGGTACGCGATAAGCCTATCAGCAGCACTAACACTAAATAGAGCTCCGTCAAAAGCTGTTGAAAAGACTCCATATGAATTATGGACTAAGAAACCTCCTAGGTTATCTTTTCTCAAGATTTGGGGATGCGAAGCATATTGTCAAGCGATTAATTTCGGACAAACTTCACCCCAAATCGGATAAGTGTTTCTTTGTGGGATATCCAAAAGAAACCAAAGGGTATTACTTCTACAAGAAATCCGAGAACAAAGTATTTGTTGCTCGTGATGGTGTCTTTTTGGAGAAGGATCACCTTTCCAAAATGACAAGTGGGAGGAAAATCGAACTTGACGAAGTTCGAGAGGACGAGCAACAATGTCAACCTGACAAAACTGACAATCTAGATACTTTGGAAGCATCTGAGAAGATTGGTCAGAGTCAAACAGACAATGTAAATGCTTAACCGATTACCCTACGTAGGTCGCAACGGCAAAGATCTCAACCAGACAGATACCTCGGTATTGTCTTAACTGATGATCAGGACATCCTAGTTATGGATGGTGATGAGCCGGCGACATACAAGCAAGCTATGACGAGCCCCGACTCTGCAAAATGGCAAGAGGCCATGAAATCCGAGATGGACTCCATGTCTGAAAATCAAGTCTGGGACTTGGTGAATTTGCCCGAGGGTTATACACCCATTGGTTGCAAATGGATCTTCAAAGTGAAGACAGACAAAGATGGAAATGTATCGGTATACAAAGCTAGACTGGTAGCAAAAGGTTATAGACAAGTCCACGGGATTGATTATGATGAAACTTTTTCACCAGTTGCAATGCTAAAGTCCGTCCGGATTATCCTAGCGATTGCTGCATATTACGATTACGAAATATGGAAAATGGATGTCAAAACCGCCTTCCTTAATGGGATTTTGGAAGAAACTGTGTATATGACACATCCAGAGGGTTTTGTCGATCCAGGCAACGCTGGAAAGGTTTGCAAGCTGAAGAAGTCCATTTATGGACTAAAGCAAGCCAACAGGAGTTGGAATCTGCGATTTGATGAAGCCATCAGCAAGTTTTGTTTTATCAAGAATCTAGATGAGTCTTGTGTATACAAGAGGGTCAGTGGGAGTGATATTGCATTCCTAGTCCTGTATGTCGATGACATACTGCTCATTGGAAACAGCACAAAACTGTTGGAGTCCGTAAAGGGCTGGTTGGGAAAGTGCTTTTCAATGAAGGACTTAGGAGAGGCACAGTACATATTGGGCATCAAGATCTACAGGGATAGATCTAAGAGGATGATTGGATTAAGCCAGAGTACTTACATTGATAAGGTACTGGCTCGACTCAACATGGAAATTGCCAAAAGAGGGCATTTACCCATGTCCCATGGCATAACTCTCAGCAAGAAACAGTGTCCACAGACACCTGTTGAGCGAGAAAGAATGAATCAGATCCCATATGCTTCGCTAATCGGATCGATCATGTATGCCATGATATGTACAAGGCCGGATGTATCGTATGCCCTGAGTGCAACGAGTCGATACCAATCGAACCCAGGAGAGGCGCATTGGACTGCGGCCAAGAATATCCTTAAGTACCTAAAAAGGAACAAGGATAAATTCCTGGTGTATGGAGGCCACAAAGAACTGGTTGTTGAAGGTTACACCGACGCTAGCTTCCAGACTAACAGAGACGACTTCAAGTCATAGTCGGGATATGTATTCTGTCTGAATGGAGGAGCGTTCAGCTAGAAGAGTGCCAAGCAGAGCACCACTGCAGACTCTACAACTCAAGCCGAGTACTTGGCCGCTTCAGAAGCAGCTAAGGAAGCTGTTTGGATTCGCAAGTTCATCAGTGAACTTGGTGTTGTACCCTCAATCAAGGGACCGATAGACCTTTATTGTGATAATAATGGAGCTATCGCTCAGGCCAGAGAGCCGAGAGAACACCAGATGGTCAAACACGTTCAACGACGATTTCACATGATAAGGGAATGGAAATCCGAAGGTGAAATCAGAATTTGTAAGATCGGCACGGATGATAATGTAGCCGATACTTTAACTAAACCTTTGCCTCAAGTGAAACACAACAAACACGTTGGGGCAATGGGAATCAAGCATGTTGGAGACTGGCTTTGATATTCCCTGTACAAGTGTTTTAATTAAACATGGTTGATTTAATGTAAGACACTGTACTAAAACCATTCATTAATGGAGTAATTAATTTTTGTGCAAAATTATCATTTACTCCATTACAATTTAATTGTGGTTTAGAATTAAATAATGAGTCCATTCGATTTACGGAAATATTCAAAACAGGGTATCAAGACCATGTCTTGGATAAAGAAACACATGTTAAGTGAACATTGAATATTAAATCAAAAAGTATCCCTAATCGAGGTCATCTAACAGATGGAAGATTGATGACCGCAATAGATTAATGTGTAGTATGATTTACAGCACCGTTTCTTGTGCTGCGAGGACGTGACAGTCATAAATCATTTGCACCGGTACAGTTTGGAACTGTACTGGATAAGACCTATGAGAGTACTTTAAGAAAATTAAATTTTGTCATAAGTACATTTCTCATTATGGCTGTCGGAACTTATTTCCTCAGACCATGAGTACTGTGAAGTTTTCTTGTTTGAGTACTAGGCTCTTTGATGTTTCCTAACGTCTGCCGTAACTGGGGATCATAACGGGAACACTCGGGAGTCTATGTCCTCTTAGTAAGAAGAACTTACAATACAAGACTGGGATTGTCCCCCTACTAACAATAGGGAAAATGTTTTGTTGTTTAAAAGGCCGCTCGAAGAGTGAGACTGTAAAATGCATGGCCATGCTCAGATGGATTTTAGAAATAATCTGCTTAATTTGACAGTCAGACTCGGAGATCGAGAAACACTTCTGAACGTAATAAGGATGACAAGGAATCTTACCTTATAGTTCACGAAGAAACATTAAGTGACAAAGGAAATGAGCTATACACAATATGCACACTTGTCCGGAAGGACAAGTGGGAGATTGAAAGGAATGGTGTCCTTCCAGCAAGTGTATTATTCCGATAGAGGGTTCAGAATTATTACAGAGGTAATTCTTCAGTGAGGTCAAGTGATCGGAATGCCTAGGTGGAGGCCGCTTCCGATCAGTAATATCAAGGTACAATTGATATTACAGCTTAATCTTAACTGAACCCTTCGGGTCGAACCCAATCGAATCTCCGATCCGAGACGTCGAATTAATCCGAAAGGATTTAATAAGTCAACAGAGTTTTACGAATACAGACGTCGGAAGTCGAGCCTAGGGCGTCGAGACCGAGCGTCGCAAAATCACAATCGACAAGTATGAGCGTAGCCATAGCTAGGCTAGGCTAGCTAATCATAGTCACTAGGCGCGCCATGGCAGCCCTAGCATGATGCTAGGCTCCATGGCTGGCTATCGCTAGCACCAGGCGCGCCAACACAGCCGTAGCATCATGCCTAGGCGCTGTCGCAGCCCTAGCATGATGCTAGGCACCATCGCAAGCCAGCAGCCCATCGCAGGGCCTGTACGCATCGCTAGGCGCACCATGCGTGGCCTAGGATGGCTGGGCGCCATCGCAACCCAGGCAACATCCCTAGGCGCACCATGCGTGCCCTAGGATGGCCTGATGCCATAGCAACCCTAGCATAGTGCTGGGCGCATGGCAAGACCACACGCACCAAGCATAGCTAGTGCTAGGCACTGGCGCATGCGTTGTGCGTGGTGCCTGGGCGAGGCATGTGCGTGCATAGTGCGCAGTGCCGAGGCTGATGCGTGAGGGAGTGCGAGAGTGTGTGCGAGGGGCTGGCAAGCTAGCAAGCAACGTCAAGCCAAGCATGCGTGGCTTGCTAGCAGTACGCATGCTAGGCACTGTGTGCGAGAGAGATGCGTGGTGCGCATGGTGTGGGAGTGCGGTGCGTGGCAAGAGGCCAGTATGCGTGGCTCGCTAGCAGCACGCATGCTGGGCCATGCGAGTAGCGAGGATGCGAGGGATGCTGGCAGCAGCGCCAGCACGCACCAGCGAGCATCAGCGATGCTGGTGGGCTTGTGCTAGCATGCTAGGCTAGCTGGCACACTAGCTGGCAGCTGGGCAGCATGCTAGAGTGAGGCGGTTTATGAGGAGAGTGGGGACCAAGGCTTTGGGAAAGCCTTGGGGAGCAAGGCATTGGTCCCCCCACCTCTCCATGGTCCTCACCTAACACTCTCTCCCTCCTTGACACTTGTCGAATTGTGATTGCATTTGTTTATTGATTTATTTTAGAAATAAATTAATTGACAAATAAAACATTCTCCCACATTGGTCGGGGAATGAGAATCAAGGGATCATTTCCCTATAAATACCAAGCTTGGTATTGGGATTTGATACAACCTTGAGTGGAATTAAAAAGGCAACTCTAGAAAAGAATAAACCTTTGATTCGTAAAACTCATAGTTATTTTGTCCGGGTCTTGACTAACCTTCAAGACTTAGGACGCTCGGGTCGGGTCGAGGGTACGATCCGTCGGAGATCTCGTCTTTTCGGGATTTTGAAGTAAGAGCTCTTTAGGAGCGAAGCACGCGTCAAAGGTATAATTCTTGTCCTTAATCTTGTTTGATTAAGTTAATTATGCTTGTTTAATTGCTTTAATTTAGGGGCGGGTCTTGGTGGGTTTCCTTCCGGTAGTGTCGGGTCACTACGAAACCCTACAATTTTTAGATTAAATACCATAAGTTCATATAAATTCGGATAAAATTGGTTTAATTTTAAATTAGTTAAAATACAATAATTTTTTTTTTGAAATTATTTAAACTTGTTTATTTTTTATAAGTTCATATCCGAGTTCACCTTTTTTTTTAATGGTATTTTTTCAAAAACATTTAAATGGCATTATTCAAAACATTTAAATAAGATTAAATAGGTTAATGAATAATAAAATTAGAAAAAAAAGGACCAATGAAAGCCTTTTAACAACTCTAGTTCGGGTCTCCACTTTCTCGAGTCCAAACAAGTCAAGTCATGATCGGGTACAGGTATATTATTTGGGTTAAATTATCATCGGGTCATTGTCATATACTCATGCTCGCATTCAATCATTATCACGTTCAATTCAATCATTATCCGAAATTATTATTTTTTAAAACTTTTTTTTTATTAAATTAATACCATTTTTTAATCCCAACTTTAAGGTGGGTTATCATTCTTCATAACCAAACCGGTCAACAATAGTCTACAACCTTCTATTGTAGGTTGCTGGACACGTGTCGTCACGTGAGGTCCATTTTATTTTATTTTTTTTACTGAACCAAATTTTTTCTATAAAAAAAGAAAAGAACAGAAAAAAAAAAACTGACTCAGCCATACAGCCACCCCAATCGCACCCTAATCTGTCGCCGCACAGCCGCTACCCTCCTAAACCACCTCCTTTCCCGACCAACCAACCAGAAACAACCCCCTCTCCCCAGCTCCACCGTCGAAATCGGCCAAAAGCCCAAACCCTTTCCCTTGAAACCACTCCCATCCCTCAAAACCGCCCAATCTGCGAGAACAAAGGCGAGGTATGGTGTTTGACATTAAAGGGTGGAGAGAGAAAAGGAAACGGGAGAGGGTACGACGTTTGATGGTGTTAGAACACTCGGTCCTTCCACATGAACTTGATCGGAAAATCCCCTTCCCCAGCCCCGCCCCCGAAACCACCCTAAACTCGAAGCCCCACCCCAATCCACCGTAAACCCACTCAAAAACCACCCTAAAACGAAACCCACATCACCCTAAACCAATCGGAAACTACCGAAAATCAAACCCCAACCTCGAAACTACCCTAAACCCACTTGGAAAATACCTCAAATCAAACCCTCACCCTGAAATCGCCGTAAACTAACCCCGAAACCTCCTTAGTGATAGAGGACCATTAGATTTAGGGTGAGGAAGGGAGAGAGAAAAGAAAACGAGGAAGGGGAGGTGCCGGAATCCTTGGGTGGCCGGACATAGAGGTGGAGGTGGTGGTTTACAGTCAGGTTGGGGAGTGGGGAGGAGGAGATTGAAGGAGGGTGGTTCACGGTGGGCTGGTAAAGGGAGGGGTTTTGTTGGTTTTCCTATTTTTTTTAGTTTATTTTTTATTTTTTTGGTTTTCATTTTTGGACCAATAAATGCTCGACACGTGGCATATATTATAAAAATTAAAAAAATAACCTTTTCATCAAGTTACTGGTTTTTGGGATTGAAGAAAGAAAAGGCGCCCTAAAGTTGGGATTATTGCAAAATAATCAAAAGTTAGGATTATTTAAAGTAAATCATGCAAAGTTGGGATCAAAAAATGGTATTAATCCTTTTTTATTTGAATTTTTTTTTGTATTTTTTTATAAAATTTAATATAAAACAAACAAGCCTAAGGTCAAATAGTATTTATAAACTTTAATTGACTACATTAATGCACATGCACCTACAAAGTAGTAGTATTCGTAAACCATAATTGCTTAATTGAAATATAGAATAAATTTGCACCTAAAAAGTAGTAGTATTCATAAATCGTAATTACTAAATTTAAATAAAGAATGCACATGCATCCAAAAAGTAGTGGTATTCATAAATTTTTATAGGTTTTTTTGAGACATATAAATTGTAATACATTTGATAATAGAGAATTTTATTGAAAATATTTGAATAAGCTTAAATAGGAAAATAACTCATAGAATTGGGAAAAAAAAAAGATATGATGTAATCCTAGATTGCTAGTTAATTTCGGGTCAATAACAAGTCGGGTTGATTTCGGGTCGAGTTATTGACAGATCGGGTTGAATTTTGGGTCGGGTTAGTAATAGGTCGGGTTAAATTCGGGTCGATTTGAATTCAGGTCGGGTTAAATTCGGGTTTTGATGGGTTAAAACGGGTTTGGGTCATTTTCAGTTTATGTCGAATTCGGTTCAAGTCAATATTTTACGAGTTATATTCGGGTCGAGTCATCTCCAAGTCGGTTCATGTTTGGGTTCAGGTCTCAAATACTCGGGTTAACTCGGGTCTAGGGTTGGTTTCAGGTCGGGTCAAATCGGGTTCGAGTCATCATTTTTTCAAGTTTAGACGGGTCGGTTAATAATCGGGTTCGGGTCGGTATTTCAGGTCGGGTCAGCTTTTGACATCTCTAGTGTAGACTCAACTCAGTGTGGTGATATGACATGACTCGTGTGTACATTGTGTTGTTATTGTGCTCATGCTCGTGCGACTCAAAAATGTAGAAAATCAAAAAAAATTCCGTCATTTTTGTGGAGGGTACCGACTTTCTCCCAAAAAGAAAGACGTGAAAAAGGAAGAAGTGTAGAGTGAAAAATGAAGTTTTTGAACTTCCCTAATCGGAAAAGGATGAACTAAGCGAGGGTGCACGTTGAATGAGCTTAATCAAGTGTATGCGTTGATGTTGTATCTCATGGTTCAAAGTTTGGTGACTCAATAATGAAAGTATTTGGGTAACTTAGGCGTAGAGGCTAAGTACTTCATACTTTGTGATGCAATGATGATTGTGATAATGAGTGATTCTAAGATGACAAAGAATGCTTTAAGGCTGTATCAAGATTTCATGACAAAAGGTTCCTAAGGGAAGGATTCTTTGGCTATGTATGTGTGACGTGTGTGAAAGTGACACTAAAGTTAGACTGCAAAAGGTAAGGGTGTGGGAAAATATTGAGAAGAGCCAAATGATGTTGACTCTTAGGATGGGTAGGCTAATGAAGTAGGGATCAAGCCTCCAAGTCTAGCCTAAATGGATAAGGGATGAACATTGGAAATCCCTTAATATGATCATGCATGAATGTGTGATGAATGTGAATGTGAATGAATGCATTCTTATTACGGCCGTACTCCAATGTGAGGTTGCCTACGTATCCTTTAGGAATTAGGCCGAACGTAGCTCTATCCGAACCTCGCACAAGTGTATGTACACCTTAAGAAGGTCTTTCAAGGGTTGTAACGTTGTTAGGCTAAAGGTTGAAGAAAAAAGGATAAAGGATCAAGACCCGAAATAAGCCCCTAAGGTGTGCAACCTTGTATTTGAATCTTGGTATTTGTATGCTTGAGATTTTTTCTCACTTTAAATTCATTTTTCTTTATTTTTTGCATTTGAAATTTGTTTTTGAATTTTCTTTTGTATATGTGTGGGCAATACCGATCTTGTGGTCTATCACTAACTTGGCATTTATGTTTCTCAGGCACAGTGCCGAGCACTCGATAAGAGACGCAATCTAAGACATGTTCATATCAAAGACATTGGAACACTTGCCCTTTTGCACACTTTTATTTCTATTCACTTTTTTGAACTTTTAAAATTTTGGCACTTTGGTAAAAATTATTCAAGCTTTTGTATTTGGCTTTGAAAATTGCATAAGTTGCATGCCATCCCATCCCAAGGTTAAGTAGATGTCGGTTGAAAAAATGAAAGTCTATCGTTAGACGAGGCTCAGAGTGGTTTATCAAAAGAGATCGTGTAATGAATGAAAAGGGTAAAGGAAATATGATGTGCCTACAAGGGGTGCCTCAAATCATTATTATAGCTTGTTCTTAGCTCGGCGTGGATTTTTTTTTTATTTTTTTTTATTTTTTTTAAATGCAATGTTCATATGCAAGGAAATAAATGCTCATGTTACTGAAGTAAAAAATCGAACTCATGAAATAAATCTAAGAAATGATGGAGTGTGCCTATGCTAGACTTATTGGGGAAGGGAAATCAAAAATAAGAAAAGAAATCATGAAATTTTTTCATTGAAGCCCGTCTCGTGCTTTGTGTTTGTCATCACTTAGTCTTCTTGTCGGCTGGAGGGAATGGAAGTTTGTTTACATCAATGAGATCTTGAATGAGGTTTTGAAACCTATAACATTCATCTATGGTATGACCATTGCCTCGATGGTACTTGCAATACGAGTTGAGATTCCATCTTAAAGATCACCTTTCTGGAGTTGGGTCTTTAGTGGGACTAATAGGTTTGATTAAACCTCGATCATAGAGACGATCAAAAGCAACATCATAGGACATTCCAATAGGTGTGAATTCCCTTTTGGGTTTCTTGGTCTTTGAATCATCTTTTTCAAGAGCCCTAATTTTATTGTCATCGATGTAATTACTATTATGATGGGAAGAAGCGAAAGAAGGATTGTCGTTCTTCCTGCTCTTGCCATTGTCGCCATTGTTATCAATCTTGGCCTTCTTGTTTCTCGAAGGAACATGAAGGCGATTTGAATCAATGAGATCTTGAATGAGATCTTTAAGGGTGAAGCACTTTTCGGTGGTGTGACCATGGCCTCTATGATATTTGCAATAGAAGTTTGGATCCCAAATAGGAAGCTGTTTCTCAGGTACTGGATTTTATATTGGACCAATGGGAGGAATGAGACACTGGCCATGGAGATACTCAAAAGCTTCTTTATAAGTCATTCCTATTGGTGTGTATTCATCAATGGTCCATTTTATCTGTGGCTTAGGAGCATTGAGTTTTTCCTTAAGTCCTTGATGGGAAGAAGAAGAAGAAGGGTGGTCGTTCTTTTCAGTCTTCTAATCCTAACGATGAGAGTTTTGTTCGATGATTGTCATCCGATTCGCTAGGCCTTCCACCATACTCAAGAGCACAACAACGACATCTCGAAGTTTATGAATGTCTTCTCTTAGATTTGATGAATTTTCCTTTATAATATCTGAAAAGACTTCTTCATCTTCCTCAATCATGGCCACTTCGTTAATGGAAGTTATATAGACTTCTTCGATCATGGGCTCACCAACAGGTGTAATGAAGGGAGAAGGATAAAAGAATATTTGATCTTTTGCGATAGCTAGAACCTCGGAAGTTTTGTCATCATCGATCAAGTCTTGGATAGCTTCTTTGAGTTTCCAACATTCCTCAATATCGTGACCCCTTCCTTGGTGATACTTGCAGTGTTTATTAGGATCCCACTTAGATGGTCTGGTCTCCGAAACTGGGTCTTTGATAGATCCTATGGGCGTGACTAGTCCTTTGTGGTGTAGTTTATCGAAAGCTGTCTCGTAGCTCATATCGAGTGGAGTAAACACTCTTTTCGACCTTTGGATTCATTGCTTAGGAGTGTTTGTAGTATGTACTTCATTAATGGAAGTGGAAGAAGAAGGATAATCGTTCTTCTTTCCTTTCGCATTATTATTGTTGGTAGCTTTCAAAAGGTCATCTTCAATTTCGATACCTATATTGTAGACAACTTTGAAAGTATTTAAAGGTTGATATTTCAGTTGCTTTTGGTATTTATCTTGAAGATTTTTTATGAACATCCCCACGGATTCCTTTTCATTTGGGACAGTGATCATCTTGGCAAAAACTTCCTTCCACCTAGTATAGATTCGGTGAAGCCTTCATTGTCCCTTTGCCTCAAGATTTCCAGCTCAATATATTCAGTTTCAACTTGTACGTTACACTTGTATCTATCAATGAAAGCATATGTGATACCATCCTAAGTAGCCATTTTCTCAAAGTCCACGGAAAATAACCATTATGGATATACTGGTTCAAAGGAAAGAAAGAAAAGTGAGGGGAAAACTTTCTTATCAACCCCCTTGATTCTCATGATTGTCTCAAAAGCTCTCAGGTGAAAGTAAGGATTGTCAATAGCCTTGAACTTAGGGATGTCATTGGAAGAGAACTTGTGCGGAAGAAGTTCTTTATCCACTGAGGTTCCCTTAGTGCTTTTGCCAAGGTACTTATAGTCATTGCAGATTTGACTCAAGCTATCTTCAATGTGCTTGATGGTTTCAATTGGCACTTACTTGTTAGGGTCTTCGACTCGAGTGGTGAGTCCCTTGAGCATTTTGGCAAGCCCATTCATAGTTTTTTTATGCTTCTCGAATTCTTCTTGACTGGCCATTATTACGAACTTCTTTCCTGTGTCGAATCAGTTTATCATCAAAGAGTAATACTTGAACAAAAGTGTAGTCCTTGATTAAACGCCCTTCACTCCTTGGCCAAGCGCTGTAAAATTAAACCATTGACTCTTTTAATGACTTGACTCAAACTCGATTCAACATTTATAGATAGGAAAGATCATAGTGCATGAGGGGAATGATATATATGAGGGAAGCATGTAAGAGGAAAGTATGTGAAGTGGGAAAGTGTAATGTATGGGAAGTATATGGGAAAGTATATGTGAATGTGGAAGGATATGAAAATTTTTGGGAATAAGATGAATTCTCAACGGAAAGAAGACTCGTGCATGGACCTAAGACTTGGTCATGGTGAAAAGACATGTACAAAGTGTGTGGTATGACTCGTGAGTGAAAGTGATATGTTCAAGACTCGTGTAATAACCATGGAATCATGTGATTAGACTCAAACAAGGACTTGGTTAAGACCTCGGTATTTTTGTTAATTAATTAATCAAAAAATTTTAGACTCAATGCGGAGACTCGGAAAGGAAAATCGAACCATCGCGAAGCGATGAAACTATCGCGTCGCGATAAAGCTAGCGTTCTGCAGCACAAAACCAAACTTTCGCGCCAGAACTGGAACATCAGTTTAATTTGTTTTCGGTAATTCTTTCAAAAAGGTAAGCCCATAGTCTTACTAAGTTAAGTATGTTTAGACTTATTAATCAAAATAAATTAATCAATTAATTAAGTAAAGTCTTTTTTAGTAATTGATTAGTTAAATCAGACTTTATTTACAAAACAAGTCAACACAAAAGGTTAGCTTAATCACAAGTAAGATATGCATAATTAATGAATGCACAAGTAGTCAAATAGTCACAACATGATGCAATGAGTTTGCAACCTAACCATGGCTCTAGTTCTCTAATGTTCAAGGATCATGGTAGTCAAAGAGGGTCCATGGTTATGCGTCCTGATGCATCGCGCGGAAGCCTTACCTTTGGAAGGGTTGGTGCGTATGGATGGGACCCTACAAGTTAGACTTGCTTCCATGGTTTGGTGAATTCACCAATTCGGATGTACCCATCGTTGCACGGATCGTTCAATTGGGTAGATGGAGCGTGAATTCCCAGGGGCTAAGACCATATCTAGAACACATATAGGTTTAGAAAAAAAAGAAAAACTCAATTAAGGAGTAGAATCAGCGAGATAGTACTAGAATCCGTCAAAACAAGAAGGTAGATTCCTGGCTCGATGTCGAAAGAACTCGACGCGAGAAAACAGGGTCTATCACGCAGTGATAGCAATATTGCATCACGATATAGCTATCGTATGGCGATAAACATTATCGTCTCGCGACAGTTCCTTCGCTTCGCGGCAGTTTTATGTGTTCTTCGGATTTTCGCAGTATCTTTTCGATTCTAGTTGTGAAAGATATTTCCGACTTTTCCTACGTGTAAAAATCCTATGTTTTTTAGGCATTTCGGATGGTCTTTCCAATGTGGACCTTTTAACGCTTATGCCACAATGTTAATCAAAGTTACGCATAACGAATATCTAGAATTTTTCAAGTCTCGTCCACTCATTCTAAAGTAAATTGCCAAAAAAAAAAAATTAGGAATCAAAATTAGAAATCCTCCCGAGTGGAGTCGCCAAAAAACTGTGGGGAATATTTCAAACATCAACTTTGAGCCCCACTGTGATCATGCATTTTAGAATGGTGGCGTCCAAAGGGAAAGAAGCTAGAGATAAAAGAGTCGCCAACAAGTTTTAGGAACTTGCAAACCGTTCACGGGTGTGAAGGTTACACCTCATTCACGATCACGGAGATCGCTAACTCCATAGTGGTTCAGAAGCATGATTGGATATTTGGGTATGATGGTACAAATCCAATCTAAAGAGATTGAACACACCCTAAATAGGCCTCTACTTAATTCTTATGATATTCATGTGCGCTTTTCGATCCCATACATACAACAAGTTACCCTAAACCTGTTAAATCTACGTTGGTTGATTACTAATGCACAAATAAATCTATTATTGGCGATCACTTGAATTGAAATCATATTAGCCTAAAACCAAATTATTCATTATCTTATTAGGCGTGATTTCAAGTACAAATTCCCATTAAGCCTGTAGAAGGAGGGCGTGATCAAGCAATAACAACAAATCATGAATAATCAACTAATGCAATAATTAACACAACAATCATCATCATAATAACACTATCAAAACATGATTAATAGAAAGATCCTAGGCATGATAAAAACGGATTAATAAAAAACCCTATCATGTCACTAATAAAGATCAAAGCATTAACCTAAACATGATACTAGAAAGCATGATATTAGAATTATTAATTAACACCCTAAACATGATAATAGGAATCAAAATCAACATCCTAACTTGACACTAGGAATTAAAATAATATTCTGAGCATGATTTCTATATCAAAAGAATAAATATTAGGGAGATCAAATTACTCACTTTGATCCCTCGTACGTCTTTCTATCAAAACAATACACACGTTAGTAACTTCAAGAAAGATTAAACAGACAAATAAAAAAATAATAATTGAAATATAGATTTGGGACCAAACCCTCAGAATTATTAACCTTTCACGTCGAGGTCGAAGGCAACTTCGAGTAGGACTTGGAGTATCCAAGGCTCGTAAAGGAAGTATGGTGTTTGCTTGGGAATAGTATCAAGGATGTGTGTTGGGATGTGTTTAGGCTAAGGCTAAGAAAGAAAGAGAGAAAAACTTTTTGCTTAGAGAGAGGATTAGATGATGATTGTTGATGATCAAATCGGGGTAAAACGACAACTATTTATAGGGAAAAAGAGGGTCGAAAGTCAGAAAAGAGCCAGAATTCGACTCGGAGTAAAACGGGTTCCATCGCGACACGATAGGAATATTGTTGCGCGATAGCCTTATCACGATGCGATATTTCTATCGCTGCGCGATATTTCTATCGCTCAACGATACTTTTTGGAAGATGATATTCGTATAGAATTCAAGTCCCAATCAATTTGGGTTAGTCGAATAACCGTACATATCCTAATTTTATCAGAATTAAAATCTTTAAAAAACAAGCGCTTTATCCGAAGTAAAATTCTTTAATCCTTATCTTTTCACAAAACAGGATAAATTGGAACCTTCTAGAAAATTCCAGAAGTTAATAATAAATCCTAATTGATTTTGGAATGATGTTCAAGGTCAATGGACCCTCCACGTGGTTATTGGGTCGTAGGTAAGGCTCGGTTTAGTATTTTGGCCATAAGCTCTTTGTTATAACTCGGATTTGGGCTTATAATATATCATTGGAAAGCTATTTTCAAGACCCATCCAAATACACAATAATTGGACCAGGAATATGGACCAAAATAATTGGGTTTGGACGTTTTATAAAGATGACACGAAATGAATGATTTTGGGTTTAAGGACACGAAATGAATGATTTTGGATTAAATTTTTTTTAGGAAAGGTTAGAAATGGTCAAGGCTTAGGAAATTCATGAGACTCTTCCACTCTTCATCTAACTCGAAACTGAAAGACGTGAAAGGTACGCAACACTCGGTTTGGTTTTTGGGGAGACAAAGTCAGGTGTCTACAACAACAAAATGGTGAAACATAAAATCTTTTTGGAAGGAGATTTAGTGTGGAAGATAAAGCTTCATGAACACGACTATAAAGATCATATCTTTGGTAAATGGTCTTCCAAATGGGAAGGTCCATTTAGAGTTCATAAATTCATGTTTGAGAATGCCTATTTACTACAAGAGTTCGATGGGAAAATGTTTCCAAGGGCACTTAATGGAAAGTTCTTAAAATAGTACAACCCAAGTATATGGAAACAGTATATGAATTTACTACAAAAGCATCCATCATTAGAGGCTTTTGACAAATGAAATATATTGTTTACAAATGATGGGACTT